>NC_090941.1:474614538-474925747 GCF_040938575.1 Ambystoma mexicanum | reverse complement strand
GAAGAACCATGGGTACAGTAGATGTCATACTAAGGATAGCATTCCTAGCACATCCTGTCGACGTCCATTTTCGAGTTTCGAAAACAAAAAATGTAATACTCCACGGCTAGCACTAGATGTCGGCCTATGCATAGCATTTGATCTAAGCAGATCCTGTTACGCTCACCTAGTCTCTGTGGAGGAGTTGGGGCACGGTTACAGCCCTCCCCGGGTGAGGTTGCTCGGGTCCGACTTTGCCCTCTGCGCTTTTGTGGTGACTGGTGGGAATAGGTGATGCTGCACGGACTGCTCCTACGTGGAGAATAAGGGGCGTGAGTATGCCAGCTTGTGCACCTGATCCCCTTCCAGACCCCTTCTCCCAAACCATGGGATGCGCTGTCCCTGGAAAGTTCACCTGTTGATTAGTTTTGGCGAGCATTCTGTCCTGCTGCTTCTGACAGGGGCGCCTGTATGATCTGGACCAAGTTCCTTCACTGGTCCCTTGCACGTGGTGGTCCAGTCCTGCTGAAACTAAGCCACTACACTTCAGGTAAGTGTTCCTGTTTGCCTTTGTCTTTCCTCATCTGTTTTTGTTGTATTGTAAAGTTTGTTGTCTTGTATTACTGTCCGTTCCACTTTTGATGTTTGCTCTTTTGCTTTCTTCCCTTGCAGGTGATGTTGCCGGCCCGGCAGAAGCTGCAGAGCTCGAGGCGGCAGCCAGAGGGAATGAGGAACGAAGATGCAGCGGTACAGTAGCTGGCAAATTGTTAACTAGGGGGCGCGCTGCGTTCAAATGCGGCGCAGCCCTAGGACGGATGTTCTAACCTGGTCTTTCTTCTTCTTCACAGGATCAGAGTTCGTGGATGCGGATTGCGGTGCTGCGGCGTCGGGATCAAAATCACTGGATGTCAGGAGATGAGTCTGCAGATGAAGCGATGAAGCACCGGTTTCCTGGAGGTGAGTACGCAGGAGAACGCCTGGTTTCAAAGGTAAGTAAACTGGTCCAAGCGGCGGTAAGTGTCATGTTGCACGCAAGTGCAAAGTAACGCGAAGCACAACCTTAAGGATATAGCAGTTTATATAGCTGAGCTTCTGAAGCCACGCCCACCAGGTTCAGCCACCCTGCCACACCCGATGAGTCAGCACATGAACACCAGGCCTAGGGAGCCACACCGGATGAGTCAGCACATGAGGATATTCTCTGGAATAAAGGCTTTCAGCTCCTGGAAAGTTCTTGTAAATTAAAAGCACTCCTGCACTGAAATAAAGTAAAAGCACTCCTGCACTGAAATAAACTGTTCCTGCTCACATCTCTATATGAGCCTGGCTTTTGTGTTCTGGGGCCTGTGGCCATGACAGATCCACAAGCCTCAGAAATATATATATATGAAGAATAATCAATTTGAGCCAAGTCACATGACACAGCACCACTTCGTAACCATCGCTGAAAGTTCACCTCTAGTTCAGAGCCACATAAGCAAGGCATTGTGGGTTTGCAAATTAGGAGAAATGTAAGCCTTTTTCTCCAAAAGAACAAGCTACTTATCCCTGGTAACGTTCTTTCAACTGGATGTTCCTACCACATAGTCCTCATCTTTGATATTCATATCTCGCCACCTTTGCTGCTTCGAAAAATAAATTCTCGGCAGATGGCGCTGTACTCGATGTTGTGGCGTCGATGTCCCTCGGGGGCTTGCGTCGACGTCATCGCCAGTACAAACAGCTCATGCAGCGCCCGTTGGCTTCAGTTCTGTTTTTCCGTACCCCTCAATCAAGGAAGTAACCAGGCGTACCCCAGACCGCAAGCTCTCAGGAAATGTAGAGTGTAATACACGTAAAGTGTACGGCGGGGTAGGCTGGGAGGGGCGATGAGGAATATATGGGAGGAACATCCAGTTGAAAGAACGTTACCATGGGTAAGTATCTTGTTCTTCGAATGGATTGTGTGCTCCCACATATTCCTCATCTTTGATAGAGTCCCAAAGCAGTGACAGTTTGGAGGAGGGAGTACCAATTAATTTAATCATGAATTGAATGAAGGACAGCCTTAGCAAAAAGACCTCCTTGAGTAATGCTTGACAAATGTATGAATGGACCACCAAGTAGCCGATGAACAGATGTCATTTATTGGGACACCCCTTTGGAGAGCCGCAGAGGTTGCCATGCCCCTTGTGGAATGAGCCTGAAGCCCTTCCGGCGGGTCCTTTCCCGCAAGTCTAAAGCATTTTCCAATAGCCAGTGTGATCCACCTGGGAATGGTTTGTTTAGTTACTGCCAGGCCCAATTTGGGCCGGTATATCCAACAAAAAGATGATCATTGTGGCAAAATGTTGCCATTCTTGCAATGTAAAAGCTCAGAGCCCTTTTTGGGTCAAGCCTATGCAGCCTCTCTTCCTCTTTGCCTCTTTGGGTCAAAGGTTGGTAGAGTTATTTTCTGCGACAGATGGAAGTCGGAGACTACTTTCGGTAGGAATTATGGTTTTACTCCTCGAACGTAGAATGAGGAAGCTTGCATGAAATAGCCTGCAAATCACCCTGTGGGCTGATATTAATGCAACAAGTAGAGCTGTTCTCAAAGTTAGGAGCCTTAACAGGCACGAATGTAAAGGCTCGAAAGGGATACATGTTAGACGTTTTAAAACAAGGTTTAAATCACAAGCCATGAGATTGAACAGGACCGGGGAATACACATTAATAAGCCCCTTCAGAAATTAAAAAATTAAGGGTATTTTGAAATAGGGAACCTCTTCAGAGGAGCGCTTAAAAATAGAAAGCGCCACCAGGTATCCTTTTATGGTCCCAATCTGGAGCCCCAGATTAGCCAAATGCAACAGTAAAGAAAGCACCATGGCAGTGCCACATTGGAATTGATCCACATTCTTGTCCTTGCACCAGTTACTGAACTCCAACGACACGGTACAAGGATTTGGTTGCTGGCCTACTGGCCGTAAAGCAAAATCTTCATTACGTTATCCTGGAGGTCCCAATCCTTGTATCTCAGCCTCTCAGAAACCATGCGTGAAGGCTGAGTGTCTTGACCTCTGGATGGAGAACCCGAACTTCCTCTTGCAAGAGAAGATCCTCTCTTTGTGGAAAAGGTATTGGAGGGCAGATGGATATGTCCAGAAGGTCCGGATACTACGTCCTCCTGACACAATCCGGAGCAATTAGCATCATGGATTTCCCGAATTTTCTCAACCTCCTGATGACATGAGGAATGACGGGGACTGGAGGAAAAGCGTAAAGGAGCGGAAATTCCCAGTCCACCACAAACACGTTTCCTAGAGCTCCTCTTGGGAGAAATTCCACTGAGCAATACAGTTTGCCACTTCCGTTTGGTACCGGTCGCAAACAGATCCACTTGATGGGTTCCCCAAAGGGTGAAGTTCTCATGAAGGAGTTCCTGAGCTAGTTTCCACTCGTGGGAGACTGTGCTCTGCCTGCTCAGAGCGTTTGCCGCCGTGTTCTGCTTTCCGACTAGGTGAACTGCCGACAGAGAAATTCCTTCTTGTATTGCCCAGAACCAGAGCTGCATTGCCTCTGCACAGCGGTAGGGACCCTACACCACCTCTCCTGTTGAGGTAGTACATGGCCACGGTTTTGTCCGTTATTATCAGGACATTCTTTCCCCATACAGAGGGCAGAAATGTCTTCAGTGCTAGTCTGATTGCCCTCAGCTCCAAAAGGCTGATGTGTAGTTTGGACTCCGATGGAGACCAACGACCGCTGATTGTCAGCTCGTTGGTGTGGGCTCCCCACCCCGTGAGTGAGGCATCCGTCACTTCCGTTATCTCCGGCCATGGTTGCCAAAAAGATTCTCCCACAAGAATGTTGTGTTTGCAAGCCCACCAAAAAAGGTCCTGATCAACTCTGCTCGGAACTTGCAGTTGATATGGCATTCCCTGAGAATTGGGACCATTGAGTCCTGAGGGCCCATTGAAGGGATCTCATTCTCAATCGGGCCTCTGGCCCCAGAAAGATGCAAGATGCCATGAGACAGAGCAACCTCAGAAAATAGAAGGCTGGCAGATGCTGGGCATTGTGAAATTTTGTTACCATCTGCAGAATGTGATGTAGCTCTCACCTTGGGAGGAGAGGCCTTCCCGAGGAAGTATCCAGGACCGCTCCGATGAATTGGAGTCATTGGAATGGTATCATATGGGACTTTTTGTAACTGAGGGAGAAGCCCAGTCTGTGAAGGGAGTGGCAGGTGATACTGAGATGTTCCTGGGCTTGTCCGGGTGAACGAGCCCAGATCAGCCAATCTTCCAGGTAGGGGTAGACGTGAATCTCCCCTCTCCTTTGACTTGCTGCTACTGCCGCCATCAACTTGGTGAAATCCCTTGGGGCGGAGGTCAGCACGAATGGCAGAACTCGAAACTGATAATGAGAAACGCCAACCGCAAACCTCAGGTACTTTCTGTACATGAGATGAATTGGCACATGAAAGTAAGCATCCTGAAGGTCCAATGATGCAACCAGTCCTGAAGTTGGAGAGCCTGAAGGATCTGAACTTGTCCTTCTTGAGGAACTTGTTCAAGTTTCTTAAGTCCAAGATGGGTCTCAATCTTCCGTCCTTCCTGGGAATGAGAAAGTAGGGGGAATGCCAACCCTTGTTCCTCTCCGCTAAAGGTACAAGTTCTATTGCACTTTTCTCTAGCAGGGTTAAAATTTCTTGTACAAGGAGCATGTTTGGAATTTTGACAGTTGTATCCCAGTGGATGATCTCGAGGCCTTTTTTGAAAAGGAAGCAGTAACCCTGGGCTACCGTTTCCAGTGCCCAAGCATCTGAAGTAATGCCCCGCCATTTGTTCAGATGCTGAGAAATTCTGACTCCCACTGCGGTCTTGTGAGTCAAGATCTCAGAGTGGCTAAGAGGTGGCTGCAGCAATGGATGAGGGTAAAGTTTCCGCTGCTGGGACTGATTTAGCTCCCCTTCCTCGTCCACCACGAGGGAATCTTCTTTGTCTCCTTTGTCCGGCTTGTTCTCTTCTTCTACCAATTGAGGAAAAGAAACAAAAGAAACCACCCCTCCAGGAAGATGAGCCTGAAAAGGGAAGTTGAGGTTGTCGAAGGGATGCGCTAAGGGACTTAGCCGCCGTCTTGGAGATCTGCGGCTTCTCCAGACCCGTATCCGCCTTGCTGCCAAACAACCTTGAGCTGTCGAAGGGCATGTCGAGAAGTCTCACCTGCACATCCGGTGAAGACCCCGACTACCTCAACCACGGAAACCTGTGCACTACAGTACTTTCAGCCATGGGTCTGCTGATTGGAGACACTCCCCCATTGCCTACTTTCCATCCTTTACTAGAGCCAGGAAGCCGTCTCGTTATTCGACTTACGGGATGTGTTCAGCCGCCATGGCAACACAAGGTATAAGAAAATCTAGACAAGGTACAGGTGACCTTGGTAGATTTCAAGGTCATGCTGGCTGATGTGAAATCCTTGTGAGCCCAAGCATCTACCTTCTTGTCATCTCTATCCGGGGGGTTAGAGGGATAGACAGATTGTTTGGTTGATGTGGCAGCCTGAACTACCAAACTCTCAGGCGTGGTGAGGTAGTCTGGGTCGCTGATAGACGATCTATACTTGTTAGAGAAGTTTCTGTTCACTGCAGGCCCAGATTCTGGAGCTTCCCAATTAGCAATAATGTTCCTCTGAAGGTCATTGTAGAAGGGCAAAATTGGGTCCTTCTGCGGTCCCTTGTCTAGGATGTCTGTCATGTCATCCTGCTCATATGCGAGGGAAGCTCTACTCCAACCACCCATTTATTCCATGACCCTATTCATGAGATTTCTAGAACTAGAATCTGCATGTTTCGAGGGGTCAGGCTTGCCAAACTCCAGTTCTGGCGAAGTGTCAAGACCACTAGTAGAGTGGAGGGAGTCACAAAGGTGTTTCATTCTTGACCCTGGGTCAATGAGCTCCTGAGGTACATTTTGAGTGCCAAACTGCACCCCAAATGGAGACATCTCCTCAGAAGCCAGTTCCTGCTGATAAATTGAGGACAGAATTTGGAACATGCTTGTAAATGTTTTCCTGAATTGGCACAGGCTTTGATGACATTGACGTTTCCACGGCATCGAAGACGGTTTCGAAAAAGGGGTCAATTTACTCTGAATCGCCCTCAATGGCATCGAGGCCCTCGACGATTTGTGTTTCTTCGACGGTATCAAGGACAGATTCAGCTCTGGAGTCGATACCTTCGATGCCTTCTCATTGGGTGGAGAACTCTCTTGACGTATAGCCGGCTTACTGCTCGACTTCGATGAAGTAGCCTTCGACTTCCCTGAGTCGTCCGAAGGAGAGACGGGGGCATGGTTCTTGCGCGATTCTTTCGAGGGAGTCGAGGCCCCATTCTCGAAAATCTGCATCATTTCCACTCTAAAGGCATCCCATTTACGTGGGGAATCCGACTTTGTCGCACACCCGATTACCTCGGCTGAGGAATCAGATGAAGAGGGAGACCTATGTCGTCTCTTCTATGAAGAAGACAAAGACTGCCTCAATCGACTTCTCGACCAGGACCTCTTCGATCTTTTACATCGGGTAGAGTCCCTAGACCCCCAGACTTCTTTTCCTTCTTCAAAGTAGACTTCAAAGCCACCCTCCCCACCGCCAGATTACCTCTGCCTTTCCAGAGAGGTTTTTCTTTCATGGACTGACGGGATCTGCAGTCATCGGTACGGTGCCCGGAGCCCAGACACCACAGGCTGACGCAGTGAGGACCGCAGTTGTGACATTTCTTAAATCCCGACTTTGGGGTCGATGGCGTAGAAGATGAAGACATTTTTTAACAGAAAAACCAAGCGCGCTGTTACTACTCGAAGCAAAAGCTTTCGGAAAAACGGAACTGAAGCCAACGGGCGCTGCACAAGCTATTTGTACTGGCGTTGACGCTCGACAGAAGGCTTTGAGGTACGTCGATGCTACGACATCGAGTACAGCGCCCTCTGCCGCGAAAAGTTTTTCCGAAGCAGCAAAGCTACTGAGATAGGACTATCAAAAATTAGGAATATGTGGGAGGACACAAGCCATTCGAAATGCGCATTTGTCTTACAGGGAAGTGCTACTTTCTACATAGCTTTATCAACTCAAGACAGACATTTCTCAAGGCTGCCGACAACTACATACCTGGTTTCACCTGCGATTAGGGATCAACAAAGTATGTAGTTGTCTGCAGTCTAACCTACTCACGAAAATAAAACTGTGCTCTTAAGGATGTCTGACCAACACAAAACGGTGCTATGTCCAAACTCTAATCTATGCAGAATCCTGCCCCTACCACTGACAAAAAGGATAACAGAAACTCAACCAAACAGGCTCTGGTCAGGGCATTTCCAATGAGCGGTGGCTGGCTTTGGCCCTCACCCAAATGTGTCTGCGGTATTTCCCAGGCCACTTGCCCAGTGAGATGGTCTAAAGTTCAGGTTTGCCCAATGTCACTTTATTCTTCCTCTCATCCTTGAGTAACAGTCTGTCTTTTTGGGCGGTTCATAATTACTCATTACTGAAATATAGTGTCACTCACCCTGCTTTTGGGTATTACATTCTTCTCCCCGCCTGGGTGGTGCGTTTCTCATCCCTTGCCTTGGGGCCCTGCTTCTTACACCCTGGCTTGGTGTTCAACTTCTAACATTCCCTTTTTTGGGCTGCCCATTCTCTCAGCCCGCCTAGGGGTCTCCGGTCTCTCACCCTGCCTTGGGCTGTCTTCACTTATGCCCAGCCTTGGGCTGGGCACAAGCACAGCTTGTCTCTCAACCCCTCTTGGCGGGTCTTGTTTCTTGCCCAGTCTTGGGCTATTGGATTTCTCACCCCCTACTGGGGTATCTGGTTTCTCACCCCTTCGTGGGATATCCTGTTTTTTGCCCTGTCGTGGGGGCAAAGGGTAGTCCTCTCACCTCTCCTCCCATTTCCCTAGACGCACCACATACCTTGGTCTGCGAGGCAGTGTTCTTAAGGGATGGTGGTCTCCTAAGCAGGTGCGGAACTCCTACACAATTTTTCCCCTCCAGTCGATCTCGTCTGTTCATTTGCGTGGGTTCCACCTGTTTGGGCTCCACAGGATTGTTGGTTCCAGCAGGGACCAGTCGACCACTCCATGGGTGGTCGCGACTCTTCCTAATTCGGCGGGCTCAAGCTTCTCTGGCTTCGGGACTTGTAGAAGGCTGCAGTGCTCCAATGGCTTTCTGGCTCCTCAGCTCTCCACATCATTTGCATTATGCTGCTTCCTGGCTCTGCCTAAGAAAGGGGGACGTTCCCTGCGCTGTGTTACTCTGCATGCCAGCAAAGACATTTGCTTCATTAGACAAGGGAGGGTAACAAATCCCTGCTCAAGGATTGCTTGTACTCCAATAGGCGTCTCTCCCAGTGGGATTCCCGCTTAGTAGGCTTAACTCCCAAATCCTAAACAGGGTGGCTTCCCTTGGGGAGAGGGGATGAATTCCCAGGATTCGTCTCTGAAGTTTAATCTGAGATTTAAAGAAATCCACAGTCAGACTGTCTTTGATGTAAACACAAAAGATAGGGCGGTCCAAACTTCAATCTGTGCAGGGGTCCAACTGGTCAGCATGACATGCAGTTCATCATAAACAAGAAGCCCAAACTTATTAAACAAAGGAATTACGTTTTCAAAAAGCAATGAATGAAAAGCATTCCACGACGATCGGATTGAAAAATAAACATTAATTTATTTTCATAGACCTACAAAATCAACAGTTTATTCAGAAACAGCAATCTGTACAACCATCCGGCACACACAAATTCTAAAAGACTGATTTGTCCCCAAACTAACAAGTACAGAAAAAACAACAAACATTGAATTCCTTATGAACAAATAATAATTCATCTAAGGGCACCGCTCTTAATATAGATGAAGTGCAAACTGTATACATCATTTAATACATATTATAGATCTTCGAGCAAAAAAGAAGAAACACATGGCAACCCATCAGACATTTGATCACATGTTGTGCAAAACCCTCATGATTGATTTAGCTTTATATCAGAAGAAAGCCTGGCTTTGATGGGCAGCGGGTTGCAGTGAAGCGGGACAGGGAGCGAGAAAGAGCAGAAGCAAGACAAGGCACAAGGGGTGTAGGACAAGGAGGTTGAGTACAGAGCTTTGGTGGGAACGAGATGGTGCGTAGACTGGGATACAATCAGACAGGTACAGAGATGCAAGACCATGTACATCTTTGTAGACTAGAAGGAACTTTAAAAGGAAGCAGTTGTATGTGGACAGCCAGCCAGCATAGTGATAGTTTGAAGAAGGGGGGAATCTGGGTAGGTTGTAGAGAGAGTGGGTAGCAAAGTTGAGGGCTTTGTCTAGAGGGAGGAAGGAGGACAAAGGAAAGCCGAGGAGTAAGCACAAGCAGTAGTCAGGTTTGGAGATTAGTTTTTCATAGAGTGATTAGTAAAAAATGTACTAATTTTCCAAAAGTTGAGAAAGTTACTATGGGCTGCAAAGGCAGTGGTAGTGATTAATTGTTGCAGTTGGAGGTCACCATTAAGAGGACCCCAAGGTTGCAAGCCTTGGGTGAGGGAGAAGAAAGGTCAGGTGTACAAGAGGGGAGGGACGCCATTGGAATCCAGGAGAAAGAGGACATCATTTTAGAAGAGTTTGCCACGAAGCAGCAGAGCCATCCGTTGACTAACTGCAGTGTGACAACTAGTTATGTTCCAACATAGCTGCAGTGAAGTAAAACAAGATTTGTGTCACCAGTAAAGAGGTAATAGTCAAAGCCAAAGGATGAAATGAGTCTTCTTATGGCAGCTGTATAGAGGCTGAAGAAAAGAGGTGCAATGACTGATCCTTGAGAGACGCCGACAGAGAGAGCGGTGGGATCAGAGGTTTGAGAGTTCAAAGAGATTTTAAAAAGGATCAACCTTTCTTGTAGGAGGCGATCACGAAACCAAAGATCTTAGAGAGTGAGGAGGAGAGAGGAGGCTGACAAGTGCCAAAGGCGGCAAATAGGTCCAAAAGGATGAGTATAGAAGAGAGTTTGGAGTGGTGAGCATTACAGAGAATGTTGGTGAGCAATTCATAACAACATCACATCTGTGAATAATGGGGAAGAGGAAAACTGCCCGATAGTTTGCTGGGACATTTGGGTCAGCAGAGGGTTTCATTAATAGGGGTAGAACAGTGGCAGATTTGAAGGAGGAAGAGGCGAATCCTGAGGAGAGGGATGGTTTAAAGAGCTCAGAGATAAGGGCAGAATATTGAGACCAAGTCTTTGACGGTTTGGGGTGGAAACTGGTTGATAGAAGCACAAGATGGATTGGCGCTGCAGCAAAGGATGGATGCTAATTCGGTAGGAGAGATAGGGGTGACGTAGTCAGGAGCTGAAAGATAAGGGGGAGAGGTGTAGTACAGAAAGAGGGTTGGGAGGAAGAGAGAAGAGTAACAGTTTAGAGGTAAGATAGTGAGCTAAGACATTAGCAAAAAGGGAGGAGGTGATGGATACTGGCTTGGGAGGTGTGAGCATAGCTAGAGGGTAGATGAAGGTTTGCAGGAGTCATTGCAAAGTGAGGAGATTATGTTTGTGAAGGAGGATCTGGCAAAGTCCAGTGCAGAGGTGGGGGCAGCAAGGGATTTTTGTAGGCTAGGAGTAATGTGGGAGTCCGATTTACACCAGAGTCGTAGGACACAAGCCTGTTTGTTTTGAGGATGTTCAGTTGCTTCAGGGCTGAGGATGGAAGGTGTGAATGTGCAAGCAGGATAGTGTTGGTCAAAGGGAGTCATAAGTGCAAAGTGAAAGTCACAAAAAGCAAGATCAATGGAAAAAGCATGGATAGTGGCGAAAGAAAGGAGGTCCTCACATCAAAAAGGGGAGAAAAAAAAAGTCCTGCGCTGAATTTCTTGTTATTGAAGGGGAGACGGGAGGATGAGGAGTGGGTGTAGGGACAGAGATGATAAAAGTGAACAATGGAGTGATCAGAGGAAGAGGATTCAATGGTCAAGTGGCACTGGTCAAGTGGCACAGCAAGTAGAGCGCTCTCTTTGACATCCGTGCAGAGCCTGCTAACGCAGGTTCGAATCCTGGCGGGGCCAAACTCAGCCTTTCATCCTTCCGAGTTCGATAAATGAGCACAACACACCGTGGGTAATAATAACCAGCGCTCAGATACCTGAGGGTTCGTAGCGCTATATAAGTGCCAAATTATTATTATTATTATTATTATTAATGGAGAGGTCAGAGGAAGAGAGTGAAGTAGAGAAAGACGAGGTCAAGAGAGTTCCCCCACCAGCGTGATTAAACTTGGCATGGCGGGAGTAGACGAAGTGGTCAGATAGAAGGGAGTTCAAATCAAGGTGGGTGGTTGTGGAGGACTTGGGAAGGTTAGAGTCCCCCAGCATGACAATGGGGGTGTTGGTTTGAAATGACTCTATGGAGAAGGTTCAGGTCAGGGAACAAGGGGTCGTGAGGATCAGTGGACCAGGAGTGGGAGGGAGTAATTGAAAAGTGGCATATTGAAAAGAGGAAGAGGTGGTGTCAGACGGGGGCAGGGTTGAGTGCCTTCTTGTTAAGGAACCCCACACACTGGTACCTTTTGCAACAAGTCAGGGAGTCAAAAGAAGAGATGCAGGTATCTGTGACAGCAAGAAGTGAAAGTGGAGGGTCAGTGTACAAAATCTGCATTCGCCACTAGTCTTTATGACAGAGTTTATGTCTCCTGCTGAGTGATAAGAGTTGAAGTGGTGACTAAAGGAGGAAGATCTGTTCCAGAGGAACTGTGCATTCCAGAGGCCAAGAGCGATTTAAAGTTGGGGATAGGAGCAGGTGTGGTGTCATAGGTGATGGAGAAAGAGGAGGTGGATGATACTGGGAGAACACTTTTGCTGTGTTTGAGTGGTGAGAGTGCCAGAAGTGGGTGGGATAGATGTGAAGAGAAGAGGTAGAACTTACACTTAGTAGATGTTGAAGGCAATGAGATATACGAAAGAGAGGAGTGAGTGCAAGGAGGAATAGAGCAAAGTCAAAGTGCATGATGGAAGGTAAAAGAGCTAAGCAAGTGAAGAACGTGAAAAATTGGTGCCGGTCTAGAGAGAGGTGTGGGAGTGGGAAAAGGTTTGGCTGAGAAGAAGCAGGTGTAAGTTCAGAGTTGGGTAACAATGGGGTTACAGGTAATCAAACTAGTTTACACGACTGAAACAGGAAGGTTCCTTAGTCCTGAGAAGTAACAGCAGCTGCGCAGTGAATGAACACTGAATGGGTCGAAGGAGTCGGGTTAGGGTGAGCACAGTGAATTCCTGGCTTCAGCAGCAGTCCTGGCCTCAAGCCCTTTCTGCCCCAAATGGGGAGTTATCCTTTACTGATTTTGGTCCTTGGCTGCAGATGCCTGGGCTGGACCTCCAGACGAGAATCAATAAGGGAGGCAGTGTGTCAAATGACCCTTTGAATCCAATTACAGTGCTGTAGAATACTTTTTCTAGTCAGGGTTGCTGGCAGGCTCCTGGGTTGTGTAGGCCCAGATAAGTGTTTTGCAGACAGGACCTTCAGATGGAGCACATGCTTCTTTGGGAAAACAGAATCCAGGACTGTGTGAGAGATTTGGGGAAGCGCATGTTTGAGGAATTAGCCTGCATCATACTTCAGAGTTATGCCCTCTTTCCACTGCGATTGAGTTCTTACATTAAGTTCCTGGCACAAATGGAGGACTTTAGTTCTGGTTCTCACATGTGTGCCAAATGCACTCTGATGTTCCCTGGTTCACCTGGTTGGCTAGGATTCTGTTGGCAACACACAAGCATTTACTGGGTCTAAGATACATGCCTAATATCAAACCCCACCCATTCTTTTGTTCCACAGATCAATGCCGATCTAAAAGGTGCAAACTAACATCTATGCTGAATAATTGGGATGCTCTCCCTAAAACTGGTCTTCTGCTGGCGACTTAACAATACATCTATTGTTCCAATAGTGTTTCAATCTGTAAATGTCATTAAGGGATGTTGTCGCATCTCCCCTGAGTTGGTGGAGGGAAAGCAAAAATCTGCCTTGGTATGCACAAAAATAAACAGATACTCTCACAGAGACTTGCGCCAAATCAGGTAGTTCGTAAAATTGTTTATTAAGCACAATTAAACTACTGCCTTTCGTGGTATCAAATTGTTAATTCGTCACAATTGCCCATTTGCCCTTTGTGATGACACGTGTTTCGGCTAATTTACCCTTTTTCAAATCAGGGCAAGCACATTTTCTTTTAACCATAAACCAAATATCATAGACGTTGATCACAAAAAGGCTTAACAATGCCAATTTTTCATATGTAAAAACATCCAAAAACAGCATTAAACACATCAATAATTCAATCCTATATTGTGATATATATACAATGTGCAGTGGCATTCGTATTTCCAATCATTGTCAGTCGACAGAAAGCAGGGTTGGGGTTCAGAGGAGGATTGTTAGGAGTGGGGAAAAAACATTTGAGAGACAAGAGGCAAAGTAAAATTAGTATAATTTATTACGATGCATTGGAGCTCATTCAGCTGTTAGAAACCGCCTCATTTTACTATTCATACCGTCCATAATTGATATGATATGATATGGCATTTGTAACGCGCCTATACACAAGTGTTTCAAGGCGCGACGAGGCAGGGAGGGGGGAACAAAGGGAAGACAGACAACGATCCTACTAGGCCAGGTGTCATTCAGACCGCGCAAGTGCAGGGGTAGGGGGAAGGGAAAAATGCAAGGGGAAGGGGGGAGTGCAATACAAATAGTAGAATAGAAATAAAATAATAAATAAATAGGGCCAGCTGGTGGCAAGTGCAAGGTAAGTGCAGACAAATGCTGGGGAGGAGGTGGGGGGGCTGTAGTGATACAGAGACAGTCCCGCAGTGCAGGGGTTGCCAGGGAGGCAGTGCAAGTGAAGAGTGACTGGGTCCAGGACCGAGGTCGGTGAGAGTGGCCCAGTTGCAGGATCAGTGCAGTTTTGGTGAAGAATTTAGCAGGGGAGAGGGAGAGAGAAAGCAGAAGCGAAGAGGAAGGTTTTGAGGTGCTTCCGGAACCGGAGATGGTTCTCCTCAAGTTTCAGGGAGGCAGGAAGACTGTTCCAGAGGGAGCCACCTGCCGCGGAGAGAGATCTACCCCCAGCGCGTTGCTTCGAGAAGCGGCTGACCCTGAGGGAGTTGGAGACGGATGAGCGTAGGGCTCGGGAAGGAAGATATTTAGGAAGAGAGAGTTGAAGGTATGTAGGCCCCAGAAGGCCTTGTGGACAATGCAGAGGGTTTTGAACTTAATCCTCGCAGCCACTGGGAGCCAGTGTAGAGATTTCAGTCCTGGAGAGATACGGTCCCTGGGCTTGAGGCCAAGGACAAGTCTCGCAGTTCTGTTCTGGATGAGTTGCAGAGGGCAGAGAGTGGAGGCAGGCAGATTAAGATAGAGGCTGTTACAGTAGTCCAGCTTCGAGAGAACCAGGGCTCGGGAGACAGTGAGCTTCTGGGGGAAGGAGAGGAAGGGAAGAATACCTCTGAGGAGGTGCAGCTGGTAATGTGACTTCTTAGAGACGTCAGATATATGAGGAGAGAAGGAGAGTGTGGAGTAGAAGATGACCCCGAGGTTTTTTGCCTTGCAGGTAGGAGCAGGAAGAGGGCCAAGAGAGGCCGGCCAGAGAGCTGCAGGGAAGGAGGGAGTGGGTGTGCCGATGAGTAGGATCTCAGTCTTACTAGCATTAAGGCAGAGGTCATTGGCAGCACACCAATCCTGGATAGCAGACAGACAGTCAGAGATGAGGGAGGGAGAGGAGGAGGCCGAGGGTAGCCTGAAAATGAGCTGGGTATCATCCGCATAGCACTGAAAGTTGGGGCAGAGGGCGGCGATGCGGTGGGCAAGGAGTGCCAGATACTGGTTGAACAGCCAGGGAGAGAGATTAGATCCCTGGGGAACGCCACAGGTGGAGAAAAAGATGTCGGAGAGGAAGGACCCAAGTTGGACCTGGGAGGGTCGATTGGAAAGGAAAGAGGTCAGCCACGCCAGAGCCTGACCAGTGATACCGAGGTTATCACGGAGACGGTTGAGCAGAATGGCATGGTTGACAGTGTCAAAGGCAGAAGAGAGATCGAGCAGAATGAGAACACACAGAGTGTTGGAGTCGAGGTTTAAGAGCAGATCCTCACGGATGTTCAGGAGAGCAGTTTCCGTGCTTCTGGCCGCTCTGAAGCCAGATTGATGGTCATGGAGACTGTCAACAGCTTCAGCATGGAGGTTAAGCTGGGAGATGGCCAGTTTCTCCAGGAGCTTGCCCAGGAAGGGAGTGATGGAGATTGGGCGATAGTTAGCCAGACAGGAGGGGTCGGCAGAGGGTTTCTTAAGGAGAGGGTGCACAAGGGAGTGCTTGAGGGGGGATGGGAAGACTCCATAGGCGAAGGAGTGGTTGCAAAAGTCAGCCAGGGCAGGAGCCAGGGAGTCGATGTGGTCCTTGATAGTTTTGGAGGAGCAGGGGTGAATCTGTTTAGACGAGACTTTCATAGATCGGACTTGTCTGGAAACCTCGTCAGCAGAAAAAAGGGGAAAGGCAGAGAAGGAGGGAGATGGGGTGGCTGCAGAAGGGCCAGAGGAGGAGCAGGGAAGAGAGGGGGGGAAGTGATAGGAGGAGAGTTTTAGAGATGAAGTGGGAGGCCAGTGCAGTGCAGAGGGCCTGGGAGGGGACAGGAGAGGTAGAGACTGCAGCAGGGTTGGCAAGCTCCTTGCAGATTTTAAAGAGCTCCGCCGAGTTGTTAGATGCCGCAGAGATGCGGGCTTGGATAAGGGCTCTCTTCTTGGTGAGAACAGAGAGACGGTATTGCCTTTGGAGCAGGCGGCAGGCCAGTTTGTCAGAGGATGAACATGAAGCACGCCATTTCCTCTCTGCCACCTGCACTTGCGTTTTAGGGTGACGAGATCCGAATCATACCAGGAGTTACATTTGGCTTTGGGCTTCAGGCGGATTTTCATGACAGGGGCAAGGATATCAAGAGTATCAGATATAGCAGAGTGGAGCAAGGAGAGGGCTGTGTCAGGGTGGGAGTCAGCCGAGGGGGGAGAGGGGGGGCGAGAAGGTGGCAAAGCCGCAACTGACACGCGCTTCATGGGTCGAATGACCGAGAAGGTGGGTGGCAATGATGAGCGTGGCTTTGCCTGTGGGGTAGGGAGGGTAAGGTGGGAGGATAGGAGAAAGTGATCACTCCAGGAGAGAGGAATGGAGAGAGGGACAGAGAGGGGAAAGTCAGAAGAGATCAGAGCATCAAGAGTGTGCCCTGCAGAATGAGTAGGCCCAGACGGGAGAATAGAGAGAGAGAGAAAGTCGCAGAGGTCACGAAAGAGTCCAGTGGGGGGACAGGAGGCATCCAGGTGGATGTTGAAGTCACCAAGAAAGAGGAGTTGAGTGGTAGAGGACAGGAGTGAGGAGAGGTCAGCCCACTCAGAGAGGAAGGAGGAAAGTTGACCAGGTGGCCGATAGATAGTAGCCACGGTAAGGGAATGGCTAGGGGAGAGAGAGAGTCGGCAGACAAGACATTCAAAAGAGGAGTAGGTCTGCGTAGGAGTGACAGTGGCAGGAATCCACTCCGGGAAGATAAGGGCTACACACCCCCCCCTGCACGGGAGAGGATCTTGTAGCCATCAGGTAGGAGTGTGTCAAAGCTGGTGACAGAGCTGGCCGTGAACCATGTCTCAGTAAGACCAAGGACGTCAATGTCCAGTTCCTCAAGAAGGCGGCAGATATCAGAGGAATGCCTGATGGCAGAGCGAGCGTTGAGTGTGGCAATGTGGAGAAGGTTGCCATCCTTGAAGGATTTCCGGGGAGGGGTACAGATCAGAGGTACGCCCTGCGGCGGTGTAGAAGAGGGAGGTGAAGAAGGAGCAAGAGAGGGGGAAGGGAGGGAGGGTAGAGGCAAGGTAGCCGAGGACAGATGAGGGGGGACACAGGAGAGGAAAGGAAGTTGATGAGGCGTGGGAAGCGTCTATTAAAGAGGTGAAGGTTGGCCTGAGGACCTTGGACCAGGACAGTCCCATTAGCGTAGACATTAATGATGGCCTTAGAGGAGAGGAAGGAGGCCAAGAGGACATCCCAATGGGTGCCACCATTAATGGGAGAAGAGGAGAAAGGAGAGAGCACAGAGACCATATGAAGGGTTCATAGGTCAGGCGAGGGCACGAAAAAGAGGATGTCGGTAAGAGTTTCCTTGGAGCAGGCACTAGTGTAGGTGTCAGCGATAGGGAGGCCTGGGTTGGAGACCAAGATGTCCTTTTTAAACTTTTTCCTACCAGATTTAGTGAGGAGAGCAGGATAGTCAATAGAGAAGCAGTTAGAGAAGAGGGCGAGATAGAGAGCACCATGGAGTAGGGGGGAAAGGGGGGGGGGAGACAGAACGAGACAAGAGCTCGCAGGCAGGAAGTGAGCGGCAAGCCCAGGTTTATCACGTTTAGACAGTGAGTGCGTATTAGGTACAAATGCCACCTAAGTTTGAGAATCCTGCGAGGGCGAAGAAACCAAGTTTACCACATTTAGACAGTGAGTGCGTATTAGGTACAAATGCGACCTACGTTTGAGAGTCCTGCGAGGGGGAAGAAACCAAGTTTACTACATTAGACAGTGAGTGCGCATTAGGTAGAAATGCCACCTAAGTTTGAGAGTCCTGCGAGGGGGAAGAAACCAAGTTTACCACATTAGACAGTGAGTGCGCATTAGGTAGAAATGCCACCTAAGTTTGAGAGTCCTGCGAGGGGGAAGAAACCAAGTTTACCACATTAGACAGTGAGTGCGCATTAGGTACAAATGCCACCTAAGTTTGAGAGTCCTGCGAGGGGGAAGAAACCAAGTTTACCACATTAGACAGTGAGTGCGTATTAGGTACAAATGCCACCAAGTTTGAGAGTCCTGCGAGGGGGAAGAAACCAAGTTTACCACATTAGACAGGGAGTGCGTATTAGGTACAAATGCCACCAAGTTTGAGAGTCCTGCGAGGGGGAAGAAACCAAGTTTACCACATTGGACAGTGAGTGCGCATTAGGTACAAATGCCACCTAAGTTTGAGAGTCCTGCGAGGGGGAAGAAACCAAGTTTACCACATTAGACAGTGAGTGCGTATTAGGTACAAATGCCACCAAGTTTGAGAGTCCTGCGAGGGGGAAAAAAACAAGTTTACCACAGCTATGGGACACGAGCAGTGGCGAGAGAGTCCAGGCGCCTGGCGTCCCCTGCGGACACCTGCAGACACACAGGGAGCCGCAACCATAGGAGCCGCCCTTTGCCCAAGGGGCCCTTAGCCGGGGGCTGCCGGGCAGGGGGGCTGCCCAGGAAGGGGAAGGATAAGGCGGAGGGAGGAGGGGAAGGGGAGGGCGGTGTGGGCGGGCACGAGGCGGGAAGGGAGACCAGGACCAGGAAGTGGGTGGGGGGGAGCAGGCAACACACAACGCGCGCTCAGAGCGCGAATGCCCAAATTACAAAAAACAATTTGAAAAACCAGGCAAGGACTCACGGAGGCCCGCGGGGGCCTGGCAAGGGCTTGCCGACGTCTACTGATCCCTCAGGCCACCGGCGACTGCTCTCCAACGCTCGCCTGCACAAAGAATTAGTTTCCAAATAAGATTCTGGTCCTTATTTCTAAGCTGCTTAGCTCGTCTATGCCCCCCGATCAGCCCCAAAAATCACACTACTCCCATCCAGGCTCTCTAGAATCTTGTACTCCAGTAGCATTTACACAGTCTTGCCTCTGTATCCATAACTTGCAGACGTAGCAAAATAGAAAGAGTCATCACAATATATGGGGCTTGAGTAAAGCCGCAGTTTCCCCCTCAGAATGCCTGTGAGAAAACATGTGCATGCTTCAGACTCGAGCAGAGTTTGGGATGTTTGACCATTCAGCAGCAGTAGAAAATATTGTTGAAGTACTGCTGCGCGAATAATTGTTTGCAAAGTTTATTTTATTCAAGAGACTTAGTTTAATGAAAATAGTTGATTAGCTCATTATAATTTAATTGGCTAGTTGTAACTTCTTTTTGAAGACATGATTTACTAGAAACTTCTTGATTCAGAGAAGTCTTTTAGAGTTCTAACAAAGGTTTGGAAAACTCCTTTGAAGTTCCTTGTAGTACATATTTGCATATTTGTGTTAAGCAAGAGAGTCCAAAGGTTCTCATTCCTTAATGTTTTGTTTCAGAAGAATTCTCAAGTTCCTTATAAATATTGGCAAAGGTTTTAAGAAAATCCTTTGGGGTTCCTTGTAATTAATAATGGCAAATTCTATGGAAAGGCGGAGGCGAGCATTATGCTTTACTTCTTTTATCACTGCTCCCACAGCAATTCAACTTTTTTTCTTTTTTTTTTTAAAACTTGGTAACACTCTTTTGTTCCTTCCAGACTCCCTGGAAGCTTACAACAAACGTAGGGGTAGCATAGTTTGAAAAATAACAGAAAATGTCTCTGAACTACCAATGTCCACAATCCTCTGTTTCCATGTAGTCCTGTATCCCTCCCTTGTCCAATCAGGTCTGACCCCTGTCCTTAAAAGACCCTAACTGACTCCCAACTCCTCTTTCTTTGTTGCTGCTCCCTGAGCTAAGTACCCCCTTCTTTATATTAGGGTGTAATGTAGAAATAGATTGTTCTTAGGGTATATTAGTAAACGCAGCGCGCTTTAGTATTCTATCTATATTAGTACTTAATGAATACAGGGCGCAAGTGTACAAGGGGTTTCCCCAGTTACATACACGGATGCCCGCGCCCTTCGTCATCGCCGTGCCCCAGCGGTTCCTTTTTTCTTCTCATTTAAGTAAAATTAGAGGAGCCGGGGCCGGAGCCGTAAGCGAACATGCACTCGCAGGACCCCCGGCCCCGCCAACTCAGTCTGTTGCACACAGGCACTCGCCGACCAGCCCTCCCGCGGGTCTTTAGGACCCAGCGAGATCCCTGGGGCAGACAGGCTCGTCCCAGCAACGACCGCGCGCCTCGGGGAACCACTCTTCTCAGGAAACTAATGAGAGAGAGGTGCTGCGCGGCGTGTCCAGACCGCAGATAACAAAGCTCTATCAGAACAGAGCGAACCGGCAGATCACTGCCTCAGAACATTGCCGTAGCGGAAGTCGTGTGGGCATTAAAGTACCTGAAAAAATATATATATAATAATAATAATATATATATTCACTTAAAATACTATACACAGAGTATAGACTACGCTGAGGTCCCACTGTTCTATAGTATAACATGGCACAATACAGTGAGCCCATCCAGCTCCACCTCCCTGGAGTGGTCATCAGAGGAATGGGGGGAGGAACCCATTCAGGAGGACCAAGATATCATTTTAAGTTGGATTCATTGTCCCAAGCAGTCTCAGAAGGGGTTATCCCTCTTAACCAAAGACTTGACCTTCTTGAGGCTATGCTTAAGCAAAAAGCCGAGCAAGACCAGTGCCAGAAGAAAAGGGTGCTCAGCCCTGGCGAGGGGACCTCAGCGAGACACCCGAATCCCAGGGTTGATCAGAAGGGCTGTAAGAAAACTCGGCAGAGCAGAGACTCTGTGGCGCCCCCCGAGCAGACTAGAAGGGGTAGGCTTGATACCTCAAGAGCCAGTTGACCCAATGAGCAGGTTAAAATATGCTTTTCTGAAAAGGGCAACAGTGCCAGGCTCTCGACCCCCTGCACCAGGGGTGTACAATCCAGGGGATAAAGAGGATGCCGGGTACACATCAGATGACAAGAGCGGGGAAGAAGAAATGATCCCTCGCCAACCCGTGTCACAGGACCAGCTCCCAGAGGAGGAACCCCTGGGCGATATGTTCGATCCAAAGGCAATAAGGCATTCTAGGTCAACGGACTGGGTGCCGTCACCCAGAGTAGCCCAGTATACGACTCTCCACATCAGAAAACCTCTCGACCGAGAGATCAGATTTAAGATGCGAGTGGAATGTCCCAGGCCGGAGTTACCAGGCAAAGTAGCTGACACCCCAGACCTCGACCCTAAGATGGTCACCTTTGTTACGAAATCCTCCGAGGTTGTGAGAAAAGGGGTGGACAGAGCATGGCAGGCTGCCAGGATAAGTTTTTGGACCTTTCCGGGCCCCTCGCAAAAATTATGGACTTAGCCGAGAGGGCCATAGATACAGGCACTCCGGTGGATCCCCAGATACTAGCTAACTGGGCACAGCGCGACCAGTAAGGGTGGGTCTTTACTCAACACAATCTTATAAAACAGTTCATGCGATTGTCATGACCCACGAGGGTGGGATATAATGCTCGCCTCCTTGTCTTTAATAGAATCAAGACTACCTGAGCTGTAAGCCTGGACAACCTTCATTATATTGTGCAAAAGAGATTCAGAGTCCTCATTCCATGTATTAGCAAGTTATGTTGTACGAGAGAGATTAAAAAGTCCTCATTCTTCAACACTTGTTTCACCATGTCATGTGGCTCATCAGGATAATATTCCGCAAATAGATAGTATATAATCCTAACTTTAAAAATTCTGTTTTGAAAGATTAGTCTATTATTTAATGCATTATAGTTTCAATAATCTTATCTGGCAAAGGCTTCGCATTTAACGGTTGACTCCACCAAACTAGCCATTAATGATTTTGAGGAGTACATTGCTGTTTTTATCTCTACAACTTTTGCCAAAAGAAGCAAAACTGCAAGATTAGCAATTAGCCCAAAGATCGCCCACTATCACTCTTTTGACAGACTTATAGTTACTAAGAAGAGAGAATTGTGTAAGGGCCTACGCAAGTTATCTTGCTGGGCATCTAATCCGGTTGAACATGCCTTGTGGGCAAAACAAATTTAAAAAAAAACACCTATCGCAAGTGGTTGAGAACTCACAGATATTGCACTGAATGTCTACTTTGGCGATCTTTGGTGCATTTTGCTCCTGCAAATGATTCCAGTAGGTTTTTGGGTGGGTCGACAACATCACAACATTTTGGGGATGATAGGGGGGGGCCAAGCGACGCCGTCGCCGATAGTTGGTTCTTCTTCTAAGTGGATGTACACTAAATGCCCCACAGATATATGTAGACTGATTAGTCGAGGGCCCCCAGCCCAGATGGAATTTGTAGTGCATTGGTTAAAGCGGACACTGATCACTGGGCCATCACGCTTTATTGGCTATTTCATTGGATTAGTGTGTCTCGATCTGTTCCTTCTTGGTGTGACAGTATCATAGCGCCTATATTGGAAAAGTGCAATCATGCTGACCCTGGAAACTATCGCCTACTGGCGATGCTAGATGCCCCCGCAAAAATCTTTGTAAGTCTATGGTTAAACGAACTATGGGACTGGGCTGACGCCCTTAAGCTCATCCCATTAAATCAAACATGTTTTCAGAAAGGTCTTAGCACTATGACTGTCTCGCCCTGATAGCAGTCACTCAGCAGGCATGGTATATTCAAAAGAGACCAGTATACATGGCCTTTATAAGCTACACTGCCGCTTTAGACTCTGTTAACAGAAATAGACTTTGGTGTGAGCCGTTTGATTGACAACACTAGGGTGAAGATCCAACTGGGGCAACTCGGCAGGACATCCAACCGGATTCCTAGTAAGCAAGGATTAAAACAAGGTTACATTTTAGCTCCCTTGTTATTTAATCTTTATATGTCCGACATGGGTGTGGCTTTTACCAACTCAATGTCGATTGCCCCAAAACTGGGTAATACATCACTCCATTGGATGGGCTATGCCGATTACATTGCATTGTTGAATCTAACCACGGCCGGGCTCCAGTCTTCTCTGAACCATTTAATAACTTTTTCAGATTCAAATTCCATGGTTGTGAACATTAATAGAAATAAGGTCATGGTTTTGTCTGCACCCTTTCGAAAGACGAAGGGTGCACGCTGGCATCTGGAGGGGAACACTTTAGAAGTGGTCACTGAATACAAATACTTGGGTATTAACTTGTATTGTAAATTACGTTGTCTACGACACCTTGAATATGTCAATTTGAAATCATCCCAGGTCATAGGGAGTATTGGATCATTAGCTCGTAATGGCGGGGGCTACTCTGCTGGGATTTATTCCCAGCTATATCTTGCTAACTATCAACCATCCTTATGTATGCAGCAGAAAGCTGGGCCTTTGACAATCTCATACCAGATTAAGATGCTCTATCTTGAGTTTGGCATTGCCCTCTACTTAGTGAGATTCCAACAGTCTTGTCTAAATACGTCTTGGAAACTGGGTAATTCACCGATAAAATCACTGAGTCATTTTACTTTTGAAGCTATTCAGGCCAAGACCTCTTTTATTCAAAATAGTGACCTGGCCAATATTACGCTCAATGCCAATAGATGGTTTGCTCTGATCCCTTGTGATCTTTTGAGTTATCATTTCCAGCGCTACAGAGCAGTCATGAAAAGTGGCCTACTACAACATAGTCACAAACAATGAATCCTTGACCTTGCTGTAAAAAGTAATAGTGGACCCTTTATTGACTGTTTGCTCCGGGCGGAAACCCCAAGCTACATTCATCACTTTGTGGGTATCCCCCGGTTTGGGACTACCTTAAATAAAAAATTACTCTGTTAAAACCTTGGAAATTGTAGGTGCTTGGGCGAACATCCAGTGAGGTTCCTGTCTATGTCACATGTGTGGAGACAATCTTCTGAGCATTTATTGCCGCCCTGTCCATCGTTATTGGAATTCAGGCTGACTGCCTTTAAAGCAGCTGGGATTGGGTGTGCTCTTTCGGGGTAAGCTTTGTGGTCTCTGGTCACGAGTGTAAATAATGAACCTTGCATTATCTATTTTTTAACAATCTTCTGGAGAAAGATTGCTTCTATATTGTTGAACTGTATCGACCTTTGATGTATTGAGAATTACCTATATGTCTGTGCTATCACTTGGGGGGATTGTTAATTTTGTTTTTGTATTGTTTTGTGCATCTTGATTTGTTGTGTTAAGAATCTTTTTTTTCTACAACTGTGTCACACAGTATTAATAATCTTGTTGCTGATCTCTGATTTATGTCTGAATTGGTTATTGTATCCGAAAGATTGTTTGATGACCAATTTTAGTCTTCGTAGATTCCCCAGGTATTGGACAGACTTGGTCATGCAGCACTGCAATATTCTTCTAGTACCCAATTTAACATTTCTCCTGTAATGTGATTTATCTTTCCACATTTTGTTTATCGTCATTGCTGCCATACCGGTTTGAATCTAAGGTTTTTTGGTATATGTGCGCGTGATAAATTGTACATCCATAATATGCTCTATGGACCACTCATTTGAGCATGCTTAGGCCCCTTGGTTTCAACCCAAGAAGGGTCAATGCTTCCAGAAGTAACTGCTTCATTTTGCACTGGCCAGTTGCTGAATTATTTGTGGAAAGCCCAGGCAAAACATGAGTCTAAGTGTCTGCACAAGGGCACTAACCACAAAAGTCACTTAAACTAGAGTGCTGCTTGGCTGGCCCTTCTCATAACTACTCATCTCTTGCTCCTTCACCCTCTTATGGTGGCTGGTCCATTGCTCTCCTCTAAGTGGGCTGCTAGTGCACTCTGATATCAATGGGCACACACATTTCAGATGGTGCTTTTCCAAAGGACAACTGTAGAAAACAGTTCTCGGGGCTGGGAAATGCAATCAGGACAATATTGCTCTGAGTAAGTGCAGCCAGGGGATCTGGCTCTGGGTAAGTGCAAGGAGGCAGGGGACTGTACGGGTACAGATACAGCCCCCAAGTGTGCAGTAGGCCAGGAGGTAGTGCAGGTGCTTAGGTCGTGGAGGAGCATGGTGCCCATAGGGTTCAGGGAGTAGTCAGGCAACCAGTCAGTGCAAAAGACAGGTAGGTCAGCAAGGGAGGCAGAGAGAGAAAGCAGATGCGAAAAGGAAGGTCTTGAGCTGCTTCCGGAATCGGAGGGGTCATGCTCGAGTTTGAAGGGGGCGCGCAGGTCGTTCCAGAGGGAGGCACCTGCAGAGGAGAGAGATGTACCCCCACACTCTGCCTGGAGAAGCGTCTGACCAGAGAGTTGGAGGAAGCCGAGTGAAGAGCTCGATAAGGAAGGTGTTTAGGAAGAGAGTTGGATGTAGTGCGGGCCCCGGCACCAGAAAGCCTTGTGGACAATGCAGAAGGACTTGAACTTGATCCTTGCAGCCACCGGGAACCAGTGGAGAGATTTCAGGGCTGGAGAGAGACGATCCCTGGGCTGGAGGCCAAGGACAAGTCTTGCAGTCCTGTTCTGGATTAGTAGCAGGGGTGGGGGTGGGGAAGTTGTGAGAAAAGGAAGAATACCACTGGGGAGATGCAACTGGTAGTGGGACTTCTTAGCGAGGCCCGTGATGTGAGGAGAGAAGGATAAAGTGGAGTCGATGAGGACACCTAGATTTCTGCCTCACAGGAAGGCGCAGGGACAGGGCCCAAGGAAGGCGGCCAGAGTGAAAGAGGGAGCAGGGGTCCCAATAAGAAGGATCTCAGTCTTACTGGCACTGAAATAGAGATCGTTGGAGGTGCACTACTCCTGAATCATGGATAAACAGTCAGGAATGAGTGAGAGAGGAGAGGAGCCTGAGGGGAGCCTGAAGGAGAGCTGAGCGTCATCCACATAACACTGCAAGTTAGCGAAGGCAGATGAGGTGGGCCAAAGCGGCCAAGGAGACATTGAAAAGTCAGGGTGAGAGGTTGGAGCCATGGGGAACACCAGATGGGGAGAGAGAGGTGGTGGAGAAAAAGGACCCCAGTTGTATCTGAGAGGGACAATCCAGGAGGAAGGAGGTCAGCCAAGCGAGGGAATGATTAGTTGTGCCCACGTTCTCACAGAGACGATTGATCAGGATGGCATGATTGACCGCGTCAAAAGCAGAGGACAGATCAAGGATGACAGGAGGATAGAATCGAGATTAGTGAGCAGATCTTCACGGGTGCTCAGGAGAGCAGTTTGCATGCCTCTGGCTGCTCTAATGCCAGAATGATGGTCATGGAGACAACCAACAGATTCAGTGTGGAGAGTAAGCTGGGAGATTGTCAGCTTTTCCAAGAGTTTGCCCATGAAAGGGGAGATAGAGGTAGAGATCGGGCAGTAGTTTGCCGGACAGGAAGGATCGGTGTAAGGATTCTTCAGGAGGGGTGCACAAGGGAGTGCTTTAGGGGAGGGGAAAGTTCCAGTGGCAAAAAGAGTGATTGCAGAAATCGGCCAAGGTTGGAGTGCGTGTGTCGTTGTGGTCCTTGATGGTTCTGGAGGAGCAGGGGAGAACCTGCTTGGATGAAACTTTCATAGATCAGACTTATCTAGAAACATCATCAGGAGTGATCACAGAGAAAGAGGAGAAAGGAGGAGGAGAGGGAGAGGCAGCAAAGAGAGGGCCAGGAGACGTAGAGGGAGAGGAAGAGGAAAGAGAGGAAGAGAGAAAGGACAGGATGCCCGAGTTTTAGTGGTGAAGTGAGAAGCTAGGGATGTGCAAAGGGACTGGGAGGGAACAGGAGAGGTGGAGACTGCACCAGGATTGGCCAGCACCTTGCAGATTTTGAAGACTTTTGCGGAGTTGTTAGAGGCGGCAGAGACGTGGGATTGGATGTGGGCTCTATTCTTGGACAGGACAGAGTTTGTATTGCCCCAAGATCAGGAGGCAGGCCAGTTTGTCAGAGGATGTGCCCGATGCCCTCTACTTCCCCTCAGCCCCCCTGCACTTGCATTTTAAAGTGGGGAGGTCAGAGTCATACCAAGAGTTGCACTTGGAGGTAGGCTTCAGGCAGATTCTCATGACAGGGGCAAGGGCATCTAGAATGTTAGTGATAGAAAGATGCATTCTAGAGAGGACTGTGTCCAAGTGTTAGTCAACCGCAGGAGTAGGAGGAGAGAAGGTAGTGGCAAAGGCCCCCACTAGCACACACTTCATGGGCCAGATGACCGAGAAGGTAGTGGCAGCAGTGGGGTCGGCTTTACCTGGGGGACAGAGAGTGTTTCAGGTGGGAGGAGAACAGAAAGTGGTCAGTCCAAGAGAGGATTGGTGAGAGGGTTAGAGAGAGGGTTGTCAGAAGAGATGAGGACATCAAAGGTGTGCCCAGCAGAGTGTGTCAGGCCAGAGGGTAGAATAGAAGAGAGTGTTGCAGAGATTGCGGAAGAGCCCTAATGAGGGATTAGAAGCATTCAGATGGATGTTGAGGTCACAGAGTAGGAGAAGTTGAGAGGAAGAGGCAAGAAGAGAAGAGGAGAGGTCGGCCCACTCTGAGAGGTGGCCTGTAGATGGTGGCCACAGTCAGAGAGAGGCCACGAGAGATGGAGGCCACGAGAGATGGAGAGCTTGCAGACCAGGCATTCAAAGGAGGAGTAGGCCTGCGCAGGCATAACAGGAGCAGGGACCCACTCAGAAAAGATCAGGGCTACTCCACCTCCAGGACGGTTGGTTCTGGGTTCGGAGATGATCTTGTAGCCGTCAGGGAGGAGAGTGTCAAAACACGTGACAGAACTGGCCGTGAACCATGTCTCAGTGAGAGCGGGGACATACAGGTCCAATTCTTCAAGGAGGTGACAGGTGTCAGAGGAGTGTTTGACAGCAGAACGAGAGTTGAGTAACAACATGGAGCAGATTCTCCCATTTCAAAGACTTCCGTGGAGGGGTACATGTTTGAGGTATGCCCTGCAGAGGCGGAAAGGGGGCCCTAGGGTGGGCAGAGGAGGAATGTAAGTGATTTCAATCCATGTAATGCACAACTGAAATCCTTAATTATTTTTGTCTAAAAGTTCTTTATTCTGAACGATATACCACTCATATCACGCCCCCCCCTCCCACCCCTAGTCACACTGAATCAGGAATCAGGCTGGTTTGCAAAGTTAAAATATTTATTTATGTATTCACAATTTAATCACACTATGTTTTAATGGGTACACAATAATCACCAATGGGGTGATGTAGCACAGAATAATCTCTTTAATACACAAGGAGTAATAGTGAGAAAAACACCAGTACAGAAATAATACTTTTGTGTGTGTGTTCAGATCAGATAGCACTGTGGTTACAAGTTCCCCCTGCACATCCCTCAACCCCCAATAGGCAATGTAAAGAGTTAGGAGTAGAGAGAACAGGTGTTCAGGAATGGCAGAATTTAAACAGAATATCAATCCCAATTTCCCCCCAGCAAACATAAGAGAAAAACGGAATTGACTGTCAAGCTATCAGAATGGCTTTAAACGTTATCTTAGAATAGATTGGGTAAAAACACAAAATATGGTTTAAATTGCTGAACTTGTTATAATTCTTATGGGAGCCGCTTTGGATAGTTGCACACAAACACTAGCAATGACTTAATGCCAATAAACAATTTGAAATCTTAAAATTAAGGTCGGGAGCAATCATAAGCTGGTTTACACATGTCAGAATTTCACTAAATGAAAATTTGCGGCAAACTTTTCACTGTGCGATAATCGCGATAACGGGAGAACCGTATGGATTTGGAATGCGTGGATTAAAGCTATGGATGTTAGCTACAAGCAGACGTTGAAATTTAGTTTCTAGCACAAAAACTGAGGAAGTTATGGACGTTTTAGTGGAGGTCGTTTTTTCGAGCTAGGCGCAAGAATGGATATCAGGAATGTGCTTTTAAAACGACAAAAGGATTTCTTACACTAGAGGATGACTATGAACAAAACGAATACCACACAGGAACACAGCCACTTCATCAGGGTGACTGCCTGCAGTGGTCCCGCCTTCATCAGATGAGACAAGATCGGCGCAAAGATAGTTTTAGCAATACTAGGACAGAGGAAGATAGAAGGTTATAGATAGAGGGTTCAGACAATTCAAAAATACTCCTAACAATATCAGGTTCTGAAGACAAGATAGGATGGGTTTACGATAGGGATTAACTAAGCAAGGGACATAGGCTAGTGACACAGTTCTATCTATAGATATATTTTTAAACAGAGCTGTTAGGATTCTGGTCCGTCAAAATTCTGGTCAGGGAAGGGAATCTGGTTCTGGGACAGACAGCTGGGCACATCGGACTGGATCTGCAATCAGCAAGACGCTCTGGTCACAGAACGGCACAGGACTGGATTGGATCTGCAATGGCTCTGGACACAGCACGGCACAGGACTGGATTGGATCTGCCCCTTTTGGTTCTGATGATAATTATTTTCAGCATGCAAGCAGTACAGCGCAGCCCGGCTGTATTTTGATGCTTCCCCTTCGGTGTTGGGATTCTGGTTCTGGAATTTACTATGCAATGGGCCTTTCTGCTTTGCCAAGTTTCTGGAGTCTGGAGCAAGGAAGATGTAAAGTTCTGCAGCACGGTGCTCCGCCAGTATAGGGATTAGTGAGTGAATATGTCTGTGTGTTTATCTGTGTTAGGCAGAAACCTGTGCAGTTCCCTCTGGGACCACTGCAAAAGATTTAAGATTACAGGTATTTGGCAGTAAACCCACTTGGTAGCAGTCTGTACCACACAGATTCACTTGGTAGCTGTGGCTGAACAGTCAGACTTCCCTCAAGAACAGTTAGGCAGTATACAGAGTATTCACAATAGGTCAAGAGAACACAATAGAACAAGTAAACGCTGACCAGGGCTTGGTGTAAAAGAGATGAACAAGTTACTTCTTACCTTGTAACGTTCTTTCGACGGGATGTTCCTCCGACGTATTCCTCATCTTAGATATCGCCTTCCAGCTCTGCTGGCCTCGGAAATTTTTTTCTCTAGAGGGCGCTGCGCGTCGACGTCCTCCGAGTCGATGTCCTTCGACAGCCGCCGTATCGACGTCGACGTCATCCTGCCTATAAAGGCCACGCGCAGCGTCCGTTGCTCAGTTCCGTTTTGTAGCCCACAATAATACTTTCTGGACTAACTAATCACCCTGAAGGAGCGTAAGCTGCAACAACTAGAAGTAGAACTGCGGGGATGGATGGGAGGGTCGATGAGGAATACGTCGGAGGAACATCCCGTCGAAAGAACGTTACAAGGTAAGAAGTAACTTGTTCTTCGAAGGGATTGTGTCCTCCGACGTATTCCTCATCTTAGATAGGCTCCCATAGCAGTATTCTATTATCGGAGGAGGGAGTACTGACTTCACGCTGTCTTCTATTGATGAATAGAATGCACTACAGCCCTTCCAAACCTAGTCTCTTGACTGGAGGAGGAATCCAGATTGTAAAAACGTGTAAAGGTATGGACAGACGACCATGTAGCGGCCGCACATATGTCTTTAACCGGCACGCCTCTTTTGAGGGCCGATGAAGCTGCAATACCTCTGGTCGAGTGAGCCCTAAGGTTTTGAGGGGGCTCCTTCCCTGCCAGTTTATAACATTCCAGAATGGCTAGAATGATCCATCTGGAAATGGTCTGCTTAGTTATTGGTAACCCCAGCTTGTGACCTGTGTAACCTACAAACAGCTGGTCTGCCTGTCTTATCCTGGCTAATCTACTAATGTAAAAACTTAAAGCCCTCCTAGGGTCTAGCCTGTGTAACCTCTCTTCCTCTTTCCCCGGGTGAGGAGGAGGATAGAAAGATGGTAGGGTAATATTCTGAGTGATATGGAATTCAGAAACCACCTTTGGGAGGAAATTAGGCTTCACTTGCAGGACAACTTTGTCTTTGTGAAATATAGTATGAGGGGGTTTACAAGAAAGAGCTTGTAATTCGCTCACCCTTTTAGCAGATGTAAGTGCTATTAATAAAACAGTTTTAAGGGTAAGGAATCTTAAGGAACAAGAATGGAGAGGTTCGAAAGGTGTACCCATCAGGAAAGTTAGTACTAAGTTTAAATCCCATAGGGGAACTTGGAATGGTCTTGGGGGATAAACATTGGTTAACCCCTTTAGAAACTGTATTACCAAGGGTAATTTGAAAATAGGATGGTTCTTCCGCAGTACGCTTAAAGATGGATAGCGCTGCGAGATAGCCCTTAATGGTGCCAACTTGAAGGCCTGAATTTGCCAAATATAGTAGGAAGGACAAAACCATTGGTGTACCACATGAAAAAGGGTTGATATTCTGTTCTCTACACCAGCTGCAAAATCTGTTCCAACGGCAGCGGTATAAAGACTTTGTTGCTGGCCTCCTTGCCGAAAGCAACACCTCCATAACATCATCAGGGAGGTCCCAATCCTTGTACCTCAGCCTTTCAGAAGCCAAGCGTGAAGGTTGAGGGTTTTGATGTCTGGATGGAGAACCTGACCTCCCCCTTCTGTGAGAGTAGGTTCTCTCTGAGTGGAAGTCGAATTGGAGGGCAGATGGACAAGTCTAGAAGGTCCGGGTACCACGTTCTCCTGGCCCAATCCGGGGCAATTTGGATCATGGTTCGCCGGAATCTTCTCAACCTCCTGATCATTTGAGGAATGACAGGGACCGGCGGGAACGCGTACAGAAGCGGAAACTCCCAGTCCACTATGAATGCGTCTCCCAGAGCTCCTCTTGGGGGAAATTCCCTTGAGCAGAACAGGTCGCATTTCCTGTTTAGGCTGGTGGCGAACAGATCTACCTGAGGGGTTCCCCAAAGGGCGAAGATCTCTTGAAGGACTTCCTGAGCTAGCTCCCACTCGTGGGAGACTGTGTTCTGCCTGCTCAGAGCGTCCGCTGTCAAGTTCTTCTCTCCGGCTAGGTGAACTGCCGATAGAGAGATTCCTTCTTGGATTGCCCAAAACCAGAGCTGCATCGCCTCTCTGCACAGGGGTAGTGATCCTACGCCTCCTCTTTTGTTGAGGTAATGCATGGCCACTGTGTTGTCCGTCATTATCAGGACGTTCTTCCCTTGTACAGCTGGCAGGAACGCCATCAGCGCAAGTCTGATGGCTCTCAGCTCTAACAGGTTGATGTGTAGTCTGGATTCCGATGGAGACCAACGACCGCTGATGGTCAAGTCGTTGGCGTGGGCTCCCCACCCCGTGAGTGAGGCATCCGTGACTACTGTTATCTCCGGCCAGGGTTGCCAAAACTGTTCTCCTTTCAGAATGTTCTCCTGACAGGCCCACCACTGAAGGTCTCGGGCCACCCTGCTGGGAACCTGAAGAAGATCTGTCATTCTCCCTGAGAATTGTGACCACTGAGTCCTCAGTGCCCACTGGAGGGATCTCATTCTCAGGCGAGCCTCTGGCACTAGGAAAATGCAGGATGCCATGAGGCCTAGCAACCTCAAAAAGTCGAAGGCTGGGAGACGTTGGGCATGCTGGAACTTGGTAACCATCTGTAGAATAACTTGAGCCCTCACCTCTGGTGGCGAGGCTTTTCCCATGGAAGTGTCCAGGATCGCTCCTATGAACTGGAGTCTCTGCGATGGTATCATTTGTGACTTCTTTAAATTGAGGGAGAAGCCCAGTCTGTGAAGGAAGTGGCACACGTGATTTAGCTGGATCTGAGCTTGTTCCGGAGAAACAGCCCTGATCAACCAATCGTCCAGGTAGGGGTAGACGTGAATCCCTTCCCTCCTTAGACTTGCAGCCACTACCGACATTAACTTGGTGAAGACCCTCGGGGCGGAGGTCAGCCCAAATGGCAGCACTCGAAATTGATAGTGAGAGTTGCCAATTGCGAACCTCAGGTATTTCCTGTGTTTGAGATGGATAGGCACATGGAAATAAGCGTCCTGAAGGTCCAGAGATACCAACCAGTCCTGGAACTGAAGGGCCTGGAGGATCTGAGAAAGAGTGACCATCTTGAATTTGTCTTTTCTGAGGAATTTGTTCAATTCTCGCAAGTCCAAGATGGGTCTCATTCCTCCGTCTTTCTTTGGAATGAGAAAGTAAGGGGAGTACCAGCCCTTGTTCCTCTCCGCTACAGGTACCGGTTCTATGGCACCTTTTTCTAGCAGGTCCCAAATTTCCTGCAAGAGGAGCGGATCTGGAGCTTTCTGAGAGCTGATCCCCGGTGGATGACTCTGAGGTATACGTAGGAAAGGCAGGCAGTAACCTTGGGCAACTGTTTCCAATGCCCAAGCATCTGACGTGATAGCCTGCCATACCGTCAGATGTTGAGTCAACCTGCCTCCTACAGGTGTCCTGTGAGGGAAGTCCTCAGAGTGGTTTTGGGGCGGCTGATGCAGATGGTAAAGAGGCACCTGCTGTTGCTGCGGCTTTTGAATATCTACCCCGTCCACCTCGGGTAGTTCTTCTTTGACCCCTTTGAGCCGGTCGTCCTCTACCTCTTCCGAATGCGGAGTAGAAGCGAAAGGACTTGCCCCTCGCAGAGGTTCCTGTGGGACGAAAAGGAGTCTGACGGATTGCAGCTCCTAGGGATTTTGCTGCTGCTTTTGAAGTTTGCAGTTTCTCTAAACTGTCATCCGCCTTTTTCCCGAACAAGGAAGAGCCATCGAATGGCATGTTCAAGAGCCTGGCTTGCACATCTGGGGCAAAACCCGACTTTCTCAACCAAGCGAATCTCCTGGTTGATGTACTTGCCGCCATTGCTCTGCTGATACTGTCAGCCAAATCAATGCCCGTCTGGAGGGATTCGCACATAGCGTCTTTACCGTCCTGTATAATATTCAGGAACGCATCCCTTTCTTCTCCCTCCGGGATGCAGTCAGCCGCTGTAGAAGCACACTCCCAAAGTGTATGGCTGAACCTAGCAAGGGTGCAAGTAGCATTAACAGATTTTAACGCCATGCTACATGCTGAAAAGACTTTCTTTGCCATAGCATCATATTTGTTATCGTCCCTGTCCTGTGGGACGGTAGGATAAGCCGTCTTGACATCGGTAGAGGATGCTGCCTGCACCACCAGACTTTCTGGGGATGGGTGTTTAGACAAAAACTCTGGGTCTGTAGAAGATACCCTGTACTTTGTAGACAGTTTTTTATTTACTGCTGGTACTACATCTGGGGTTTCCCAGTTTGTCATGATCTTTCTCTGAAGAGCTTTATGAAAAGGCACCACAGGATCCTCCTGTGGGCCTTTGTCAAGAATATCCGTGAGGTCATCTTGTTGGAAAGATTGTGAAGGTGCAGACCACCCCATGAACTCTGTAAACCTGGCCATTAAGGCTCTGTAGGGGGTTTCAGCATGCTCCCCCGGGTCTGGCTTAGCAAACTCCACCTCAGGGGAAGTGTCTAACCCACTTGCCTCATGTAAAGAATCATGAAGATCCTTTAATCTGCGCTCTTCAGAGGAAAATTCCTCTCTAACTGGGGTTACAGCTCCCTGTAACTCAAATGTGTCTTCCTGTTCAGACAAATCACCCTCTTCTAAAAGTGAGGATATAGTTCTCAATTGTTCTGAACTCATAAAGGGAGTAAATCCCATTTCCAAGGCAGAGGGTGCCGAACTTGTCATTATTGGCCTCGAAAACGTCGATGTCGTCGACGCCGAAGGCTTCGAGCGTGGCGTCGAAAACAGAGGCGGAGGCCTCGAAGACCTCGACAGAATTGGAATTCTACTCGACAATATCGAAGCCATCGACGTCGAGGGCCTGGGGATAGTCACTGGATGTGTGGTAACCGTGACTTTTCTTGGCGTCAACGCCGGTGTCGAAGCCGGCGTCGAGTCGACAGACCCGTGTGTCAAAGGTCCCTTCGACAACGGCGTCGAAGACATCGACCTTGACGGAACCTTCGTCGATGGTGTCGACGGAACCTTCGAGGAAGGTTTGGAGGTCATAGTCCTGCTCGAGGGTTCGAGACGCGCTCGAGAGGTTTCTTTCGCCGGGTACTGTGACTCACGGCGTTTTTGACCTTCGGGTCTTTCGACCAGAGCATCGCTCTCGGCAGTCTTCGAGGGGGTCGAGGCCGCTTTCTCGAAGACGCTCATCATATTTTTTTGGAATTCCTCCCATTCAGCCCGGGAACTATGTTTCGTGGGGCAAGGGATTCTTTTTGGCGAAATAGAGGAAGAGGAAGACGGAGAAGGGGATCTTCAACGTCTCCTCTTTGAGTGCTTCGATCTCGAGGAGTGATGAGACCCACTCCGAGACCTGGACCGCGAATGGTGACGAGGAGACGAATGTCTCGACTTCGTCGACGAAGAAGAAGCTTTAAAAGTCTTACCTTTCTCCAGCTTCCCCCTAAGCTCCTTCAGGGCCTTAGCTGTCATGGACATACAGTCCTCGCACTCCGAACAATGGTGTTCAGCTCCCAAACACCACAGACAAATTCTGTGAGGATCGGTCAACGACATCTTTTTCCCACAATCTCGACATTTCTTGAAGCCGGATCGAGGAGTTGTCGGTTCCGACGAGGAAGCCATCGAGTACGGATCGAATAACTCGAGGTAAATAGGATTAAGCTGACTAAGAACTGAGCAACGGTTTTCCGAGGCACTGAGTAAGCGCGGAAAAACGGAACTGAGCAACGGACGCTGCGCGCGGCCTTTATAGGCAGGATGACGTCGACGTCGATACAGCGGCTGTCGAAGGACATCGACTCGGAGGACGTAGACGCGCAGCGCCCTCTAGAGAAAACATTTTCCGAGGCCAGCAGAGCTCGAAGGAGATATCTAAGATGAGGACTACGTCGGAGGACACAATCCCTTCGAAATAATTATTTATTTAAAACCACATCTAGAAAAACACACAGGCACTACTAGTACTAATCAATTCGAAAACACAGTCACTAAAAGATATACACTCCCTTAAAAGAATATTAGACAAGTCTTAAGTAAAGCCCCACTTATTTTCAGACAGCGGAGAGCGCTTAACGTAGATGGCACTCTAATAGTTCGTTTTTAAAAGGGAGAGAAAAGCAGAGAATGAGTTGAAACAGATCCCAACACTTTTACAAGAACATAACAAGAGAGGAAGGCAAAGTAAAACCGTGAAGTTAGAATTCAATAGGCCGGATCCACTTTTAAGAGGATCAAACGAAATGTGTCCAAGGTCACACGGTTGCAGTGCACAAAAAGTCTTGTAATGGTTCAAAAAGGAGTTGGACCAAGAAAGGGACCAGTTAGAGGGTCAAGGCGGCCAGCCCAGTCCAGAAGGTTAAGGCGTTATTATTACCTTGTAGCAATCTTTAGAAAGGGAGGCCTGGCGGACGCGGTACCTTAAAGTGGTGAGAACACTCCAGCGGGGGCAGTTCTTCCTGGCAGCGGATGCAAGTCGGTGCTTCGTCCGGGGGAAGAGAGGATCTCGTCGTGGAGGAAGACAGGAGTCCGTTGCACTGCCAGGGAAGAAACCAGCTGCGGAGTTTCTCAGGTACAAGGAGCGGTCCGTTGATTCGTGGCTCAGTGGTGAGTGGCTATCCGACCACAAACCGGTCTGGGGTGCGAAGAAGGAAGGTAAAACTGGTTGTGCCCACCAGTCAGGGGAAGAAGCCTCTCCAGCCGGGAGATCTTCTCTGTCGTCGGGAAGTGGTGAGTCGGTTCCGCCGGGCTCCACCAGCTGTGTCTTCGTGGTAGGTCGGCTCAGCTTCTCAGGTCCTGTGGCGACTTCTGAAGTTCCAGTCCCCAAAGCCCTGCTTTTATGCAGCATACCCCATTCACTCAGCCTAGCTGTCAATCAAACATGCTAAGTGGTGAGCCGGCCGGCTCACCACTTGGGCCAATCACACAAGAATGCGACTTGAGTTACCAAGGTAACTCAGTCCAGGGTGCCTAAACCCCCTCCAACACCCCCCGTGGTACCCAGACAGAGTGGCACCATTTTTGAAGGCTTCTGTGGAGAAGCCCGCCAAAAAGTGGAACAAAGAGCTTGACTTGGGTTGGAGTCATAGAAGAGAACACAAACGCCATTTTAGAATCGAGTCCTGGCAAAAAATACCAACCGGTGAATTAATATTAATTAAATAAACCGGTGGTATGTTCGAGGCTATGAGAATTAAATAATTAAAGTTGGTAGCCTCTAACAATGGGAAAATCCCATAGGAAAATATTTGCGGTCGAATATCAAAAGTAGTTTCCACTGCCACCAGCCAAAACTCGATCAGGGGGGACGGAGACGTGCCCCCTCGACTAACAGACCCCGGGGCAATCGAATTGCCCCGACCAGTACGTCCACAATATGATGGTTTGTACTGGTTTCTGTTAATAATTTGGGACTAGTAAAGCCAATGGTGACTTTACATGCCCTGGGAGACAGTAGTCAGTCCCAGGGTATGGAGTCTATGGTGGGGTGTCACTATGACACCCCTGTGTTACTGCACGGAGGGTGCTGCGTAACACACATAGTAAAAACACATGAGACCCTATGGAGTAAAGGACCCCATAGCCCATAAAACATATTACCAGTCAAAGGAACACCATAAATCATGTCCAAGTGTGGGAGAAAAAGAGTCTCACTCTTGGCAGGAGGAAAAAAACAAACTCCAGAAATCCAGCAGAGCTGCTGGGGGACTCACTAGGTTAGGAAATTCAGCCTAAAGAGAGAATTCTCCCTAACACTCTGCCCTCTGCTGTCTCTATTTATGCTATGATAAAGGGTGTGTGTGTGCTGGTTTACCCTCAGCTTGCCCCTCTTGACAGGTGATCGGTCAGGGTCTCCTCTCTGCATTGATAGGAGGAGAAAAACAATGTGTCACCTTTATGGTGTGGGTTTATGAGGCTTAGAATCCACCCCTAGCCCATTGAACACAGAATCTACTTTTGGCACAATCCATATTTACACAGGTGCAACCTCTATAACAATCACATATACAGATTACATATTTTGTGTAGCAGCTACTCCTCAAAACCCTGTCGCTGTGCAATCTTGTGTTTGCTTTTCACGGAATTTCACCCTTTTCATCAGGAACACAATGTCCAATTTATCAGCAAATTTCTACAAGTGTGCGCGTATAACATGGGCATAAGTGTATAAAGTTTCATACTTCTAGCAGAAATACATTTGGTGTAAAATCACATTTTCTGCCGTTTCCTTGCAGAACATGTCACACGATCTTTCCGCCTCTTGAAACGTGCAACCAAAATTTAGATTTACAATTCTGTTACTTTGGTATTTTTTACAATTTTAAGTGGTAAATTAGAAGTGTTTAAACAAAATGTTCCTTCACATTTTCTGCCGTTTCCTTGCAGAACATGTCACACGATCTTTCCGCCTCTTGAAACGTGCAACCAAAATTTAGATTTACAATTCTGTTACTTTGGTATTCTTTACAATTTTAAGTGGTAAATTAGAAGTCTTTAAACAAAATGTTCCTTGTGAATGTTCAGCCACAGACGGTTGTTTGTCTCTGCCTCTTTTTGTCTCCCTTCAGTCCAGAAGCACTCTCCTCCTGTTCTCTTTGCAGAGGCCATTTTATGACTGTCCTCACACCTAGCATTTCCTGCTTTGCAGCTATTCATTGTTTCCTTCCCCACTGCAGACCAGGTTCTTCCCAAAGCCTATAATTATCGCTTTGGTGTGATTTCCTGGTGGGGGGGGGAGGCCTTGCCTCTGAGGAAAGCTGTTATTCTGGTTTGGGTAGCTTTAGCCAGCTTAATTCTGTTGAATTTTCCCTTGGCGTACAACAAACTTGTGGGATCAAATCACAGCTAAATACTTATTCAAGGTTTTAAACCGTGGAATCAAAACAATTACAAGATGGGTTACTCTCCATAACAGGCCTCTTAGATTGCAAACATTTGATTTCAGTTTATACATGTTCAAAGTTTAATCAGGTAGGCTCCTGACAGCTGTCATTCAGGCGGCCCAGGGTACTGCACCCAGATTTTTGAAAGATTCCACAGGCAGGCCACTTTTGTTGTGGAAATCGCTTGATGCTTTCAGCTTTTCAGGACCTTGCAAGTTCACAATGATTTCTTGAACTAAGTGAATTGTAGCACCCAGTAAGGATTTTGGATGTTGGAGGGTGTTTTGTACCGGCATGCTGCAGTTTCAGCAACAAAGAAAAAGGGGATTTAAAGCAAGATTTTGGGTTTCCTTTAGCAAAACACTGCTTTTTCCTTCTGTACTCCATTTTCAATTGTTGTGGAGTCCAGTGACATGTTTCAGGAGTGAGATATCCGTTCCACCACTGACAACATGCATGGCAGATTGGCCAGCCATCTTTTTGTGCTTTGCAAAGCACGAATTTCAGACGTTTTGGCGCGCACAAGGGTTTTGCAGCCATTTTAATGTTTCTGGCACCATCAGAACACAGTGATGCCGCATGGCAGAGCAAAAGTGGGTCAGAACATCCCACAGGAAGGAGGAAATGGCAAAGTAGCCAGCGAGGAAGAGGAGTGTGCCAGAGAGGTGGCAGAAGAAGGAGGTAGTGGAGGAGCCAAAGAAGTGCTGGAAGGAGTAGCAAGAGAAGGGAGTAAGTTGATAAGACACAGGAAAAGCTTATAAAAAAGGAGGAGATTGGGCTGAGGGTCCAGGACCAAGACCAAGACAGTGCCATTCAGATAGACATTAACGATGGTCTTGGAGGAGTGGAAGGAGGCCAAGAGGACCTCCCACCTAGTGCCACCATAATGTCAGGGGAGGAAAAAGGAGAGAGAACAGAGATCATATGAGGGGTCCATAGGTCTGGAGAGGGAATGACGAAGATGATGTCGATAAGAGTCTGTCTGGAGGAAGCACTGGTATATATCAGTGATAGGGACGCCTGGGTTTGAGACCAGAATGTCCCTCTTGAACTTCCCCCTTCCTGACTTAGTGAGATGGATAGGGTAGGAGATAGAGTAGCAGTTTGAGAGGATAGGCGAGACAAAAAGCACTATAGAGGGTGCAAGGAGGAAGAGGAGGGAGCACAAGCCAGGGGATGCAGGATGCATAGGGGGGGGGTTACACAATAGGAATCACAAAAAGGAGCAGATAGGTACACTCAGAATTACAAGGAACTCCCAGTGCGGTGGGGTGGCCAAGGGAGAGGGAGATAACCTATTGAGACACAGTAGCAGTACCACAGTTACCACAAAGCAAACACCCAGATTCAACTTTCCTAAAAAGAGGGAGAAAGGCCCATACTGATTTAACACCGCAGCAATGTAAAACACCCAGATTCAACTTACCTGGTCAGTCGCAGCCGGTTGACTACTGCAGGCTTCTTGCTTCCCTGGCAGACACTGGCGAACACCATAGGAGCTGTCCTTAGCTTCTGGGTCCTTCGCTGAGGGGCCTGCCACGGCAGAGGTGACAGATAAGGGCTGTGTGCCCAGTGAGGGGGTGGGGTGGTAGGGAGACTCAAGAAATAGGAAGCTGGGCCAAGGGGTGAGCAGAGCAGGAACACATGCTCTGTGGCGCTACAAATTTCAACAAATAAACAAAAATTCAAGCACTGTACAGTGCCTCAGCTTGCACCTACCTCACCCAAGCACCGGAGAGTGGAGAATGGTGCAGGTGGCAGAGAGTGCAGGAGACCTTTGCAGAGGGACGGGACCGTGCCCAATGGGAGTGCGGTGGGCGGGAGGAGGGGGACACAAGTAACGGGAAGCAATGCCAAAGGGGAGCAGGAACACACGCGCTGTGGCATTTGAAAATTAAAGAAAGATTCAAGCACTATACAGTGCCTCAGCTTGCACATATCTCACCCCGGCACTGGAGAGTGGAGAATGCATCAGTATGTGTTCTGCATTATCTTTTCATTAGTCTTATTTATTCATGCATTGCATTTTTCATTTTCACTATGCATACAACATACCTTCATAAATTAATAACTTGAATTGTTATAAAGGATACAAACATGACTCTTAACATCATTTCGGAGTCCTTTTCGAACAAATTCATATGCCTCTTCTTTCTTCCCCAAACAATTCAAAGTCAATCCTTTCATAGCCAAGGTCTCTGTATAGGAATTGTAGAAGGACGTACACATCAATGTCTCTGCATACATTATATTTAACAGGATAAGGTGGAATAAATACTTAATTTTCATGGATTATGAAAGAGTGTCATACTTTGGTCACACAGAAGCTAGCTAGTACAGTTATTTTCAGAAAAGCTATTTTCAGAAAAGCCAATGCAATCAAAACAATCATTAGCCATTCCTTGTTACCAGACCTCCAAAATAATAGTGCGACCACCTGGCTCAATCCAATTGAACCAGGATTCAGAAAATGTGGTTTTTGCACAATGTGCAAATTTGTGTCTGATAAAACTAAGAGCCTAGAGGGACATAATGGAAAAGTGTTTAAGATCTCCCATTCAATTAACTGTAGAACCAAATATGTTGTTTACGCCATCAAGTGCACCTGTACAAAACTCTATATAGGAAGCACTAAAAGAGAGCTCAGGATCAGAATACGGGAACACATGGCCAAAATTGGAAGTCAAGATCCGAACTTACCCTTAGCAGTGCATTGGCAAAAGAACCATCAGATGGATGATAAGACCAATATCCAATTTATTGGCCTACAATATGTTCAATTGAATAAGAGAGGTGGAGATAGAATTCAAGCGCTGAGACAAGCGGAAGCAAGAATAATTTGCTTTTTCAACACAACCATGCTTGGTTTAAATTTGGATACCGAAATGGCATCTTTTTTATAGAACTCTAACTTCACTTAGTAATAGTGTGCACTTAACTTGACTAAGTTTATGTTGCAAAATCAATCACATGCCAATGATGCAAATATCATCTGTTTACGTTATTTATGATGTTATATGTGTTATCTGTTTTATTTTATTTTGCACTTGACCAGATTTAGTATATTTTGCGTTAAATAGTTAGGAGTTATACGGAAAATAATTTTGTCTTTACACAATGCTTATTTGGCACTGACACTCTCTAACGTTTTTTGGAATGACCATTTGCATTAAGCACATTATGGAATGTAGATGCTCTCACACAACAGAAATATGCAAGTTATAATAATTTTTGGATACCCCTTGTAAATAATAGAATATAGAAGTTTAATGGTTATACACCTTTAAGGCAGTCTTTCTAGCAGACTAAGTACTGAGACATGTCGCTTGGACGAGTTTGATGGGAATATACCAATGTGAGATACTTTGCCAAATGACTTATAATAATAAGAATAATTTGGATATTTCTGCTAATGTGAAACCTGTCTCATAACTAGGTTTGTCTAATATGACCCCCCCCTTTTTATTTGTGCTAAACTGAGCACTCTTACGCGTACAATCACGGCCAGAGCAAGAGCTCGGTGCTGGGATTTTCAGTTTGCGCACAGGTTACCTAGCAACGAAAGCCAAGCAGTGGATCTGGCGTCATGTCCCCATGAAAACTAAATAAATAGTTCCAAAATGGCGGCCAGCTTCTTTGTACGAAGCCAACGCAAGTGATTGCAGCTTTGCTGAGAAGGTGAGTGGTGTTTCGCTGCAATTGCACAGCGATCTATCGGTTTACGCTGGCCTTTGGGCCCAGTTAATTTCGCGCAGTGAATTTTAGAATTGTCTAATAGAAGATTACAACACGAGTAAATATAGAGAGATAGGTTTTTTGTAACTAAACAAAGTTACCATGTTGTCTCGCTTTTGTAGCGTTTCACAACATTTAACAATTTACGCGCTTAATACAAGGATTTTTTAAATATTTAGCTTATACTTCATTTAGAAGATTCTTACTCACAACATTTGAAGCCCAATTTAACACAGTGTAAAGGGATACGATTTTTTAATATAGTGTCAAAAGTATAAATTGGCTACAATGTGCATACCAGGAAAGTACATTTACAGTTACTATGGACTGAACAATGTAGAACATACAAAATGGGACAATGTTCTGCCCCTACACAATATCATTTCTATGATATAAATATATGATGTAAGATTTGAAATTAAAAACACAATTTGTTTTGATAATAGACTACATATAAATGGGATTTGGACCAACGTATTTAGTTATGCAACCCCCAGCTCTATTGCAAGAGGAGCTACTCACCCTTGGTGTGGGTAAGTTAGCTTATTGAGAAGCTTTTTTTCTAATTACAAACTTAAGACAAACCGTGACTAATTGATTATCCATCTTATGTCTCTGTATGGGTGTTTGTTTTTTCCCCGCTTCCCTCCCTTTTTCTCTCCTTGCCCCGTTCACATCATAAATGTATGTCATGACTACTGGGTTCCCCCTCAAAAGAATTTCCAAAATTTCCTGGGTGGCCGCTTACAATTCCTGGTCTAAGGATAGGTAGGCTTTGGGCTATGCTACAAGGGCGCTTCCTCATCAACCAACATGGCCGCCTGGTGTTGCAACCCTAGATTGGGCAAGCGGTCTAGTTTTCTGTCACTCTGGAGTACTTAAGCCCCTCCCCTTTGTTCAATGGTGCTTCGCGTCTTCAGCTGTGTTCAGCGGACGCTTACCGCGGTTCATCCCTCTGACAAGAATTCCTCAGCCCCCTTGTAATTTATAGATACCCCCTCACGTCCTCCCCGTTAACATTCCTGTCTCTCCCCCCCGATATTGTGTCATGATCATTTGTTTTGCCGTGCCATCCCCGCAACTACTATTTCGTGTGCTCTGTGAGGTGTTGGCGTTCGTCAGTGAGGAGTTTTCGAGACACGCATCCCTGTTCTGTCTCCTATCCACAGCAAGTATCATTTACCTCAGTAGCTTTCTCCACTCATTATCCGTTCCTAATGGCGAGTGCTCTGCTTGCATTTTCTTCAGGGGCAAGTGTATGTTTAACCGCCTATTAATTGTATTAGCGTTACGGAGCCCGTGGGTTTAGTGTGGAGATTCTGTTTCGAGGAACAGAGGCGTTCCTTTTTTCAGTCACAGTTAGGTACACGAATACTAGACATTAAGGTGCTTTAAATGTTAAATGTTTGCGCAAGTTTAGTTTTGACACAGAGTTTTTCTTGTAAGGAATTAGTTAGCAATATTATCTCTGGCCAGGAATAGTCAGAAAAAGCACTCTTGAGGTAGTTACAGGAGAGCGGGAGAATAAACTTCACCTTACCCTCAGACTTTGTGGCATTTTAACCGTGTTGGTACCTTGCTCCAGGATTGGAGTTAGCACACTTTGTTACCTTTCGCTTGCCTCAGTTCTTCTGTGTTCTCTCCTGAGTACCTCTCCAGTCACAGTTGTGTTTGTTGGAAAGGGTTGAACATGTTTTCACCTCACCATTAGGCATCTTCTCAACACCCTACATTCCATATAGGGCTGTCCTTCTCCCCTTGTTTTTCCACGCCTAATCTAGCCCTTCTTCAGAACATGCACCCCTGCACAGAAGCAGGATGGAGAGCTAACCAAATCACAAACTAAGGTAATTGCTGGGGATTTTCTGACCTGCAATATTTTCTCCTTACATTAGGACGCATTCCAATTGTGTTGTGATTTATTTTCTGTGGTATAGAAAGAGAGTCCAGTAGGGGTAGTGAACAACAGATAACAGCGCACCCTGAGAAGTTTCATAATATCACGTGGTGTCCCCGTGGAGTCTAAGGTAAGCGTTACAGAGTATGACCTATTGTTTTCTATTTAATTTTTTGATATGATGCCAACAATCTCTCTAATTTGGTTGATTATGTTTTTCTTGATTTATCATGGTGATTTGTTGCTTATAACTAGATGTTGCATCATAATTACTTGACTCTTTTACTTATTATTATTTATTTTTCCATCATAAAAGTCTGTCATTACCAGTATGACCGCACTAGCCCTGTTTTGAGAAAGGCCACATGGGCCGAAACACATGTCTATCATTATAAGGGCAAATGTTAAAACATTGGATGTTCCTTTTTTGGAAAATGAAAATAATAAAACAACTTTCACAACCTTAAAGGGCGCATCGTCCTGGATTTTTTTCTTATGTCTTTGACATACTTGTATACTGGTACTAGTAGTAGGAGTTTTATCCTGGCAGGGACAATTCGTGGTTAGTCCGAGCAGGTGAGTGGAACAGGAAGCAGACATTTTGAAGTACTGCAGTCTGGTAGGTGGTTTTGGTGGAAAGAAAGTGGCAAGTTCACAACATGTTTTATGATGTACTGTTGTAAAACCATGCTGACAAAACGGTGTTGCTTATGAAGAAGAAATGTGATTTAAAACAAAGTAGTTGGTATTCAAAGACGAGATTAATTATATTGAATACTAACTGGGTGTATAAAGATAAAGTCTTTCTAGTTGTCAAGCAGAAGTGTGTGGAAATTCAGACACTTGTTTTGAGGAGTGAAGAAACCGGTTTCAAAAATAAAACATTCCAATTGCCAAGTAAAAGTCTGAGCCAATGAAAGGAACTTTGTGTTATACTTGGAATGGAACTTTGTTATTGAAAAGAACATTTTTGATTTTGAATTTTGGTTTGAATCATCCTGAATTAATCCATGGGAAGGGGATTCCACCCTTGTTACAAGGATTTATGGTTATTTGGCTGTTTTGAATTTAAATGTTATTTTATGAAGTTTGAACAGCCACATAATCCCTGTATGATTGTGTTGTATGTACAAGTGTGAGGGACAGAGATTTTTGGACATGAGGTAATTTTCCTTTAGCTTGACAGGTAGGGAAACCTAGTTAGGTTAGGGAAAGTTAAGCGTTTGTCTCACCCTTAATGTTAAATAAAATGGCTACTTGTGAGAAAACTACTTGTCCGTCTCGCATTTCTGACCCCTCACAGGACCCTCTGTATTTCCAATCCAGAGCTGGGTCCAGAATCAATTTCAAGTCTCTCCACAACAGGCTAATTCCCTCTGTCCACGAGTGAATCAGATGGGAGGCTGAATGAATGAGTGAATGGTATTTGTCCCCCATTCGGGGCATTCCCACTATCAAAGTAACCAGGGTCCCTTCCCAGTTGCCTCTCACCATCAACAATTTCTCTTTCTATTGCTTTTTTGACCTGTATCTCTTTTAACTGGAAAGATTCTGCAGAGGCCCAAAATGGTTGTTGCCCTGTACTTCTCTGCAACCGGGTACGTTCTTCTCCCAGTTAAAAATGGGTTTCTCGACCAAATAAAACTGACAGTTGTTTCATACATTTTCTTAACAGAACTTTTTAGGGGGGGGATTCAGGCCCCTAACATTCAAAGTCGCAACTTTTATTGCATCCTTTTTATACATCATCCCCCTGTCCTGTTGCAAACATGGATACATGTGGCCCCTTTTGCTTTAGCAAATAGACCTGCTCTGGTCATGGCACATGGCAACATTCAGCTCACCCACACTAGAGGACCACCACCCCCATCCCCTACCCCTACCATAGGCCCTTGTAACTCTGCAAAAAAAACACCCATATACCATGTAATTTAAACATTACCCAACTATGGTAGGCCCAGAATGCTCTGGGCCACCAGAATAAGTATCCGGCTCCTTCATGAACTCCTCGAATGGATTCGGTCAAATCTCTCATCCACCCTCCTAATCCCTTCCAAAAGTAAACATTGTACAATTTCCTCTCTTGCACGCCTTGATGTACACCCTCTGAGCATCCCCTCCATGGAGTAAAAATGTGTTTTTCTCTCCTCTACAATATCTTCACTCAAACCTCAGACCTTTTCATACTGATATATAATCCTACTAACAGGCGTTTAGATAAAGGCGCTTCCTCTGTGACAAGGAGTTTGTTTTTCTTAATTTTCTTGGCCCTGGTACTTTCTTGCTTGCACCTGGCAGTGCAAAGGCGCTCCAAAGCCTGTCCTGCAGTGCTTGCTTGCCATTCGTGTTGGGCGTTATTGTAGTTCCTTTGAGTTCTCGTAGGAGTTGAGGGATCGTATTGGTGTCCTTAACAATGTGCTTTTCACCTTTTATTTCAAAAGTCAAAGTGAACTGGGTAGCCCCATCTATAACTAATTCCCTCTAATGTTAACTAGCTTGGAAGGGACTTACAGTGCTTACGCCTCTCCAAAGTTGGGGATGATGAGTCTTGAATTATTTTTATTTTAGCCCCCACCCACTCAAGTGTGTCTTTATTCCTTGCTGCTTCCAGGATGGCCACCTTCTCTCTAAAGTAGTGGCCCTTCACCACCGATCTGAGAGCACTACGCGGACCCCCTCTTCTGTGAATAGGAACACACAGAATGTTGTTATTGCCGGGCTTGTTCAACAGGGTCTTAATGAGTGATTTAACATTTCTTTCCAATCCCTCTGGAGTTTCTCTCTCAGATCGCAGCACTCACAATATGCTTACGTTGTTCCTGTGCTATTTTCAAAATCATCAAGTTTCATATGGAGGTCTTGTTTTGTCTCCATTTTCACTCTAAGATAGTTGCAGACAGTGCTTTTTTTGTAGCATTTCCACCCTGTCTTCAATTTTTCCAATCCTTTCCTTGATCTCCTCCATTGGTGTTTGGACATCTAACCTGAAGGCTTTCAATAAGTCCAGAAAAATTGGTACATCCGTTTTGATGGTAGACATTTAGTTATCCGGAGCTATAGATGTCATGGTGCCGGGTTTTTAGAAGGCTTGGAATACCTGGTCTCACCACACTTATTCCGGAGTCAAGAGAGTGGAGCTGTGGAGCTCAGTACGTATGGTTCGCCCTGTGGGCCCACTGTTTCTGTGTGCAAGACTCACTCCACCCCTTTAAAATCGATACCGAAACGTTTGGGTATATCACATGGGGATTTGTCAAGATGTTTCTGCTTATCCTCGTTTGCACCCTACCTGCTGCCCAGGGCCATATGGGGTGGGATCTCTCGTTAATGATGGGCAAGTGCCTCTTGTCTCAGTTCAGACGCATATTCCTTTAACATTGCAAGAGGCTGCAAATCTTCTGAGGGCGCTCCCCTTGGTATATGGCGGCAAGACAGCCCCAACTCCTTTTAGCTGTTGGGGGTCCTCCAGGGCCTGGGTGGGGATGGGCCTACCTGCCAGAGTGCCGCTCGTTACTCCTCTTCGACTGGCAGTCGGGCACCACTGCTTCTAGAAATGCTGGGCATCTTCCTGTGTGCTGGTTATGGGCCCTTCAGCGTTAAGTTAAGGTGTAGTGCCCGCCAGTGTCCATTCCCCTTCTTGTGCTAATCAGGGCCTTCTCCTGCTCTCCGAGGCCTCCATTGCCCCAATCAGACCTGATGTACAGGGCCCGCTGCCACTCAGCTGTCCCCAGCACTCTGGGCCATGCTCTGGTGCACTGGGGGCGGACAGATGACCCATCACATGTTGGGGTGAGGGCGGAGGGAAACAGATGCTTCAGGTTGTCGTCACCATGCATATCGGGGGGGGGCTATTTTTGTTGAGGGATCGGCAGAGCTAGCCTACGGCTTCAGGCAGCCATACTGACCGAACCCCCCGTGTGGACCATCTCTTTTGTATTCAAATGCAAGCACATATGACAGATGGGGAAAGTTAGTTTCATGGAAATTTGCGTACCCTTTGTAGAGGAGCAGTTACATGCATCTGCAAGAAATCCCGCTCCCATAGCTCCTATATTTTGGAAGCCTGAGATCGTACCATGTTTGACACCAGCGGTTGTGTCAATCCCGCAGCGGATATTTGAAAGAAAGTATCCACTGAGAAAACCCTATTGAATGTATCCCCGAAGAGACGACAATCTGAGGGAGGAACTCCCTGAAAGAATATGAAAAGGAGCGAAGAGAGAAGCCAGTGACATCATAGGAAACATGCGTGACGCCCCAAGAATACTGTTGAAGAGAATGCATGGATCTTACAGAAACTGATGATGACGTTAAGAATCAAGTAAACTTTTTTATGCAAAAAGAAGATTGAATGTGTGCAAAGTGCCGCAGAAAATCAACCCTTTTTAATTGTACAGTAGACTAAGTCATCATGGAAGCTGGCCATATGTAGTGAATAGACTGCAGGCGAAGCCGCCACTGTATAGAAGCTGGACATCGGTGTCATGAATTTAGTAAGCCCGGACCCATGTAGAGGAAAAGGCTGAGAGTTGTGTTGCAGCAAGAATAAGCCGAGACCGTGGAAGCGCCTGGAGAGGCTGTCTGCCATGGTATCAAAACTGAAGCAGCCAAGGTCAGTTATCTATTCTTCAAAGCAGTGAATGTGCAAAGGATGAATCATCCCTTGTTAAGGTGCAAAGAAAGAACACCAAGAGTGCCATGTTGTATTCATTGAAAACATTTAAATGCTGCAAAATGGACCAAATCGTAGTCTCCTGTCACGTGAGCCAAGGATGGAAATAGAGTTCAGCTTGGAGTCCTAGAACAACGATAGTGAGAGCCTGCACTCCCATATATTCCCACAGACAAGGATACTTTTCAAGGCCAGGTTCAAAGACAATCTTCATGGCAGAAGGCATAGGTGATGAGATGTTGGGCTAATTGTTTGGGGAGGTAAAGTCAAGTCCACCTCCTGGCACCTGGGCCTAAGCTTACTTGCCGCTAAGTGAACCAAATGTTCCAGACATGGCACAAGAATGCCAACCAATTGGGTAGGGCCGTATAACGAAGGGCCTTATACTGTGAAGACCAATGATAAACCGTGTACTTAATAGTGTTAAAGATGACAGGTTCTTTAGAGGTAGGCATAAGTAGTCCACCTGACAGTGGCCAGCCAATCACAATCCTAGTCTCTATAGAAAGTATATCTAGATGTTCCCCTTAGCCAATATCAACCCTATATAGGATTTCTATTATTGGCCACCTAGTATGACGTCACCTCTGATGTATTTTTTGCATATATGTTTTTATGAGAAAATCGTCGAGAGCCTGAGCGAACGTCCGTTGATGTCCTTTGTAACCTGCCTTTTTTAGATGATCGTTAATAAAACAGTACCTTTGCCATCTTACTGAGTTGGTTTGATTATTTGGACTCAGAATTACTCGGCAATCCCATCCAATGCATGCACGTTACTAAAGCGCCATAAACCCAACTTAATCCTTCCACTTCCACCACCACAACTGGTTGGGAGATCTGAAATACTGGCAAGACTGGAACAAGACTTCTCTAAATGTATGCAGTCTAAGAGGAGTTTTAAAGGGTATCCAGCATAATCATGCCTCCATGCGTGGAGGCCCTATTCCCACACGTGCCTCGCCAACTGCTTCTACCAAGTTCTCGCACCCTTTTATTCCATATGCAAGGTTGTAGAAAGTCTAAGCGTACCGGATTTACTATTGAGGTAACTTTCCATAAATACTTTTTACCGTTTTCTCTCCTCCACCTACTTGGTGCTTGGATTTCACAGACTAAATTGTTTGCAGGAAGGGACTTCTTACGGCCAGTCAAGGCTCGAGCAAAAAGGTTTAGTACGACTTCCTGGCCAAATGGTAAATTTTTGCTCCATGATGCGCCAATGGAAGAACGCCAATAGAATGCAGTTTCCCAGGCTACTGCCCAAAGGAAATGCAATGTATCGAGTGTTGTGGTGGGTCAGAAGGATGACGACTCTTAAGACATTTTTAATAAGTTCTTTTATTAAAGAAAAGGAAAATGCCTACCTTTACCTACTTCTATGGGGAGTTCCCTACTTAGCAAAACTAGCTATGGTGCTAGTCAATAATCAGTGAACATGTCTTAAAAGAATACGTCCACTGTCGAAACTAACCCTAACTAAAGGCAGGAGAATGACTCCCTTCTCCTGCATTTTGCCTTCAGCAGTCTTTTGTTCAATAGCTAATCTTCAAAGAGTCTCTTGTGACTTCCCTGATCAATTCATACAGTTCTTTCAAGACTTCTTTGAGCCTTGGCTTCTTCTCAATATCGAACTCCTTTGTCTCTTTATTGATATTTTCTCCCTTGAAAGTTTTCCTTTCTCATAAGGCTTTCCTCTTTGGTTTTGTTAAGCTTTATTCTCTCCTTTTCCCAAGACAAGATTATACAACCCTTCAGATTCTCTCTTGTGAAATTCTTTTCCTTTTTCTACAGCTCACTCTCTTTTTCCTCTGCATTTCATCTTTCTTTGAACACATATTTAAGTTTATGCGTTTCTCTTGTAATCTCCTCTCCTTTATACTAATGTTCTTTTTACTTGGATTGTGCCAAGTATGAATAGGTTTGTAGCGATCCCATTCACTTCTCTTTCTTCCACTGGGATTTTGTCTTTCTCTCGTCCGAGAAATATGCTTGTAATGATGCTCTCTCAATTCTCTTATCGTCTCTTTATCATCACTGAAATGAGTAGGAACAGTCTGCTTACAATTTGCCGTCTCACTCTGGGGTCTCCTGGGTTCCCAGTTACCTGACAACCTCAGGGAATGCATCACCGGGATCTCTATTTGTTCAGGTCTGGTTCACGTCTTTGCATGCCAGACCTCTTTCCTTCGTTTGGCTTCTCGTCCTCATTCTTTTCGGTTCAGATGGCTTTCTGGTATTCCATATACCGGTATATCATGCTGCTTCTTCCTTCCAAGTTGTGGTATCCGCGTTGTTATAAGAGCCTGTGGAACTCCACAGTTTCATTGTGGTCACACCACCACTTGTCGCTGCTCTCTCTATACTCAGTGTTGGGTATGCTGCATCCTGCTCTTCAGTGTCAGCTCCCCAGCTATCTCGAACTTCACAGGTCTCCGGGAGTTCACAGTCTCCTCCACTCCCTGCTCTGAAGTAGCAGCGGGCCCTCCTCAGGTCGTCTCACTTTCTCGCTCTCTCCCTGCAGGCTCTTATCCCTCCTCGTCCCAGTAAAATGGTGTTTGCCATTTAAAAAGATAGTTGCAGTTTCTGCAGAACAATAATGTATCCTTGTTCTTTCCTCATACATGTTAAGGATTTCAATCAGGTGACACACTTTGGTCTCGGCCTAGTATGTAGCACACAACTGAGATGCTTTCCTCCTTATTTTATGCAGATTAAATTTGAGATGGTACACAACTCGTATCACACCCCCTTTTCAAATACCCCGGGTCACAATGGACCATGAACCACTCTGGTTGGTAAAATGCAATATTTATTTTAAAATTCAAAAGAAATCATAGAATTTTCAATATGGGGCAGCAATCACCAATGGGGTGATAATTACAGTGAGGATGTAAGCAATACACTTGGTTTAACCTTCTAGTGGAACATATGCAAAACACCAGGGAAAAGGAGCACTTTTTGATTTAGGAAAAATAGCACCCAAGTTAAGATTTCCCCCTGCAATGTTCCCTCAACCAACAAATAATTGAATTCTGGATGGATAGGAAGACACGGCAGGTAATCAGCAATAAGAGGCAGAAAACAGAATCCAAATCCGACCTTCCCTCACCAAATAAGAATGGAAAATGGATGTTAACCCCTTTGCAATGTTATGAAATGACACTCGGAAATTGACAAATAAATAATGAATGTGTGTTCAAAACCTTGAAGCAAATACAATTCCTCACTAAAGCAACAATGCAAAGACACTAACAATCACAAGCAATGGATTACCAAGAGCATATAATTTGAAAATGAATGGAAAATTTAAAACATGTTGCAGTCAAATGACACGTGTAAAAGTAGCATTTTCTTAATTCCTGCTTTAAATTAACCAAACGGTTTTCAATAAAAACATGTGAAATACTTTTTTTGGGTTATAGGATAGATATATAGCACAGGGACACTCTAGAGTTGAAAATATGTCTCTAACTGTGAAACTGGATGAGTTATGCAAGATATAAAAAGGTGCTCTTTGAGTAAAATGAAGCAGTGAAATAGGAAAGTAAATCAGTTGTGACAAGAACAGTTTTACTCTAAACTAGAGTATTCCAAATAGACCACCCAAGATGGGCACAGTGAGATCCATGGTTGATTCGCAAATTCAACCCTGTCACGCCAGCACCCAACCCTGGCGGAAACCAGTCCGATCACTCGAAATAGGACTAATGTTTTAGGATTACACAAGACAAAATTGAAAAGATATGGCGCTAGCACTTTAGAAAGTCACGGGCAGGTGCACAGATACTTCTAACAGTTTTAACAAGTTATCAGGATAAGGATAAGATGACTTAGAGAGTGGGATAAGGAAAAAGGCAAGACAAGATAGGTTATGGGTTTCTATGGAGTAGGGATTATACACTTTTATTGGGATTTTGGACAGTCAATGGTTCTGATCACTACACGGCAGCGTGCCTGGTAAAGGACAGCTGAGCAGAAGACAGCTGGGCAGGTCGGGGCACAGGCGGGCAATTCTGGTCACTGGATGGCACAGGTACCTCTGGATGCAGTTAGTGGGCAAGCAGTTAGTGGGCAAGTAGTTCGAGGCCAGCAAGCCAGGCTGGTTCAAGATGCTTCCCAAAAGAATACCAAAGCTCTCCCCTTTGGTTATTTGGCATTATAGTGTGATTTCAGAATTGAGGCCTTGCTGGGAATAGGATCATAAATGCTTGGGTTTTGCAGTGGGCCCTGGAGTACGGTCAGCAATGCTTTGGCCTTGTAGTTGGTATCTGCACTCAGCAGGATGAATGGAGATCAGGAAGGCCGAAGCAGGAACTTCAGAAAGAGTGCCTGTCTAGAGTCTTGTCAGGGACTCTTTATATAGAGCATGGTGACTTCAGACTACTGCTGGGCCGGCTTAGCTAAGCACGCCTCTAAGCAACTGGGTTGGACAATCAATGATGGCTGCTTCCCCTAAAATGTGACTCAGTTTAGGAGGTTGCATTTTATGGTGTAAAAAGACTTCCCACAGACCTATTTGCCAAACATCAGTCATACAGAATTTACACATTTTCAGCACCTTAATAAATACATTTTGATTATGAAAGATTCGGCCTAAAATTCCATAACTTCATACACATGTGTGGATTATCATAAGGGATGTAAGTATAAAAATGTACATTGGCAACATGGATGCTTTTCTTATTATCCGTAATACTTTGCCATTTCTATTCCCAAGGTCTCAGTGACTTCTAAAAGGTCTCAAATTATAAAACACTAAATCACTTTTAAACTGCGAAATGTTTACATTTTTACAAAGTCTTGCTGCAGAGATAAAAGTCTTTAAAGTTTATCTATAAAATAGTCTTTGGCAATCCTTTGTCCATCACTGGACCATTTTTTTTCTCTTCAGCTCCCACCAACTGTCATTTCCTTCAGAGCAAGGTGGGGGTTTTCTAACTTGATTGAAGGTTTATTGCCCCTTCCCCACTTCAAACTTCCTTGCCCTGGGAGGTCCATTGTCAGGGGTTTCAGCCCAGACTAGACTCCATCCAACCCGGTAATTATCATTGGGGTGTTAGTATCTGCTGAGAGTTTTTATGGTGGTTCCCTTCCTCTGGGTGAAGTCTTGGCTCTGCCAACTGGCATAACCAGTTTATTTTTTTTAGAGCTTGCAAACTCCAGCCCAGGTGGTTTCAAACCTTTATTTTCTTATTTTGGGTCCTGAATTAAAACAAACCTGTGGAATAAAATAGCCCATGTGTGTATTATCACCAGCAACAAAACCCCTTCACATTGCTAGATAAGGCAGGCTTTCATTCAACAGTTTACTTTTAAATAGGCATTTTTCTCCTGTTTAGTTTGCAAAGCACATTTTTATACACGTGTGGTGAAAAGCAGGCATTTCATTTTAAATCCGGTTTTGCATCTCCCTCAGATTCCCACACCGTCTTGCAGCTATAGTTATTTTCTTGATTGCAGGAGTTTTGTCTGAAGCACAGATGCATTGAAACTAACATGGCTCAGATAGCTGGCGTTCCTTCGAACCACTGAGCTTTGATACTTTTGTAAAGAAATGAACGCGTTTTCCCATGCGGGAAAAGTGAAGCTCCTTGTTGATTTTTCTTAGAGTTGGTTTGACAGTGCCTGTCATTCAGGAATCATGCCTGGTTTTGCTGAAGCACAACAAGATATACTGGGCATGGCAGGGCCTTATTAATCACAGTGTTTAAGGAAGAACTGATGGAAACAGCGTCAGCAGCTTTATTTTAAAGGTGAAAGAGTTTCCTTTTTAATGGGGATTTTGGGCCTTCAGCAAAGCAGTGCTGCCTTTTCACTTTATTCCATTTGTACAGGTAAGAACACACTGGCACGCTCCCTCACTGCATCCCTTTGTTCCATCCTGCCCAATGTATGCTTGGTAAGACGGTGCAGCCATCTTTTTGTTGCTGCGAAACGCAGTTTTAAGGCCATGGTGCTCCCAGGAGCCAGCGCAGCTATTTTCCTGTTTCTGCAGAAATGCAGCTTGATGATGTGGGAAAATACTGTTGAGTGGGTCAATATATCCCACATACAGACCTTGGTTAAATATGTCTGAAGAGGTGATATTGAAGGGACCATTAGGGAGTTCCTCATAGGAACGGGAGTCCTTGTTCCCACAGGGGGGGTTTCTCCTGGTGAGGTCCTGCTTGCCTCTACCCCCACCCTTAGGGAGGGTGTTGCAGAGCGTGCTCACCTCGCTATCCTCACGGGGGAGGCTACCACTTGGGGAGATGGGACGAATTGCCTCAACTCGTCACAGTCTTTAGAGGTCTATTGAAAGTCACTTATGCTGTCCTAACTCTGGGAGGAATGCTCAAGAAGCAGCCTCCGAGGAATTGGATTGTCTTCAATATCGAAAGGCAGGGGTAAAAATGTCAAGTTGCAAGCTGCTAGCTAGCAATAAAAAGTCACACGTCACCTCAAGTCTATAGATACACACAGCACTTTATTCGCCTAGAGTTAACTATCAATAGCCATTTGCTAGTGCTGAGTGCACATTTTGAACCTTTCGTAAGAGTAAGGAATACAGAAGACTGTCCATCTGCTAAAAGAGGTCTTAGCTACTTAGTAGCCAGTGGGGAGGTCCACCATAAGTTAACCAAAGGGACAATTCCATTCATATATTTTGATGGACGAATAATTTCAGTTTCATTGTGTATGCGAATGCAGATAACACATCATTGCCAGTTTCCATAATACCCAGTTGGCACTTCTGAACTAGTTTCCAGTATACCCACCTAAATCTGCTTATTTACATTAAGCACACATTGCACATAAATGTCAGTTTGTTATGCTGGTTTCAATTATGTTCCGTTAATCTATTATGGTTTCAGCTAGACTGCCATCTTCAAGCAGGTTTAACCATCTGCTGTTATCTTCAATGGAGGACTATACAGTCTAGGACTCGTAAAAGCAGGAAAGCACTAGACTGTGTCAAGAATAGCCAAAGCACAAAGACTTAGCAAACAAGCATTGGTAATGCCAAGTTTGGTCTTTTGTTGGGGGGGTGTGGCTAAATGGCCATGGAGTAGGACGTCATCCCTACAAGCTCCTTTGAATCCTTTAATGATTCTTTGAAATACAGATGTTTAAGCCCAGCTGCAGAATGTACGATTTCACCTACTGCTGCATGAAGATGTGAGGCACAACAGAAACTGAATTCCCGTAAGAACAGTGACACGAGATGCGACCCGAGAGAAGTTTACTCAGATGGCACAGCGGAGGAAAAGAAGATGGCGGCTGGAGCCTAACAAAGGAACCAACCGAGAGATAAGATCCTCTGTGGATAAGCAGATCCCTGGCTTGACAAAATAAGACCCTGATCAGCGGGCCTGCACAGGTCGGACAACAAAGGGTTATGGCTGCGGTAACATAGGAAGCAGACCAGCGCGGGACTCACGGTAGCAAGGTACCGAAGCTACAAAGTATTGCATCTCAGAAGTGAGGCTTGGGAGATATGAACAACGCACCGTTGATTGAACGCGGAATGCAAAAAAGTAACACCACAGACGAGTAACGCAACGACACTGGAACACCCGGCTGGGAAGCGAGCAGGTGTTACTGTGTAAACAAACCCAAACCACGTGACCATTCCAATAAATGCAGAGATGGGCACAGTACGGTCCTGCACAAAGACACCCAGCTGAGGCGACCGACAGCTGGATAATGTATGCAGCGCCTGCAAACAATACACTGAACGGAGGATTGCAATACCGAGACCCGCGCAAGGCTTAACACTGGCAAATACAAAGAAATGGTGAAAGGAACGTCCCCACACTAGGTGCACGCAAGCACTGGGCAGGCTGAAAACCGCAGCTAATGGGGAAAATAATAAATAAATAAATAAACCGCGCTTAACGGTGATGAAGCATATTAAGGCAACGCTTAAAGAGAGTTGGAAGGCACAGATACCAGAATACTAATACAGGTACCAGCTGAGCGCATTGAAGCGAGACAGAGGTGCGCAGCAAGGAGGCCTTGAGGCATAAATACATTTTTATTTAAAAGGCCAATGTAACAGAAGTAAAGACTGCACAAAACCACAAGCCCCAAGAAGGGGAGGGGAGTGACACGGCCCCACACAGCACAAACAGTACCTAAGGTACTCAAGGAGGAACAATCAGATACTTGTGCTGGACATTCAAAGGGGGCCAAAATAAGAAGGTGAGACATAAGATAGCCCAAGGCAACATAGCCCAGTCAATAGCACTTTCGGACACTACTGCTATAGGTCAGGCCCTGGAGGGTGAGAGGAGATGAGGGCAGGACCGATCAGGACCAACCACCACCCAAAGCCGAAGGGCAACACAGGATTTGAAAGTGACATGGGAAACCAAGCTGGGATCTGCCATCGCAGACTTAAAGTCATCTCTAGAAGGTAAAATAGATGCAGTCAGTGTGGATGTCAACGTCTTGAGACAGGACATGAGAGGCTTAGCCGAACGCACAGGTAAAATGGAAGCTGAAGTAAAGACGAACACCAGCAGGTGCATCACCAGCGCCAAGGAGATCGCAACGCACCAACAACAAGTGCGCAACCTGGAAAACAGGGTGGAGGAAGCAGAAGAACAGGTGCGCAGAAACAATGTCCGTATTGTCGGTCTGCCGGAAGGAACAGAGAACCCGGACCTGACAAATTACATTGATAACCTACTGCTGCAAGAGATCGGAACGGGCTCGCTCACACAGGGGTTCACCGTAGAAAGAGCACACAGAGCCCAGGTGAGGAAACCACCACCTGGAGCTCCCCCTAGACCAATCATTGCTAAGATTCTACACTATAAAGATAGAGAGAAAATCCTCGAATATTTCCTCAACGGAGGCACTATTTTTTATTTTTTTTATTTTTTTATTTTATTTGAATGTAGTTTCATACAAAACTTTTATACAAATGAAAGAAAAACCTATCACTTATTACTTCAAAACATTTGTCATCATTCCATTTCTTATTTAAAGGAAGAAAAAAAAAAAGGAACCTCTTACTTTCCTCTCGCAATAGTTCGAAGAAGACAACATTTGGAGCATTTGCAATACTGTGCTTAACTTGTTCTTTCTACTCCTATGAATTTGTCCAAATAATTAATCGTAGCACAGATTAACATATCATTTCTGCCAGCAATTGAAGAATTCCACCACTCCCCGCTGTCAGTATAGTATGACCCCAAAGGCCCCAATTCAGTGGTTTGTTCCGTAATTAGTCGTGGACATTCAATGACTAAATGTCAAAGTGATTCTACACTTTTATCGCAGAACCGACAGATGATGTTGGAGGTGTTAATGTCATGTCTGAGGAAAAGCATTTCTTTAGTTAGTAATACATTAAGCCTCATTCGCAGGAACATATCGCGGTGGTATCTTGATGTAAAAAACTGAAGAACTTTCGGGACCCGATTTGCTGCACGCATGTCATTTTCTGAGATAAACTTGATTTCAGCATCCAGCGTTTGTCTATGGTATTATTCCAGTCATGATTGTTCACTTTCTTTTTGACTGCACAAGGATTATGGCACAAAAGATCTATTGATGCGCCAACATGATCGAGATTTGCAAGTGCAGCTTTGGACCAGATTTGGAGCAAACCATGGTGAGGACTTAATGATGAATCTTTCAAAATGGTATAAGGCGCAATAGATCCCGGTGGTATCAATTTCTTATAAAGGGAAAGGGATTTCCATAATATTGCTGCACTTAAGGATTGCAAATTAAGTTCGAATCTAATAGCAGCTATAGCAACAAAATTAGGCAATCTTAAAACTTTGCGCCAAAATTGTGCCTCTATATTTATTCTAAATTTTAGGATCAATATTGAAGCCAGCCTAACCCCCAAAAGTAATCACAGCCATCACTTTTTGATGATAGAACAAGATGACTGGCATCATCATAAATTTACTAAATTCCTGATGTAGTTGTGAACCTTGGAGTGCGATGGTATTCATCCTTACCTTCAGGTCTTCAATCCAATTACATTCTCTGATTGATTTGTTGAACAATATTCCCAGATAACTGATGCCGTCTGTGCTGGCTAGCAGTTTCTGATCAACATACCACTTAAAGTGTTTATTCTTGGAGCCAGGTTGAGATCCTAATGCTATGATTTTTGATTTATCTGTGTTTATTTCCATGCTGATCAAAGCTAAATGAATGCCCAAGTTTGTTAAGAATCTTTGGAGACCAATGAGGGTGGAATCCATCAGCACAATATCATCAGCATATTTAGCCCAACTAATTGGAAGTCAATTTATTGTCGGTGGAAAGGATTTGGCTTTCTTCAGGGCAGCTGGCTGCTAGATACAGTTTAAATATCAGGGCCGCCAACGGGCACTCCTCTTTCTGTTTTGATGTTATCAGAGAGGTCCTCATTTGTATTTAGCCGAACACGGACTGATGTATTTGTATGCAGTTGGATTAAAATCTGTAGCAAATCGGGTGGACAGTGAGCCTTTGACAATTTTTCCCACATAAGATCACGGTCGACTTTGTCAAAGGCTTGCCGTAGATCAACAAACGAGAAGTAGATTGGTTTATGACTTCTCAATGATTCTAACTTAAGAAGGTTTAGGATGGCAAGATTTAATTAGACACCAACCCCCTTTGTGAATCCAGTTTGTCTTTCAACTATAAGGTTTATCTTTGTAGCCCATTTTGCCAATCTTATTTGCAAGAAAGATGAAAACGTTTTTCCAATTACGTCTGACAGGGCAATCGGACGGTAGTTGGCTGGATTGGAGCGATCGCCTTTCTTAAAGATAGGCACAACTACCGCCGATTTACATGAGGACGGGATCCTTTGTGTCCTCATTATTGCCCTAAACAATGTCAATTAAACTAGTTCATTGTTTTGGAGTTTTTTTTCAAAGTTAATTTTCGACAAGCCGTCCAGGTCTGCTGCTCCAGAGTTTTTAAGTTTCGCAATTGCCGCTGTAATATCATCCTTGCTTACTTAAAATTTCCATTTGATCTCAGAATTAATCCACTGCTTCTCTGTTCGTTTGTAGGGGAACATGAAAACAGTTGAAAAATATTTTAGCCAATCTGCATGGCTTACTCCCACAATTTGGCTGTCCATCTGGTTACGAGTGCCTTCATTGATTATGGCCCAAGTTTCGCAGATCTTCCTTTGGCAAATGAGTTTTAACATTGGCTCTGCTTGTTCTTGCTCAAGGGACCATCGAAACGAACTGACCCAATTGCGATAAGCTTGTCATCACAGTCTTATCGCTTCATGTTCATCTGTATTTAAGTTGGACCTCTTCAATTTTTTAAGATCTTCGTGAAACTGTAGTTTCTTTTCCACAATTATTTTGCTAAACGGATGTTTGTGTTTGATATTAGCATGTCTGCAGCCTGTTTTTACCTCAATAAATTGTGTCAGTAAACAAGCATACTCAACCTGAGAGTTATCTTGTGTGAGACCTAAGCCCAGAGACTCTGATAGCTTTGTGATCTCCACTGGTCTCAAGTGTAGACGGCTGAGGCCCTGGTTTATCTCAACTTGGGTTTTGTAGGTCTCACCTCTGGCGCTTTCCTTTATTAGCCACTTAAGGTTGACTGCGTTGTGATTACTATTACGCATTTCCACAACCTTCAATGTTTGGATTTTAGCAGTGAAAGCCATAAAGGACCAAATATAGTCAATTGTTCTATGTGTTTGGTTCCTATGCCAAGTGGCCTTCGTGGGAATATCTCCGCTTGTTTGACCGTTCAACATCACACAATTCCTTTCTGTCAATTGTGTCCACCAGATGTTACTACGAGTGGTGTGCAAAAATATCTTGTTTCGTCATTACTTGGCCATCGGTGCTGATCCAGAAATTATTCAAATCACCACATATAACAATTGAATAATTCGTAAACTCCAACATGAACTTGTCCATTATCCCTGTGATTGACGAAATGAACGCATGCACCCTTATTTTTGCACGATTCCAGTAAACATTTATTAGTAAGAGAAATTCAGATGACGCGCCATCATCTACTGCAATCTCTATAATGGTTCCTTGTACAAAAATATTTGGGTGCATAATTCTATCTATTCGCCATCCTGGATGGTTTTTTACCATAGTTAGGAGATCAGAGAAAGGACGACCAGTGGCATGTTTTTGAACTGGATTTAAAGTTACAGTATATCCTTCACATGTCGGTTTAGTCCACATCCAGATTTCTTGTAGACAGATCAAATTGTGGTTGTCTTTTGTTAGTTAATTATCTTGTAGCAAATGTATAAACCTCTGGTATTCCATGAGATTAATTAGCAATGATGAGGCTCGACCTGGCCAGAGAGCTATTGGAGATTGGTGAAAAAACCGCCTGTGGTAGATGATTGAGCATGTGGATCATTTCTCTCCCTCCTTTGAGCAGATTCAGCTCTGTCGCATCTGAAATAGGTCTGTAGTGTTTGCCTTCTGTTCTTTTGGCGGGAGGACTGTGCAAGACTGCTATGGGGTTTGGAAACAGGTTCATCTTTTGATTGATTCCTGGCGCATGTTGAATTGCTCAGGGCAAAACCAAACGCTAGAAGCTCGTCTTTTGCAGACCTCAAGGTGTTTGCTACAAGAAGAGATTGAACGTGCAGTATAATCCAATCAAAGCGATGTTCATATTTATATTCAACTATTTGAATGAATATCATCAGAGTCAATTTAACTTAATGCAGGGATGGAATTCAGTAAGTTCATCACATTTCGTCGGTTCAAATTGACAGAATTGACGTCTTTCAGAATATATTCAATTTCCAATTTCTTCCCATCTTCCACTTTAATGTCATTCCATTCATCATGCCGCATTCTCCCTTTACTTGATTTTTCTACTTGGGAAGAAGTATATTTTGGATTGAGCTTTGTGCCAAATGAAGAGTCTTTTGATTTACTAGACTTTGTTTCTAAGGTCTTGTTCCTTGGAGATCTAGATTGTCGAGGAGGTTCTGTCACTTCAAACATCCTTGTAATTTTTATTTTTTTTCGAATCTCTGGGGTTTATCTTCATTGGTAGTACTTCTCATTCCTCAACCTCAAGATCTTCATCAGGTGAGTCAATATTGATGTTATTGGAGGACTCATCACCCACAGAATACGTTGAAAGATTAGCGAGATCTTCAGAGGTAAAGGACTTGGTTTCATTTGTATCTTCAGAGTCTAAATGAGGTTGCTTGCCTGCAGGGCCCTTAGAGGCCATCACACTCTTGTTAGTTTGCTGGGCGTTTCCTGCTTTATGGCTGATAGGATTAGCTTTCTCTGTTCGCTTGAACATCAGAACTGGGGGAGGGGTGGTCAAATTCCTAATGAACTTTTTTGATGAATTCGATTTGGAAGGACCCCCTGCTTTCTTTGTTTGAACGACTTTCTTTTTCCTCCCATTTACTTTAGATTTCTGGACGATACTAACAGACTCCAGGAAGAGTGCTTTTTGCATCATTAAAGATTCCAAAGGAGACTACCTTCATCCCATCTAAGATAGCTGGAGGGATGATCGAGGCTGAAGTCTTCTCTGCTCCGTTTGAGGGGACTTCGATTAACGCAGCATTTTCCAGTTGTGTCGCCACCTGAGGTGCTTGAATTATAGCACTAGTGGGCGACAGATTGGAACTAGAGATCTAGACTTTGGTGACTCCGATTGTGGCATCCCATTGGGCAGTTGCACATGGAAAATGCATAGCAAGGTTACCGGCGGATGGTCGAGATGGCTGCAACTTGGATCGGTGTGTATTTGAAATGTTCACATTTGGGCTTGGATCGGTTTGGGATGTGTTAGATTGCTTTCCCGTTACTGAAGGTCTTAATTCAGAGATGGGGTCACAGATATCATCACCCAGTTATTTACAGGGGCAATCTTGCTGAGTATACAAGCGCATCCATTGCCCACATTCCAGTACCGCGTTAATAAATTCTATTTTTTGGCGTGTTTCAATGTGAGCCAAATCACTCAGTCTATTTTCCCATTTAGTCGACTTCTCTGCTTCGGTATCTAGCATACGCGAGGTCTGTTCAGCAAATGCTTCAAGAGTTGAAATCTTAGCATTTACCACTGCTAGAAGAGCATTCTGATTAGTCAAATCTTCGTGCAAAGTTGCATACAACTTCATGAATGATATCAAAGCACTTGAAGTTGCAGCCATTACGTTATTATAGATTTGCAATCCGGCTGTCACCGACAGGTGATGATCGATCGCTTCAGCCTCTTTAATGGCAGTTTCCTCTAAAGACTTGGTGCCTAGAGTTGAGTTTTCTGGCCGATCTTTATTTAGGGCTTGCATGTCAGTTTTGGCTAGAAGCACTTTCTCAATTGTGAGAGAGTGGTCTAGAATTTTTTCTAGATTTTTCAAGTCACTTAATGAAGACCCTTTGCTTGGAGTGCTTGTCGAATCACATGATGGAATGTCACTTTCAATAACTAGCAGTTCACAACTCTTATGACTTCCAGCAACAAGAGTTCTTGGGAAGGGGCTATGATGAGTTGCTCCTGGTCTTTCGTGTTCACTAAACTTTGTTACCGGAACACTAGGGCTTTTTATAGACTGTCTGATTTGCATGAAATCAGCTTTCAGGCGTTCAGCAAAGCGGGCCTCCTTCACGGCTGCATCTGCAAAGTGAAAATGCAGAATCTTGTCATCAACCTTTGCTTTAGATGGATTAACGGCAACATGGTCAAGACTACCGTGAAGCCCTGCTCTCAAACCGCAGCACTTCGAAAGATAAGGCATTCCCTTTGTTAGGGTCTTGATGGATGCTAACTGAGTTTGGGTCAGATCTGAGTTTGTTACATCAGGGTCAGCATCTTTAACCAGTTTGAGTATTTTCAGTCGGTTCACACACACATGCCTTAAAGGCAGGAAGTTGATCTATGTGATCATTATCACTTTCAATGATTACGCTCCTTGATCCTTCGGAGTCTTTCACTTGATTAGAATGACAAGGTATCTGATTATATTGGTTGTGTTGGGGTTTGGACAAGTCAATGTCTCCATATTGTGCTGTTTTGTTCGCATGTCGTATTTCGTTAGCCGGTGTGGATAGTTGCATCTCACCAGGAGATGTTATAGTTGTGGGCTGCGGCTGCAAGTCAGACTCTGGAAGTAACACTTCCTTGGGATCTTGCAACAGACAGACCCAACGGGCTTTGGATTGGTTTTGATGTGTCAAGGATCACTGAGCAGGGTTCATCGAGAAACAAAAGAGGTCCAACAGGGTAGATTACAGGTGGGGAGGAAGATGACGGTTGGTCAATAAGATTTAGAGTTTTTGATGACATGCAATCAGCCTAGCACTCACCTTGATGACACACCTCCGTGGCAGTGTTCATAGCAGTGTCGTAGTCTGCATCAATGTTCATGCTCACGTTTGCCAGCCCACGTTGTCGTAGTTGTCACAGTAGTTTCTGGCAAGTCAGCGGGCCCGCCTCCTGCATCCTGCTCGCACGGCGGAGAGTTTTTTTCTACCCAGGCACCAATGTGAGTTTGATGGTTCGATCACAGCGCGCAGGATAAATTAAACAGTTCTGTGAAACGCCGACCAAGGGGACAGCATGGCGGTCAGAAGATTGCTAAAGACATTGCTCGTGGGATATAGCACAAGCATAGCTCCAGCTACCAGCCTAAACAGCAAAAACAGTATTGCCAGACGCCCTTCACTCCGCGATGGGCTTAACGCTGCAAGGGCATTTCGGAAGTTCTTTTGAAGGCTGCTTCCTGGATAGGCGTACCAAACTCCTTAAGGCTCCTGAAGGCTGCAGAGTAGAATTAGCACCGATAGTGGGGCAGGGTCCGGTGCAGGGTACACGGATACTCAGCAAAAACAGTATTGCCAGATGCCCTTCACTCTGTGACGGGCTTAACATAAGGAGGCACTATTAGTTGAGCGTCAGCAACTATAACGGCATATCCGGACAACACCTTCCAAGTACAGAGACAATGATTAAGCTATGTGGTGATCAAGAGACGGTTACGTGAATCCGGCCTTAAATAGATTCTGATGTACCCAGCAAGATTGAAAGTGCTGTACAAGGATAAGGCGTTTTTCTTTGAGTCTCCAGAGGACGCAACAAATTGGATGGACACGCAGCACTGACAGCGACAGCGGATGATCAGAAGGGAGGCAGTGGCGATAAGTAAACCTAAGTTTCATTTACCGTAACTATGTTGGGGACAGAGCTCAATTCTATAAGAGTAAATGAGAGGGGGCGGTTGGAGTAAACAAGAAGAGCTCATGCAATATGGACTTGCACTAAGCAAAGCAGGGCCTAAGATCCAAACTTTTGGACTCTATTATTTAGTATTATGTGGGTCGCCTGAGATGTGAGAGCTATGCAGTACTTAGTACTTAAAACATATGAACGGATAACATATTGCAGCCTTAATGCAGGAGATATGGAGGAGATGCGTCCTCACCCCCAGTAGTTAGTTTAGTTAGGATATTAGTAGCATAGTAGTATAGTATCCCCCTGCTGGGTTCTAAGTACAGAACAAGACTAGATGCGGGGTAGCCTGAGATCCAGGGATGGAGCTGGGCATCTGTTTGGGGAGCTGGGAGGGGCGTTGGGGTAGTTGGGGTAAAAGGAGGAAGGGAGGGGTGTTGGGAGTAGTGGGAAGGGAAGAGCCTGCAATCACAATCCAGTCCACAAAAAGAAGAGAGCAGAAGTGGCGTTGAGGGGGGAATGGGGTACGGCTGACATTGGGGACCTGAAGATAGTGACCTGGAATGTAAGAGGGTTAAACAGTTATATCAAACGAAATAAGGTCATGATGTACTTGAGAAGACAGAAAATAAACATTGCATTGCTACAAGAAACCCACCTAACTAAGGATAAGCTAGAAGTGATGAAGAGGAAATGGAAAGGGATCACAATAGGTGCAACGTATTCTATGTATGCCAGTTGTCATGGTTGGTCATTGGGCCAAGAACACGGACGGGGCCCGGATGGACACAGTCCTGGCGCCTTTGGCGCCAGGCTCATAAAAATCAGTCAACAAGAACATTTATTCGGGACAAAATGCTTTTATGACAAGCATAGCACCTCATTCCGGGTGCAAGGTGCATTAAATATGGGAACTTCCATCACTTAAAGCAGCCCCACGTGTACTCTGGGTGGGGCTGCTATTACTGGGTTGCTTTGCACGTGCTGACTCACTAGGAGTGGCAGGCAAGCCAGGCCTAGTGGGCGTGCCCACGGTCACAGCTATACAAGCTGCTCCAATCCAAGTGGCAGACGCTTCGAGTTATTCTGCACATCCATGCAGCATAACGCTCACCGCCGCCTGGGATTAAAACTTACCTTGGAAATCCTGCTTCCTGCTTCTACACTTACCATCTGGGGAATCTGCTCTCACCTGTGCGCGTCTTCTTCACATCTTCCGGGACGCCGTCACCTTCATCTTGGCACCGCAGCTTACCTTCAACCTTCCGGAGCGCTGAGCTCTTCAACCGGGGACCGCAGCTCACCTTCACGGCTTCAAGGACGTTGAAACCACCTTCTTGACACCGCAGCATTACCTGCTTCGTCCGTGACTGCAGCACCTGCAAGTAAAAGCAAAAGGCAAGGTTAGACATTACAAAGACATTAGGCCTCATTACGAATGTTGTGGTAAGGCAACAACGGTGCCGGTAGTGCTACCGGCGCCGTTGTTACCGCGCCGCAACATTCCGAGTATGCTTGCGGGTGCCGCTCTGGAACGCCTGGTCAGACCAGGCGTGCAGAGCGGCACCTGCGAGCAGTACCGGGCGGCAGCAACAGCCTCTTTATTAACAGGGCCATTGTTGCCATCCCCCCCATTCCCATTGCGCCCTATGGAGGCTCAAATGGAAATGGGGACGTAACAGGTCCGGGTCCCGCGAAAGGGAATTGCTGGGCCCTCCAAGGTCGGAATGGCTCGGTAAATCCCCTTTTGCGGGACCCGGACCCGAGTTTGGGGGTAGCCATGCCCTTATTAAGGGCATGGCTACCTCCAAACTCGTAATGAGGCTCATTAAGTTTAAGGTCGCGCTCCACTGCATCTCACGCTTTACCTTAAACCATCACTCTCCTGTTGTCGGACCCTGCGGATCCATTTTTCTTCCTCCCGGCCGCGTTTCACACCTCCGCAGTTGCCATTGAGCTGCAATTCCATCTATGAGGAAGAAAACAGAAGAGAAAACGTTATTCAGGAATTAATAACAAATCGAGAGCAAGAATACAAGACAGAAAGTGAGAAGGGGAAAACAAAAAGAGGAAAAGACAAGAGACATTGAGAAACACTTACTACCAACCAAGAGAAGAATAGTCGCAGCTGGACTTGACTATTACTCACCAGGGATCAGTGAAGGAACTAGATCCCATCGGTAAGCGCCCCTGCCAGAAATAGCAGGACGGAGAGCTCACCATCAATAATTAACAGGTGTGCCTTATGGGCCGGTACATGCCCACAGAAATCGCACCTTGGGAAGAAGGGTTTGAGAGGTACCAGAGTCAACCATCAGCGCACTCACATTTTCTCATATCTGCGCAGGAGCAGTGCCTCCAATTGTTGCAGCCCACAGCCAGTCCGCAGGGGGAGAGAGCGAACGGGGGTGATCCAATTCCTGGGAGGGCTGCAACTGTGCCCCAATGCCTCCGCAGAGAACAGGTGAGCTTAACAGAACGCAAAGCCTCCACAACTCTCTGCCTGGGCGTTATGGAAACTTCAGAGACAGACCAATTGGCCTAATTACTAGGGGAATTACGGGCTGAAGTACATGCTTCAAGGCAAGAGACCTGTGCATTAAGGAGGGATCTTATCGTAGCTCAAGAAAGAACTGATGACTTGGCAAGACAGATGCTACAGGCACAAGCAGGACAGGTTCCCTTGACTGGTATAGCTCACTCTTCCACGCCACAGCAATCGGCACCGGTTCAGGAATTTCTTCCAGGGACAGTGCCGTTAGACTCGCCCAAACAGTTTTTGGGCGATCCAAACAAGTTTGCCGTATTTATGAACCAATGTCGCCTTCATTTCTTTCTTATGCAGACCAGGGGCCTTTCCTAATGATCAAGCCAAAGTTGCATTTGTACTCTCATATCTAGGAGGCAACCCGGCGGACTGGTCAATACCATTGGTAACTCGAGACGATCCTTTACTTCGGAACTTTGGTGATTTTCAGTATGAGATGGAGAAATTGTTTGCCCAACATACTCAAGGACAAGCTCTGGATAACGAATTGTAGTCACTCAGACAAGGGAATCAAGATCTGTTAACCTGCATTGCAACCTTCAATCGTCTTATAGCCCAAACCAACTGGCCAGAAGAAAAGAGAACTACTCTATTTTATCGAGGGTTACGTGGAGAACTTAAGGATGTGTTGGCTCAAGTTGTGAACCCACCTGAGGGGTGTGAGTACTATATAGACCTGACAGTACAACTCGATCATAGGTTGCAGAATAGGAAAATGGATCGAGCTAGAACAGAAGGAAGGTGAGTTTATATGAGACCCCACGAGAACCAGGCCAAACCACACGAACAGTCTGAACCAATGCAAATCGGTGGATTACAGAGCCCTCTTACCAAGGCGGAAAAAAAGAAAAGAAGACAGCAACAGCACTGCTTATATTGTGGTAAAGCAGGTCACTTCCACCCAAGAATATCATTGGAGCAACCGATAAAAACGATGAAGAGCAAGTACAGGACTCGGGGAAACTCCAATGCCCGGCAAGCATAGGGGTCCACTTGTCGAGCGAGAAAAAGGAATCCGTGCAGACCTCACATCTAGTCCTTCCGGTACTTTTGGTGAATCACAAGCAACCGTCAAAGATACATGCGTTGGAGGCGTACATTGACAGTGGAGCTATGGGTAACTACATTGACCAAGATCTGGCTATCCGAATAGGCCTCCCTCTCCAACAAAAGCTAAAATTGGAAAATGTCACGGCAGTGAATGGTTCCCAGCTATCATCTGGCCCGGTGACACAATACACAGAGAAAGTAAAGCTACTGTTGCAGGACGGGCATCAAGAGGATATTACCTTTGATCTGATCGGTGCTCCTCAGTTCCAGATGATATTGGGAATGCCTTGGCTGGAGACCCATAATCCTAGGATCGACTGGCGAAAACGAGTTCTGACCTTTCCTCAAGACTGTGCCAACACCTGTTACAGCAAAGACGTCATCAACCTGAAACCATAGAAAGGAATCATGCTGGGCCTCACTGACACTTTACCACTTGAATACCAGGATTACCAGGATGTTTTCCAAAAGGAGCAAGTCAACGCTTTACCCCCGCACAGACCCTACGATTGTCAAATAGACGTTGTGCCCGGAGCCCAAATTCCCTGCAGCCGGATTTACGCTCTAACAGAACAGGAAAACCAACCTCTTAGAACTTACCTGGATCGGTATCTGGGAAAACAGCTTTATCCGCCCATCCAAGACCCCCGCTTTATCGCCCCTCTTCTTCATGCCTAAGAAGGAGGGGGACTTAAAAACCTGTATTGACTACAGAGCAATCAATCAGAATACATTAAAAAACCGATACCCCTTACACCATTTATACCAGAGCTCCTGGATCAGGTGAAACACGCTCAGAGTTACAATAAGCTGGATTTACGAGGGGCCCACCATCTTGTAATAGTCAAAAAAGGAGACGAGTGGAAGAGGGCCTTTCGCATGAAGTATGGCCTCTTTGCATGCTCTTCGGGTTATGTAACGCCCCTGCGGGGTTCCAATTCTTTATGAATGACGTGCTCCATGAATTACTGGACGTTTGCACACTTGTCTTCATAGACGACATTCTCATCTACTCAAATTCCAAGGAAGAACATGTCGGTCAAGTCCGGGCAGCCTTAGAGAAGCTTTGTGGGGTTTGACAAACTATGGACCTGTAAGGCGCTGGTAGGATTGGGTAGTCCAGTGATAGCTGTTAGGCAGCTTGCTCAGGTAATGGATGAGTCAGATATTTTGTCAAACAAGAGGTTTGTTTTATTCCTTAGTTAATCAGCATCAATACAAAAACACCATTGGGCATACAGTTGACAGTTTTAACATGTTGATACGTTACACAGCCGACGTGCGTTTCGACCCGAGTTTTTTAAAGGCTGTGATTTTGTGAGTTGATGTGGTAGTGATTTGGTATACCCAGTGAGGTGACATTCAAAGCCCATTTGTATTGTGGATATTCATTTTACATCCATTATGCATACATTAATAGACAGTTTCAAGAGATACAACCAGTTGCGAATTTGAACAGAACATATTGTGACACCCAGGAGAGGTGATTTATCATGTTTGGTGATGGTAAGTGATGGTGACACGGTGTAATTAATTGAACAAAGCGATACGGTAGTTAGTAAAATAGAAATGCCAATTTGCGGTATGATTTACAGCAGGAGAAGAAACAATGTACCAAGGGAGAAGAACAGAAAAACAAAAATTTTGGTTAGTTAGGGGAAGGGCTACAGAAAGTTCTAGAATAGCCTGATAGGAAGAAAATTCCAAGGTCTTACCCAATTGAGTTATTTGGTGAGCTTCAAGGTGCAATGGGCTGGTCCTACCCATGTAAGGGTGCCAGGGGGCTGGATAGCCGTTCTGGAAGAAAGATGGACAGGGTTGAAGGATGGGATGGGCCTTAGGACAGTTGGAGGGTGGGCATATAAGGGTGTGCCGCGTTTAGGCGCTGTGGTCATATCTGGCAAGCAGACATGTACGTTGCCATGGTTAAGTGGGTGTAGCTACTGAGTCTGGACAGTGCCAAGAATAAGGTTTGTTTGATCCAGGTGGGATAGCTGAATCAGACGTCTAAAGCCTATGAGGGTGCTGCGGCAATTGTAGGTATAAAGGCATGGGAGGCGGTCAGCCAGATGGGCGTACCCGTGCTCTGTTTAACGAGTAATGTTGCCTGATGGTTGTGGGGACAAGCTTAATATTGTGCGTTCTCATGGCTGGTGCCTAGTTTAAGGAAGGGGGGTTATGGTGGTGTGAAGCGGCGCCGACCGGGGAGGTGCCTCATATTGTTGTAAGCGGAGTGAGTATCGCTATGAATTAAGCGTTATGGTCAGTTGCTATTCGATCAAGTGAGCCGGTTAAGTGAACGGCTGCGAGTTATAAGGGCAGAAGGCCGGTGTGATGCAAGGGGGAAAGCAAGTTGCGTCTGCGGTGAGGCGGAGGGTACCGCGCGGGAAGCTTACCTGTGGCCGGGTCGGCAGTTACGGTGCTTGGGGTCGTTGAGTCAAGAATCGTCTAATGTAGCAGCGCATTGCTTCCTGTAGATAAGGAAGTAGCCCTGTGATTGGTTCTACTAACGAGCGATGTGATTTGTTCGTTGAAAGCGGCCCGCGGATAGGCTGCTGTGTCAGAATGAATTGTGATGCTCGGTCGGGCACGGACAGTGTTTAGTTGAGAATGATAGAGGGCATTCAATCCAACATGATAGTCACGGCATTGGGCGTGGGGAGTGCAACATGATGAGCAATAATAAATTCCGAGGTCACATTGATTTTGTGCATGAAGGCAACCCATCTCACTACGTGGTCAGGGTTGGAGACTCGGAGGGCAGAGTCAACTTTAGTGGTGAAGGTGGAAGGAAGGGGGGGGTTAACCCTGGGTGGGGTGGCAAGAAGCATAAAGAATTTGAGCCTGGTAATGGGCAATTCATTGGTGACGAGGAGGGCAGAGTTGTCCAATCTTGGGGTTACCCCTGGGTAGGTTGGCAAGAATTAAGCCTGATAAAGGGCAATACATTGGAGGAGAGGAGGGCAGGATTGTCCAATACTACGGGGGAGGAATAGGCGGTGGGGTGATCAGGCAATTTCTAGGTAATGGAGAGGGCGGATAGCCATACATTGTGAGGTAGGAGTATGGGGTATAGTGGTTAAAGAGGTTTTTCCGGCACTAATGTCCTTGTATGGTGTTTTGATTATGAAACATGCAGATTTCAATACGTGTAAACATTTTTATAAGAAAACATGGAAATCATGGTCACTGTTCAATCCAAAGGTAACAGATCGATATTTACATATCAGCTTGGCTTCCCTCTGACGTAGTTGAAGTTCTCTGTCTCCACCTCTTGTATTGATTGGTATTTTTTCCAGACCCATGAAGGTGATGTCTTCCTTGTTGTCCAACTGGTGTTTCTCCTGCCAGTGTAGCGCCAGTGGGTATCTGGTATCCTGAGAGTGAAGGGAGTTCAGGTGCTCCCTGATCCTTGTTCTGAGCTCTCTTTTGGTGCTTCCAATATATTTACGGTTACAAACACAGTTGATAGCATAAACCACAAATTTGGATTTACAATTAATATATTGCCCAATTGTATGTTTGTTTGTGGTACTGAAAGTTACCGTTTTAGTTGTGGTGGCGAATTTACACATAGAACAGGTTCCACATTTGTAAAACCCTACTGGTTTGTTGCTGGGGAGCCAGTTGGTATCAGTTTTGGGGATTGGTGCCATGAATGACGGACTGAGGATGTTTTTCAGTGTTCTGGCTTTGGTATAGGTTAGAGTAGGTTTGTCTGGGATCCATGCCTTAATATCTTCATCAATTGCTAAGATATGCCAATTTTAGGATTTTCTGTACTCGATGGCTATCACTGCAAAATTGAGTGATGTAACGTATTGGGCTGCCTTTGTTGCCTTGTTGCTGGTGTGTAACTTAGGGGTCAGGAGCATGCTACGTTCTCTATTGTTGGCCATGGTTACGGCAGCTTGAATTGATTGTTCCGGATATCCTCTCTCATGGAAACGTTTGCTGAGTGTTGTACATTCCTTTCCAAATGCTGGCAAGTCACTACAGTTTCTTTTGGCTCGAAGAAATTCCCCCTTGGGGATATTGTTGATTACAGATTTTTTGTGGCAGCTTGAAGCATGCAGGACTGAATTGACTTCCGTTGGTTTTCTGAAGGTTGAGGTCATGAGCCTTGTTCCCGCTGGTGTAATAGTAATGTCCAGAAAATCAATGTTTTCCTTGCTTGAAGAGCCTGTTAGTTCAATGCCAAAATTGTTTTTGTTTAAGTAGAATTTGAATGAATCCAGTTCTTCTTTTGTTCCACACCAGATCATCAGGATATCGTCAATATATCGCACCCAAGTGTGAATCAGTTTGTTAAAGTCAGGGTTGGTAAAAGCATGTGCTTGTTCGTAATGGTGCATGAAAAGGTTAGCCATAGACGGTGCATATGTGGCCCCCATGGCTATACCTTTAGTTTGTCTATAGTATTGTTGATCAAATAAGAAGATGGTATGGGTTAGTGAGAATTCCAGAAGTTCTTTCGTGAGTTCCAGGTGCAACCAGAACGAGGCTGATGCTTTTGTAAATGCAAAGTCAATGGCCTTAAGGGCTAATCTGTGGTCTATGGACGTGTACAGGGCTTTGACGTCGAGAGTAACAAGAGTGTAGTCATTGCTCCATACAATTTCTTGTAAAATCAGCAGGGTGTGCATTGTGTCGCGTAGGAAAGTAGGTATCTTTGGTACCTCTGATGCCAAAACATTGTTAATGTATTTATTAAGAGGTTCCGTGATCCATCCTATTCCGCTCAATATTGGTCGTCCTTCCGGAATGGGGTCAAACTTCTTATGGATCTTGGGCAAGAAGTAGATTGTTGGCATCCTGGGGTGTGAAGGTTGAAAATACTTAATTTCATCGTCTGAAAGGAGTCCACGTTTATGCCATTTGGCCAGCAAGTTGTTCGCTTCCGTTATGATTTCCTTCGTTGGGTTCTTGTTTATGGTGTAATAGCAACCTGGGGTGGTTAGGTGGGTGATGGCCATTTTGACGTAGTCAGCTCTGTCCATTATGACCGCGTTGCGCCTATCTGCTTCCTTGATTACGATTTGGTGGTTAACTTAGAGAAGCTTCGACAACACCAGTTGTATGCCAAGCTGGAAAAATGTTTCTTCCATGTGACCGAAGTCGAATTTCTCGGTTTCATGCTCGCACCACAGGGCGTACATATGGACACACGAAAAGTGGACGCAATTCTCCAATGGGCCTCACCAACATCCACGAAAAGAGTACAAAATGGGCTCGGAGTCGCCAATTTCTATCGTCGATTTATACCTGTCATGGGCGCTACTCCCGAGGGGCCAGGACTGGCCCAGCGCCCTTGGAAGCAGACCCGTCTTCCACTACTCCGGACCCAGCAGACCCCTACAGAGGCCCTTTGGACCGTGTTCTGGTGCCTATAGCGCCAGGCTCATGAAGGGTTTCAGTCCCGGGCTCATATTGATAAACAGTGTAATAATGCTTGGGTGGACTTACCTGAGGCAGACAATGCTGCATATTTACCCAGAACAATCCAGTCTGGTTGAAGTCCCAAGCCATCAGGGCTGGGAAAAACTATTCCCTCCATTCAGGAACTCTTTTCTTACCTGGGTGGAACCGGTGGAAGAACACACACTGGAAGCACTTCTCTGCTATTTAAACCACGCCCGATGGAAAACACGTGCTTCGCGTTATTCTGCAGCAGCAGCAGGACGCTCACCGAGTCGGCGCCTGCATTCCAGGTCCAGAGTCATCTTCAGCTGCCGCGCAGCAACCTGTGGATGAAGAAAGACACAGAACAATACTTACCAGATCCTGGAATCCAGTCACCGGCAAAACCTGCAAAGCATAAACATAAGGTTAGAAAAGTGCAACTCGCTCGCAGCCGCGCCCGCTTACCTGATCCATCCGTGATTGCAACGGAGCTAACCGCGGCCTTCTCTTTGGCAGCTTCTCTGCACCTGAAAGGCAAAGGACATAATTAAAAAGGGGTTTGGGTGAAGGCAGTCGCATTCATCTTAACTTACCAGTTTTTGCACGCGCAGAAGCGGCCGCATCAACCGCAGCATCAACCGCAGCATCCCGGCACCTGAAAACTAGAAAAAGGACATTATTAGAGGTGCCATTAAAAGCGGCCAACGAACATTATACTTACGTGCATCAGCACGTGCAGCGGCAACAGAAAACTACGCCCACAGCATCCCGAGGCCTGAAACAAAGGAAAAGGGACATTATTGAGGTGCCCATCTTTTAAAGCCTAAAGACTACAGTATACTTACAGGCATCCGCTCGTGCAGTAACGGCGGCATCGCTCTTCGGCAACCCAGCACCAGTGCCACAACTAAGGCCGCAAAAGACTTGAGCCTCAACACTCAACTTATCCAGTGATGTAACTGGAATCCACGCACCCCTGCACCAGACGCAGGATGGAGAGCTCAGCATTTATACGCCTAAGGTGAGAGCTTGCCGAGACAAGTAGAAAGCTAGGCTGTGGGAGAAACTGGCGATTGGTGGGAGAAGGAATCCCATCAAACGGTGATTAACCCTTTTTCTTCCACCTGCAGAAAACTTACCCTGCAAGTCAGACATTCGATAAGAGGAAGCCCAGTCCTGAGAGTCGTCCGAGCTCTACGCTTCTCAATTGAAGAAACGATAGCAGCCCAGCCGGGATCAGCGCCTCCGTAGGAATCAGGTGAGCGTTACAGAACGCGAAGCCCACCAATAACCTCCTACCCAGGCGCTATGGAAACTTCTGACACAGACCAACTGGCCCAGTTATTAGGGGAATTAAGAGCTGAAGTTCATGCTGCCCGCCAAGAAACGAATGCCCTTAGGAGGGAATTGATAATATCAAAAGAACAAACTGATGACCTCGCCAGACAGTTATTACAGACACAAGCGGGGCAAACCCCGCTACCTAATTCAGGAGGGAGCTATATCCCAGCGGCTTCAGCCAATCCTGTTCAAATCAACCTACCCGGAAATGTTCCATTGACACCGCCTGAACGCTTCTCTGGTGACCCTAAAAGGTTTGCGGTGTTTATAAATCAATGCCGATTGCACTTTCTTTGTAGACCTGCAGCCTTTCCGACTGACCAGACTAAGGTAGCCTTTGTGCTTTCGTATCTTAGCGGCAGTGCCGCTGATTGGTCGATCCCTCTGGTTACACAGGATGACCCGATCCTTCGTGATTTCCCGACCTTCCAGGCAAATATGGAAAGACTTTTTGCAAGGCATTCCCAGAGGCAGGCCCTGGACAACGAACTCCTTTGCCTACGACAGGGCAATCAAGATCTTTTGGCCTACATTGCATCATTGAATAGACTAATCGTGGAAACCAGATGGCCTGAGGACAAAAGAATCACGCTTTTTCACAGGGGTTTGCGTGGCGAACTCAAAGACGTCCTTGCCCAGGTAGTGAATCCTCTTCAGGATTGTTCAGAGTACATTGATTTGGTGGTCCAATTGGATCACAGACTACAAAACAGAAAGGCGGATCGATCCAGGTTTGAAACACGAGTAATCCCTAAGCCTCAAAGTCACACCAAAGGAGTTGAAGCCGTCGAACCTATGCAAATTGGGGTTGTAAAGGGTCCCCTAACCCAGAAAGAACGCGACAGGAGGCGACAAATGCAAAAATGTCTCTATTGTGGAAATTCAGGACATTTTCTTCGAGATTGCCCGGTGAAACCACCTAAGAAGACAGTGGGAGCTTCTGATAAGAGTTCTGAAAAGCCTGAGACGGGAAACAACCTCGCCCGACAAGTGTAGAGGTCCGCTTGCCGAGCGTAAAAACCAGTTCTTTGACCTTGCACTTCATAATGCCAATGGTCCTCGTAAACCCAGAGCAACCGGATCGTTTGCATGCAATTAAGGCATACATTGATAGCGGAGCAGTTGGAAATTATGTGGACCGCGAATTGGCTTCCAGGATGAATTTACCTCTTTGTCCAAAGGTGGTTAAAGACGTCATTACCACGGTGGATGGGACGGAAATCGCCTCTGGACCAGTGACCCATACCACTACTGAAGTGACGATACTAGGCCAAGACGGGCATCAGGAGGTAATTGTGTTCGACGTGATCAAGGCTCCTCAATTCCAAGTAATTCTAGGGATTCCTTGGTTGGAGAAACACAATCCTCAGATTGATTGGCGAGCAAAGACGATAAAGTTCCCAGAGTGCACACCAACTTGTTATCCACGACCCAACATTGGCCTAGCGTCAGTAACGGCTGACGGTCCACAATTACCTCTAGAGTATCGAGAGTTCCAAGATGTTTTTCAAAAGGAACAGGCTAACACCTTGCCACCCCACAGATCATATGATTGTCAGATAGATTTGCTACCCGGTGCAACTCCCCCTTGCAGTAGGATTTACGCCCTTACCGAGCCTGAGAACCTTCATCTGCGACAGTTTTTAGACCAGTACCTGGCCAATGGCTTTATCCGTCCGTCGAAGTCCCCTGCATCCTCGGCTCTGTTCTTCGTACCAAAAAAGGTGGTGACCTAAGAACCTGTATAGATTATCGTGCTCTGAACCAGATAACAGTAAAAAACCGGTACCCCTTACCTCTGATCCCAGAACTCCTTGACCAGGTAAAAAACGCCTGTATTTATACTAAGCTTGATCTCCGGGGAGCTTATCACTTGGTACGGGTCAAGGAAGGAGATGAATGGAAGACGGCCTTTCGCACTAAGTATGGGCTATTTGAATACCAAGTGATGCCCTTTGGACTATGCAATGCACCGGCCGCCTTCCAATATTTTATGAATGATGTCCTCAGAGAGCTCATTGATGTCTGCGTTGTCGTCTACATAGATGACATTCTTGTGTACTCATCTTCAGAAACTGACCATCGAAATCATGTTAGGGCGGTCCTTGAAAAACTTCGCCAACATAAACTTTTTGCCAAGCTCGAAAAATGTGTTTTTCATGTCACTGAGGTCGAATTTTTGGGATTTATTCTGACAGCCAAAGTAGTCCACATGGACTCGAGAAAAGTAGACGCTATCCTCAAATGGCCGTCTCCTACTTCCGTGAAAGGCGTTCAAAGCATGCTAGGCTTTGCCAATTTTTACCGTAGATTTATTCCAGAGTTTTCACGAGTGCTACAACCCATCACCGCCCTCTTAAGAAAAAATAAACGCTTTGAATGGTCCGCAGAAGCAGAACAAGCCTTCCAGGAGCTAAAGGCTAAATTCACCTCGGCGCCAATACTGAAACACCCATGCCCGGACCTCCCTTACATCGTTGAAACCGTCACCTCCAGCTTAGCAATGGGAGCAGTCCTATCACAAAGAGATCCAGAGACTAACCAACTGCATCCTGTGGCATTCTGGTCTCGGATGTTCTCGGCGCCTGAGATCAACTACACCATCACAGACAAAGAGCTTCTAGCGATTAAATCAGCCTTTAAGGCATGGCGGCATTATCTCCACGGGGCCAGACACACCGTCACAGTGATCACCGATCATCGAAATCTGCAGTATCTGAAAACCGCCAAGGCTCAATCCTCCAGACAGCTTCGCTGGGCTCTATTCTTTGCTGAATTTGACTTCGTGATCACTTATCGCCCCGGCAACAAGAACGGCAAAGCGGATGCTCTTTCCCGAATTGGAATGGGAGATAACGTTGCCAATCCAGAACCTGTACCAATAATTCCTGAACAAAGGATCGTGATTCTGATTTCTTCACAATCCATTGAGGATATTGAAGAAAAAACTAAACAACTTGTAACCTCACCAGACTTACTGAACTGGTTACAAAAAGGAAAAGATTTCACCGTAAGCAATGACTTGCCTTATTTCCAAGGACGATTGTTCCTACCACACGCCGATTTACAAAGACAGGTAATCTCCTGCTATCATGATTCATTAATTGAGGGTCACCCTGGCATTGCCAAAATGACAGAAAAGGTGAAGAGACACTTCTGGTGGCCTTCCTGGAGAAAAGACAAAGGAATTTGTGATGTCCTGCGGTGTGTGCGCTCAAAACAAGGGTCAGAAGAAGAGGCCGGCTGGTCTTCTGCAACCATTAGACATCCCACCGTGTCCCTGGCATACCCTTTCCATGGACTTCATCACAGACCTACCCTCCTGTTCCGGGTACAGCACCATTCTTGTTATTGTGGACCTGTTTTCTAAAATGGCCCACTTCATTCCGCTAAAAGGCTTACCTTCAGCATCAGTCCTAGCCAAAGTATTTCTTGAAAACATCGTCCGGCTACACAGCTTCCCGTCAGTACTAATCTCAGATAGGGGGAGCCAGTTTATTTCCCACTTTTGGCATAGCTGTTGTCGATTAGCTCAAATCGATGTAAGACTTTCGACCAGCCATCATCCCCAGACCGACGGGCAAACCGAGAGAACAAACCAGACTCTCGAGCAATATTTACGATGCATGCTACAACAGTCGGAGAGTAACTGGAAGGACATCCTTTGGATAGCTGAATATGCTTACAACAATTCAGTTAATTCGGGTACCGGGAAGAGTCCCTTCTACATCTTGTATGGGATTTATCCTCGAACCTCCAACCTTGATCCACCTCAAGATCTTGGAACACCCGCCGTGGATCAATTGCACACCGTTATTACCCAAGCTTTTAAGGAAGCGACTGCACATCTACAACAAGCTAAAGAGAGGTACAAAAAAGGAGCAGATCAACACCGAAGCAATGCCCCTCAATACCAGGTTGGGGATCAAGTCTGGCTGTCCACCAAAAAATTATCCCTTAAAGGGCCTCGCACCTTCAACCCCAAATACCTGGGACCATATCCAATTACAGCCATAATTAATCCAGTGGCCGTTAAATTAGAATTGCCAACCCATATGAGAATACATCCTGTATTTCACGTATCTCTTTTGAAACCCATGCAACCTGGAACCAGATTGACCAATCCTCCAGAGCCCATTCAAGTGAATGGGGAGCCCGAATTTTGGACTCTAAAATCATCAGATCGAAGCTATTCTACCTAATCGACTGGAAAGGCTACGGACCTCAGGAAAGGTCATGGGAACCCTATGATCACGTCCATGCTCCTCGTCTAGTCCAGAAATTTCACAGAACCTTTCCTCGATAAACCAAAACCCCCGGGGAGGACAAGTTTGGGAGGGGCCTTGAGGGGGGGTGCTGTCATGGGCGCTACTCCCGAGGGGCCAGGACTGGCCCAGCGCCCTCGGAAGCAGACCCGTCTTCCACTACTCCGGACCCAGCAGACCCCTACAGGGGCCCTTTGGACCGTGTCCTGGCGCCTTTGGCGCCAGGCTCATGAAGGGTTTCAGTGCCGGCGCCATAGGCGCCGGGCTCATATTGATAAACAGTGTAATAATGCTTGGGTGGACTTACCTGAGGCAGACCATGCTGCATATTTACCCAGAACAATCCAGTCTGGTTGAAGTCCCCAGCCATCAGGGCTGGGAGGAACTATTCCCTCCATTCAGGAACTCTTTTCTTACCTGGGTGGAACCGGAGGAAGAACACACACTGGAAGCACTTCTCTGCTATTTAAACCACGCCCGATGGAAAACACGTGCTTCGCGTTATTCTGCAGCAGCAGCAGGACGCTCACCGAGTCGGCTCCTGCATTCCAGGTCCAGAGTCATCTTCAGCTTCCGCGCAGCAACCTGTGGATGAAGAAAGACACAGAACAATACTTACCAGATCCCGGAATCCAGTCACCGGCAAAACCTGCAAAGAATAAACATAAGGTTAGAAAAGTGCAACTCGCTCGCAGCCGCGCCCGCTTACCTGATCCATCCGTGATTGCAATGGAGCTAACCGCGGCCTTCTCTTCGGCAGCTTCTCTGCACCTGAAAGGCAAAGGACATAATTAAAAAGGGGTTCGGGTGAAGGCAGTCGCATTCATCTTAACGTACCAGTTTTTGCACACGCAGAAGCGGCCGCATCAACCGCAGCATCCCGGCACCTGAAAACTAGAAAAAGGACATTATTAGAGGTGCCATTAAAAGCAGCCAACGAGATCCAAGATGGCCGCCGGCACACAGTAGACGTGCCAACGGCGCTCTCCAGCCCCGGGAGTTAAGAGGTGCCCACCGCCCCTTGACCGGAGCCAGAAACAATCGGCGGAGCCCCCCAGCGAGTGCAGAAGGAGGGGGGAGCCAACCGATGTACCAGCAGCGGTGAAGATCGTCAGGGCCGTGAACTCGGCCGGCTGGAGGATAACGAGCGGAGAGCGGCCCAGCGGGGAGCGAGCCAGAGGAGTGCCGGCTACTGACGGGAAGGTTGGACTGCGGGCCCCCGTGGTGCTTGGGAGGCAGGGAGCTGCAGTGGGTCCCCGGCGGGGCTGGCTGCACGGCCCGCGTCCTTCCCTGAGGTGTAGGGAGAGGGACGCTGGGAGAGGCGACACAGGGCGGCGCCGGAGGAGCACCGCGGCGGCGAGGGGTGGAATCCGCGGCTGCACCTCCTCCCGTGAGCCCATCGAGGAGGTGGTGGTGAGCGGCGGGGCTGCTGCTCTCCACCCTTGCCTTGCAGGCCGCCGCCTGGGCTGCTATAAAATCACCCTGGAGTGCGGGCCCCAGAGCGTGCCCCTCTATGCGGAATTCGGACACATGCAGAGCCGCTTCGGCTCCCGGCTTTGACACCCTCGCAATCTAGGCTTTCCAGGAATTTAAAGGACTTCTCGACCGGACTTAACGTGGAGGAGTGTAAAGCTGGTGGAAGGTCCAAAGAGAGGCATCCGCCCCTCGGCGCATACCCTGAGGTGCGCAATAATCGGGGGGCCAGGCGCCTTGCCTCATCCACACTACGGCGGCATCTCAAGTGAGTCGGGGCATCGTAGTAGGGGGACAGTGGAAGTATTTAGTGAGCTGGGAACGTACCCCCTTATGGGGGAAGAGAGTTACTTACCTCATTCGGTGATTAAGTCCTCTGGTGAGGGGGAGCCACAAGGGGCTTTGCAATTGAGGGAGAGAGTGAGAGCCCACCACGAGGGCAGTAGACTGCGAGAAACTGGGCAGAGCTGCATAGGGGGTGTCTGAGATACAGCCCAACACAATGCGCAACAACCCATCGGGAAAGTAGAGGAGGCCCGGGAAAGGAATCTTCGGCGAAGCTGGTCATATTCTGGGAACTTTGGGTGGACCTCCCCAGTAAAATGGAGCTGGAAACTATAGGGGTACAGTAGGACCTTGTGTATCCCGGGAAGGCCCCGCTAAGGGAAGCGGGAGGGTGAAGCTATACTCAGCAAACCTCAATATGAGGTAAAGGCCATAAGGTTCTTATCCCGGAGGCTCTTGGTACCTTTTGCTCTGTTTGGCCTCCTCAAGGGGACTGGGGTCAGCAACGAACCGGATTGGACCAGCGGTGCCCCAGACATAAACAATAGACATATGAACAGTATGACCACCAAATCCAAGAGTAAAGGCGGAAGGGGGGCGTCCGCCATGGGAGACGCGGCTGGCACACTCCCTGCAATTTGGCCAACGCATACCCCGAAGGAGGGCCCAGGTTCAGCTCGGGAGAAGTCGGGAGAGGATCCTTCTGCCCAGAGGATGGAGGAGGAGCAGAGTGTGATGTCACGACAGGAATTTCTGGGGGAACTGCATGCCCTACAGGCGAATTTAGCAAAGACCTTCCAAGACCAATTTCAGTTAATGAGGTCTGATCTTAATGATGCCCTAGGGGAAATAAGACAAGAGACGCGACAATTGGGGGAAAGGACCGATACCCTGGAAAAAGGCCTACAAGAGGTAGAGGGCGAAGTCACAGCTAATAGTGAAGCAATAGAACGCTTGGATGTGGCCACAAGGAATCTTGAAGTTCAAATGGAAGACCTAGAGAACAGGTTCCGCAGGGTCAACATCAGAGTGAAATTGCTAACGGAGTCGGTCCTTGAGAGGGACCTGAAAGTGGTGCTTCGAGAGATATTTGCCGACATCCTGGGAGAAGAGAATCCAGAGCGGATTGAGCTGGACAGAGTGCATAGAACGGGGCGGATGAGTAAAGGCCTCAAGGCGAGACCCAGAGATGTCCTGGCAGCTTTTTCTAGATATGCCCAGAAGGAAGAAGTGTTGAGGGCGGCTCGGAAGCGGGAGCCTATAATGTTCAAGGGCCAGCAGATTACACTATTTCAGGACTTGGCGAGTAGTACACTATTTAAAAGGAGACAGATGGGCCCACTGATAAGAGTGTTAAATGAAAAGGACATACGGTACAAATGGACATTCCCGTTCGGCCTACTCTTTGAGTGGGAAGGAGTCCAGAAGCGCATCACATCCTTGCAAGAAGGGGCAGATGTTCTTCGTATGGAGCTGGAGGATACTCGGCCAGGCCCAGACATGCGGGGAGCCGCGGGCGCCCCAGGTTGCAACCTTGGAGCTGGAAGACAGTAGGAGAGAAGAGGAGAAAGGGAGGCAAAGAGGGCACGAGGCTGCATAAAGATCCCCCAAGTGACGAAATTAATGGAACACGGGTTGGCTCTTGATCGAAGATGTTAACCAGAGGGGCGGTGGGCCTCGAAAGGGAAAACTGGGGCAACGGGGCTGGGAGGAGCAGCCATTTTGGGTACAGAAAGGGCGGGGATGCCCGAGGTGGGAGTGGTGAGTAGACGGGAAGGGATTATCCTTCTGGGGAGGGGGGGAAGGGTGGGGAAAGGAGAGGGAGGGAGGGGATTGGGGGGGAGGGGACGAGGCATTCAAAGAAGGGGAGGGGAGGGAGTGGGGGCAGGAGCGAACAGACAGGCCCAAGTTCTACATGTTTTCTCCTTAAGTGGTCGACGCATAATGTAAGAGGGTTGAACTCACCGCTAAAGAGGAAAAAGCTGGAGCTCTTTGCGAGGAAGGAAAAAACGGATATTATGGGGCTCCAGGAAACACATTTGGTATTAAAGGACCAAGGTAGGTTAAGGCTGAGAGGCTTTGATCAAATTCTTCATGCCTCGGGTCAAAATAAATCAAAAGGGGTAGCGTTGCCCATTAGGAATACGATTGACTTTAGAGTCGAGGTAGTTACGAGAGACAAAGAGGGGAGATTTTTAGTAGTCAGGGGGAAGTATCAGGACGCACCCTATACGATTGCAGTGGTCTATGGCCCAAACTCAGGCCAGGAACAGTTTTTACTACATGTGTTGAAGGTAATAGGGGAGCAGGCGTGGGGGCAGATAGTCCTTTTGGGTGACCTGAACATCGCGTGGGACAGGGAGAGGGACAGAAACGGCAAAAGATTGAGAGGAGGCGGGCGGTTATGTCGGCTGAACTGAAGGAAAAGATTGCTGGATTGGGATTGCGGGATGTGTGGAGGGAAGTAAAGGGAGAAGAGGAGGGGTAACACCTTTCTATCTGGGGTGCACGGCTCTCAGTCCCAAATTGATTATATATGGGTCTCGGTAGGGCTAGTGGGTGATATCCGGGAGGTACAAATGGGTCCGATTGGTATTGCGGGCCATAAGACGGGATCGATGAACTTGGAATTGGGCAAGAAGAGAAGGGGAATATGGGGCTGGAAATTTCCAGGCGCGGTCCTGAGGGACCCAGAGGTCAGGGGGGATATTGAGGAGAAGATCAAGATTTTCTTTGCAGTCAATAGGAAGGAGGACACAGGGGAGGAGGTACGGTGGGACGCATTCAAGGCTACAATTAGGGGGAATCTGATTGCGGCGTCTGCATACTGTGCCAAGCAATTGAAAGCCTTAGAGGCTCAAATAGAGTCTGAAATAGAGACGGCTAGGCGCGCGGCGGGTGCGACCCCATCCCGGTTAGCTATGCGGGCTTACAGGAAAGCGCTGGGTCAGTTAGAGCTGGTGCGCACTAAGAAGGCGGAGGGCGCACTCCTGGCTGTGCGGCAAAAATACTACGCGGAGGCCAACAAAGCAGACACGCTTTTAGCACGGCTCCTCAGGGGGAAAAGGGCGAGGAATGATATTACGGCGTTAAGGGTAGGGAACGGGGAAAGGATCACAAAACGGGAAGAGGTACAGTAGGACATAGCAGGTTTTTACGAATCCCTTTATGCGTCCCAGCATCCCTCGAGTGAGACGCAAGATTTGTTCTTGCAATCAGTGCACGTGCGAGAAATTAGTAATGAAACGAGGGAGGCCCTAAATCGTGAAATTACAGAGCAAGAGGTACGGGAGGTGATCAGAACCCTCCCTATCAACAAGGCCCCGGGCCCGGACGGGTATACGGCTGCGTTTTATAAGATGTTTGTTACGCAGCTTGCCCCACAACTGACCTCACTATTTAACTCATTTCGGCAGTCCGGTAAAATCGCCCCATCAATGGAGGAAGCAAAAGTAACTCTTGTTCTCAAATCACATAAAGACCCGGAAGAAAGATCAGCCTATCGCCCCATAGCTTTGATCAATCTGGATGCTAAGATCTATACTAAGGTTTTGGCTAACAGGTTGGACGCGGTCCTTCCCTTTTTGGTTCACCCTGACCAAGCGGGCTTTATCAAGGGAAGGCAAATAGCGGACAATATTAGAAGGGTGGCTCATCTAGTTGAAAAGGTTCAGAGAACGGCCATTCCCGCGGTCTTGGTGGCGCTTGATGCAGAAAAAGCGTTTGACCGCGTGGAGTGGACCTTCCTGTTTCGAGTAATGGAAAAAATGGGCATTAGAGGGGAATTTCTTACGATGGTTCAGGCAAATTACCGAACTCCATCAATTAGAATAATGGTGAATGGGACGGCCACTAGGAGGGTGGGTCTCCACAGGGGGACCAAACAGGGTTGCCCACTGTCCCCTATTCTTTACGCGATTTACCTCGAACCACGGTTGCAAGCGATCAGGGAGAGCCCGGACATTAGGGGCATTCCTTTCGGGGGGGGAACAACAGAAAGTCGCAGCTTTTGCTGACGACATGCTCTTGATGCTGACATCACCAAGAGAATCGATTCAAGTCGGCCTATCCCTTTTGGATAAATTTGGTGAGGCCTCGGGCCTCAAGGTCAATGCCAACAAATCAGAAATTTTAAATTTGACGCTTAGGGGACAGGAGCGAGACACGCTGCGGGGCTGTTCTCGCCTGCTATGGAGTCCGGGAGGAATCAAATACTTAGGGGTGAGAATCACGGCAACTTTGAGTGGGTGGTATGCTGCAAACTTTCCCCCGCTCCTTAAGGCAATTAAGAGGGAATACCAAAGATGGAGAGGCCTTAGAGTATCATGGTTGGGACGGATCGCAGCGGTAAAGATGGTCACACTCCCAACGCTGCTGTATTTATTTCAGGCGATCCCGCAGCCGGTCCCCTCACACTTCTTTAGAGATCTGGGGACTCTGACCAAAGATTTTGTGTGGGAAGGGAAGAGACCAAGGGTAAGTGGTACTCTATTGATGGCTCCCAAGAGGGGTGGCGGTCTGACTCTACCAAATTTTAGGCGGTATTATGAGGCAACGCAGTTACGCGTTATTAGAGAGTGGCTAAAGGAGGAGGAGAGTCAGCGGGAAAAGCTATGGGTGAGGATGGACAGGGCGGTGGCCCACCGTAGTCTCGCAGAGGTGCTTTGGCTACCTAAAGAACATAGGCCGAAACATCTATATGAGAGCACTATTACTAAATTAATGGCAGACATATGGGATAACTTGGTGGTAGCTAAGGGTGTTACTACGTATCCTTCCCCATTTACCTCACTTTTCGGTAACAGTGACTTCACCCCGGGCCTGGAGAAAAGGGCATTTGAGTGGTGGCAGGAGGGAGTTTGTAGGAAGTTATGTGACATGTTTCTGGAGGGGGAAATTATGACTTTCGAGGAATGTAAGCGATTATTTGCAGTACAAGAAAGGGAAAGACTGAGGTATGTTCAGATAAGGCATTGGGTTCTTCACCCGAGAGTTCGGCAGGCTGCAACTAGGGAACCAACACAGTTTGAAAGATTCCTACTAACCAACGACGGGTCAAAGGGTCTCATTTCCAATATTTACAAGATCTTGCATATTTCGAATGGGGACCCTCAATGGGCCTATATGCAGAAATGGGAAAAGAGGCTGGGGAGAGAAATCAGTGGGGCTGAGTGGGAAAGACTTTGGAGGAAGATACCCAAACTGGCGAGAGCATCTCAACTCCAGGAATCATGGTATAAGCTTCTATTTGGGTGGCATTACACCTTGACCCGCCTGCATAAGATGTTTCCTTCACGGCCGAGCAGTTGTTGGAGAGGATGTGGGTTAACAGGCACGGCGGAACATATCTGGTGGGAATGCCCCAGGATCGCACCGTTCTGGGGAGAAGTGCAAAGGGCACAGGAACAGGCCTTCGGCCCGGGGGACACACGCACTACAATACAGGTCCTTTTGGGCATTCGTGGGGCACCTGAAGGGGGGAGAGTTGGTGGTAGGGAGAAAGCGAGAGTGGTCCTGACGCTGGCTGCGATGTTGGTAATAGCTCTGAGATGGAAGAGCCCCGAAGTACCAACGGAACAGGACTGGTTGAGGAAGGTGTGGCACATTGCGGCATTGGAGTGGGCAACTTATGCCATGGAAAATAAATTGCAGAGATTCGCAGCGGACTGGGGGGAGATTATGACTTTTCTTAAGGGAGATTATAGGGTCATGTGGTGTCCGCAGCGCTTGAGGCTACTGGAGCTACAATAGGGGGAGAAACTGTTTGAAGAACGATGATGTTGATTTTGAATGCTCGTCACTTTGGGGGATGGAGGGGGGGAGGGAGGGGAAGGGTGGGTTTCTTTGTTTTGGAGTTGGTGTATTTTGCTGTAAAATTCAATAAAAAGAGTTTAAAAAAAAAAAAGCCACCAACGATCATTATACTTACGTGCATCGGCACGTGCAGCGGCAATGGAAAACTACGCCCACAGCATCCCGAGGCCTGAAACAAAGAAAAAGGGACACTAATGAGGTGCCCATCTTTTAAAGCCTAAAGACTACAGTATACTTACAGGCATCCGCTCGTGCAGCAACGGCGGCATCGCTCTTCGGCAACCCAGCACCAGTGCCACAACTAAGGCCGCAAAAGACTTGAGCCTCAACACTGAACTCATCCAGTGACGTAACTGGAATCCACGCACCCCTGCACCAGACGCAGGATGGAGAGCTCAGCATTTATACGCCTAAGGTGAGAGCTCGCCGAGACAAGTAGAAAGCTAGGCTGTGGGAGAAACCGGCGATTGGTGGGAGAAGGAATCCCATCAAACGGTGATTAACCCTTTGCTTCCACCTGCAGAAAACTGACCCTGCAAGTCAGACATTCGATAAGAGGAAGCCCAGTCCTGAGAGTCGTCCGAGCTCTACGCTTTTCAATTGAAGAAACGATAGCAGCCCAGCCGGGATCAGCGCCTCCTTGGGAATCAGGTGAGCGTTACAATACCTGGGTTTTCACAAATTGTACACCCCATTACCTTCCTGCTGAAGAAGAACAAGAAGTTCCATTGGTCCACAGAAGCTGAGGATGCCTTCCGGAAACTGAAACTAGCACCAGTTCATAGACACCCTCGGTTGAAACAGATGCTTCAAATGTGACAATGGGAGCGGTATTGTCTCAATGGGACCCGGAAACAGGACAGTTACATACCGTCGCATTTTGGCCCCGCAAATGTTCTGCCCCCGAATTGAACTATGCAATCATAGATAAGGAATTACTGGCGATTAAGGCAGCATTCAAGGCATGGAGACACTATCCTCTTGGGGCAAGACACACAATCACCGTCATCACAGACCATCGTAACTTACAATATTTGCCATAGCACAATCTTCATGTCAACTTCGTTGGGCTCTCTTTTTCGCAGAATACAACGTTATTATCACCTATAGACCAGGAGTACGGAATGGAAATGCAGACACACTATCACGCATGAGTGAAGAAAAAGAGGCTTTTTACAACAGTTGATCCTGCGGCCATCATTCCTGAAGAACGAATCCAAACCAAAATCACTGCCAACAGCTGTGTGTAGAGGACTTAAAAACCAGTTTGCAGTCCCAGATGACTCAGTCAACACAACAGGAATGGCTTTTAAAGGGAGACCAGTACACCATCGAAAACAATCTACCTTATTTTCAAGGACGCTTATATATCCAAGACAAGGAACTGCAAAACCAAATCATCACGAACTATCATGATTCATTATTGGAAGGACATCCAGGAATAGCCAAAATGCAGGCTAAAATAAAGCAAAACTACTGGTGGCCAACCCGGAGAAAAGATATTGCCCAGTTTATTGTAACCTGTGGTGTTTGTGCACAACATAGGTCTCAGAAGCAAAACCCAGCTGGTTTACTACGTCCCTTGATGGTACCGCCAGCACCTTGGCATACTCTGTCAATGGAATTTATCACAGATCTTCCCTCCCTGCAATGGTTATAACACCATCTTAGTCATTGTGGATTTATTCTCCAAACTGGCCCATTTCATCCCTCTGAAAGGACTCCCAACTACTGTGTGCATCGACTCTGGCTACTGTGTTTTTAAAACAAATCGTCCGGTTACATGAATTCCGATCAATATTACTATCAGATCGTGGAACTCAATTTGTATCCGCCTTTTGGAGAAGGTGTTTTACAATCGCCAAGATTGACCTCTGGTTGTCCAAGAGCCATCAGCCTCAAACTGTTGGGCAAACCGAGCAAACTAATCAGACATTGGAATAGTATGAAAGGTGTATGCTGCAGCACTCCGACGACTCCTGGAAAGACATACTCTGGGTAGCCGAATATACATACAATAACTCTGTCCACACGAGTACTGGGCAAACTCCATTCTATAGTGTGCACAGAAGACATCCGCGGACATCAGTGTTTGATCTACTCAATACCCTGGAAATGCCAGCAATAAAAACCCTGCATAAAACAATCACTCAGGTTCTCGCGGAAGCAACAGAACATTTGACTAAGGCCAAGGAAAGACGAAAACTGTTTGCTGATCGGCACCGAAAAGATGTTCCCGTTTACCCGGTTGGGGATAGAGTCTGGTTAGCATCCAGGTACATACAACTGAAAGGACCAAGGGCCTTCCGCCCTAGATATTTGGGCCCTTATACTATCAAAGCAATAATCAATCCTGCCGCCATGAAATTGGAATTACCATCTCACATGAAGATTCACCCAGTATTTCATGTCTCTTTTCTCAAACCAATGAAACCTAATACGTGAATTAGTGCTCCACCATAGCCCAAATTACTAGATGGGGAACCGGAATATGAAGTTAAATCATCCTAGACTCCAAGGTGGTTCGGTCCAAATTGTATTACCTTATAGACTGGAAAGGTTATGGACCCCAGGACCAAACATGGGAACCCAGTGAACACGTCCATGCTCCCGTTTAATCAGGCAGTTCCATCGCAATAATCCCACCAAGCCAGGACCGGGAGAAGGACCACCCTTGAGATGGGCCTTGAGGGGGAGTGCTGTCATGGTCATCGGGCCAAGAACACAGAAGGGGCCCGGATGGACACAGTCCTGGCGTTTTTGGCCTTTGGCGCCAGGCTCATAAAAAACAGTCAACAAGAACATTTATTCGGGACAAAATGCTTTTATTACAAGCATAGCACCTCATTCCGGATGCAAGGTGCATTTAATGTGGGAACTTCCATCACTTAAAGCAGCCCCACGTCTACTCTGGGTGGGGCTGCTATTACTGGCTTGCCTTGCACGTGCTAGCTCACTAGAAGTGGCAGTGTGTGGCAGGCAAGCCAGGCCTAGTGGGCGTGCCCACGATCATAGCTGTATAAGCTGCTGCAATCCACAAGGTAGACACTTTGCGTTATTCTGCACATCCATGCAGCGTAACGCTCACTGCCGCCTGGGATTAAAACTTACCTTGGAAATCCTGCTTCCTGCTTCTACACTTACCATCTGGGGAATCTGCTCTCGCCTGTGCGCGTCTTCTTCACATCTTCCGGGACGCCGTCACCTTCATCTTGGCACCGCAGCTTACCTTCAACCTTCCGGAGCGCTGAGCTCTTCATCCGGGGACCGCAGCTCACCTTCACGGCTTCGAGGACGTTGAAACCACCTTCTTGGCACCGCAGCATTATGCGCTTCGTCCGCGACCACAGCACCTGCAAGTTAAAGCAAAAGGCAAGGTTAGACATTAAAAAGACATTAAGTTTAAGGTTGCGCTCCACCGCATCTCGCGCTTTACCTTAAACCATCACTCACCTGTTGTCGGACATAGTGGTGCCATCTATCTTCCTCCCGGCCGCGTTTCACACATCCGCAGTTGCCGTTGAGCTGCAATTCCATCTATGAGGAAGAAAACAGAAGAGAAAACTTTATTCAGGAATTAATTACAAATCCAGAGCAAGAATACAAGACAGAAAGTGAGAAGGGGAAAACAAAGAGGAAAAGACAAGAGACATTGAGAAACCCTTGCTACCAACCAAGAGAAAAACAGTTGCAGCCAGACTGGACTATTACTCACCAGGGATCAGTGAAGGAACTAGATTCCATCGACAAGCGCCCCTGCCAGAAATAGCAGGACGGAGAGCTCACCATCAATAATTAACAGGTGAGCCTTATGGGCCGGTACATGCCCACAGAAATCGCACCTTGGGTAGGAGGGTTTGAGAGGTACCATAGTCACCGATCAGCGCACTCACGTTTTCTCATATCTGAGCAGGAGCAGTGTCACCAATTGTTGTAGCCCACAGCCAGTCCGCAGGAGGGGAGAGCCAACGGGGGTGATCCAATTCCTGGGAGGGATGCAACCGTGCCCCAACGCCTCCGCAGAGACTAGGTGAGCGTAACACCAGAGGGGTCATCATGTGGATAGCACCACATGTTCCTTTCAAATTGGTACAACAAGAGGTAGAGACAGATAGCAGGGTGGTATTACTGAAAGGTCTGGTGGGGAACAAGGAGGTGAATATTATCAACATATATGCCCCGAATAATGACACCACGGTATATTTCAGGAACCTATATGTCAAGATCAGCCCATATATAGATGGAGCGGTTATAATGGGGGTGAGGGGATTTCAACTGTACAATGGACCCTAAGCTTGACAAATAAGATAAGAAAGTAGCCAAGCCCAACCCGGCGGCGAAGGCCCTGGGAGCGCTTGTAAATGATTTCCATATGGTTGATGTGTGGAGGAGACTTCACCCACAACACAGGGAGTACCCGCATTACTCAGCTCCACACAACCTTCACACCAAGGTTAGATTACATATTTGCAGCCAATAGAGTAATTGAAGACATAAGAAGTGCAGAGTACAAGGCAGCAGTCCTCTCGGACCACGCGCCATTGATTGTGACGTGGCAGATCTCTCCTCCCAGGTCCAGAATCCCGACATGGAACCTTAGAGCCAAAGCGCTGAGGGACACAATATTCAGAGAGGACTTGAGGAAGGTTATAAATGAATACTTTGAACACAATACGGGGAGTGTGAGGTCAGTCGGCATGCTGTGGGAAGCATTTAAGTTGGTGGTGAGAGGGGAAGCAATCTCAAAATCTAAAGGATTACAGGGCGGTATAGTGCAGGAACTGCAAGACGCAGAAAAGGAGATAGAAGCTAAAATGGAGGAAGGGGCAGATCCCCAGGAGAAGCTGAGGCCATACATCAACTACAAGAGAAATGCAGAGCTCTTTGGTAAAGACTAAGTAACTTAAATTATAGGAAATACATAGAAAGGCAGCATGCGGAAGGCGATAAACCGGGCAGACTGCTAGCCTGGTTGTGTAGGATGGAGGCCCCCAGACAGGCAATCCGAGTAATACAGAGGGAGGATGGGTTGGTGGAGGACACTCAGGAGAGGGTGAATGAATGTTTCCATAGATATTATCAAGAATTATACGCTAACAAGATTGAAGACGAGGAAATTGACATACTGGATACACTGGCAGAGATTAATCTACCTAAACTCAGAGAAACTGATGGAGAAAAATTAGAGGCCCCACTCACAATGGAAGAACTGGAGCGTGTGATCCAGACACTACCGACTAATAAGGCTCCGGGGGTGGATGGTCTCCCAAGTGAGTTCTATAAGACATATAGGGCTGACTTACTCCGACCGAGGTTAGCCATGTTGAATGAGGCGTTTGACAGAGACCATCAGGGAAGCGATTATTATCCCGATCCTTAAGCCAGATAAACTGAGCACGGACTGCGGATCTTACAGACCACTGTCAATGCTCAACCAGGAAAGCAAGATACTCACCACAGTGTTGGTAAATAGTCTGAAGCCAATGATAAATAAACATATACATCATGACCAGACCGGGTATGTCCCACATAGGTGCATTTCCGACAATCTTAGGAGGCTTCACCATGGTATAGACCAGACAGAGGGGAGCTCTCATCAAGAAGTAGTGGTAGTCTCACTGGACGCAGTAAAAGCCTTCGACTCAGTCAAATGGCCGTGGTTGATGGCGTTTGGCGATGGACTCTAAGTAGAGGCTCCAGGCAGGGGTGCCCCTGGTCCCTGATGCTCTTTATCTTGGCACTGGAACCTTGGGCGATATACCTAAGACAACAATATAGCGAAGTGGGGATAACACGAGAGGGGGACAACATCTGATATCATTATATGCATATGATATGTCGCTATAGCTGTAATATCCTGAAGAAAACCTGCAATATATTCTAGAAGTAATGAAACGATAAGCGATACTCTCCGGCGTAACAATAAATCCTAAAAAAGTCCACCTATTCCCCCTCAGGAGATATGTAGGAATACCACAGTACGATGGGTGGATAACTGACACTTAGGTATCTGGGAGTGGATATCACCAAGTCGAGGATGAACACAAGCATAACACAGAAAAGGCGGTGGGGAAAATCAAACAAAGCATAGTATTGTGGGCCCGGTTACCTCTTACTATGATGGGCAGAACAGCACTACTGAAGATGATAGTACTACCCAGGCTATTACACTACTTTGCAAATGTCCCGTACATGACACCCAAGCGGTTCTTCACCAAGATGCAGAGCATATGCAGGGGGTTCATCTGGCACAACTCCTAGAACAGAGTAGCATTGTGGAAATTGCAGAACCCGTATGATCAAGGAGGGATTAGGCTGCCCAATTTCGAGGTGTATTACATAGCTGGCTAACTTCAATATGTAGCAAGATGGTTAGCCGAGCACCCCACGACGGAGTCTAGATTGCTGAGGGCGGAGTGTACACCTTATTTTCTGAACGAATGGATGTGGTTGGTGGAACCACTGGAGGGAAGTGGGTCGTCATTACTGGACCTAGGGAGGAAGATCTGGCGTAGAGCCTGCCGGTATTACCCGAATTGTTCGTTTGCAATTGTTCGAATGCACAATTGACCGAATTTAAAGGGTCACAATTGACCTTTTCACAATTGACCATATATATATATATATCTCGCTTTGGAAATATCTAAATATATATAGAAGGGTTTGGGGCGGGTTTGGGTTGGGTGGGGGGTTGCGGGGGGTTTCCCTCCCCGCATATATGTTACAATTGACCTTCACAATTCGGTCAATTGTGAAAAGGTCAATTGTAATTCGAGTAATTGTCAAACGAACAATTCGTATACATCCGAGCCTGCCAGATGATGGGAAATCCTCTTCCGTGCTCCTCACAGGTTCCTTTGGTGGCACTGAGGGGGTGGATGAGCAATTGAGGAGGACTATTAGAGAACACTGGGAACAAGTAGGTGTAACAACCGTGGGAGATGTACGGCAAGAGGGGGAGAGAATAGAATTTGATACACTGAGAGAAGATACAGATTTACATAGTGGGCAATATATCACATACGCTAAACTGGTGACAATGGTAAAGAAAACGTGATCTGCGGTTGAGCTGACCCAGCAACCAGATGCTGCCATAGAAACTTTTTAGGCGGTATCTGACGAGGGCCATGAGGTCTCCTGACACTACGAAATAATGATGTCAAAAGTTGGGAAGGAGGTGGTTCAGATGAGGAGGGACTGGGAAGAAGACAGAGAGGAAACAACAGGCGACAGGCTGTGGGTGAGAATGCAAAGATATAAGAATCATAAGAAGGTGTCAAGAAATGTGAGACTACAACACATTCAGTTATATGTCACCCATAGAGCATATATGACCCTAAGAAGATTGCCAAGTTCACGAGCACCAATGCACAGAAATGCCCGAGATGTGGAGAAGTAGATGCAGTGATGGTACACATGTTTTGGGCATGCCCGGAAATAGCTAGATATTGGAAGGAAGTAGCACACCTCCTGACAGGCAAAGGGATAAAATTGGAAGTGGATTCTCTAGTCGGCGTGTATGGTGGGTGGATTCCCAAGACTGCGTAAACTCAAACAAGTGACCTGCCATTTATTCTAGCTAAACGCAGGATAGCAATGAATTGGAAGGCAAGCAAGAGACCAAATACAGAGGTATGTTGGCGGGACCTCCTGAAATGGGCAGATGCAGAAACTGTGGTGTGGAGGGATGCGGTGGTTAGAGGGGGTGAAGAGGAAGCGAACACACTCACAGCCTGGCTACAGTTGATCGCCTCATTGACAGGGTCTGGACACGAGGAAACAGAGGCAGATAGCTTCTCAGACAGAGGGGGAGGCGTAAAACCCACAAATTAGGAGGTGGAAGCTGGGATTTGTGAGGCTCTAAGGGGAGGGGAGGAGAAACGTTGGGGAATTGCTTTTTGATGTACCGTGTTTTGGTGCAATGCATGTTGACTATTATGGAAACTAATAAAGTATGTTTAAAAATGTTTTTAAAAAAAGGTTTGGGCTTTTGTGTAGGCATGGGAAAGCACTTGCCAGGCACAGTCGTAGCAGCATTAATTGGCCATTGATGTTAGCGGGTGCAACATAGGGCGAGTACCTGGGCATCTAATGGCAGTGCCTGGCAAATGCCTAATACTTACAGAAGCCAAAACTTGGCTTATCCAATGTTTTCTTTTAACAGGACTTCAGTGAAGGTCATGCAGAGTGCTTCTAAATCGAGTAGCTGAAGGCAACATGGTTAGGAACAAGTTACTTACCTGTAACTGTTGTTCTCCAGCATGGGTCTGGCATGGATTCACATGCTCATGAATATTCCCCGTCGTCAGGCTGGGAATCCTCGGTAAAGAAAAAACCAGTATCAGTTTCGTTTCTGATCTGTCTTTCGTAGTAATAACCAATCACTGGTCTCTGCGTCATACTGACCACAGCCAATGACTGCCCTCTACCTAAGCACCGCCTCTGGCAGCCATCTTCAGATTTGGAAGCACGTGAAGTGGCAGTATGACCAAGTGAAGAGCCGCAGAGGGGTAGGCGGGAGGGTTCGCATGTGAATCCATGCCAGACCCATGCTGGAGAACAACAGTTACAGGTAAGTAACTTGTTCCTTCTCCAGCATGGGGTCTGGCATGGATTCACATGCTCATGAATAAAGAATACATAGCAGTACACACATGCACAACCACGGGAGGTGGCAAAGGCTCAACATTAAGCATCACATCAACTCAACATTAAGCATCTTACCTCCTCACCAGGCTCACCTCAGGCGAACAGGTTGCGCAGCACTGCTTGGCCGACCCTGGACTCCTCCCTGGAATCCCGGTCGACGCAGTAGAATTTCGTGAAGGTGTGCGTCGACCTCCACGTAGCAGCCCTGCATATGTCCAGCAGGGGCACACCAGATAGGAACGCCGTGGTAGCTGCGATCGCTCTGGTGGAATGGGCTCTCGGACGGCCAGGCAGCGGTCGGTTTGCCAACCGGTGACAGCACATGATACAGCCGGAGAGCCATCTGGAGATGGAAGCCTTCGAGAGAGCCTTCCCCTGATTGACAGGTCCAAAGTTCACAAAGAGTTGTGACGTCTTCCGAAAACCCTTCGTGCGGTCCACGTAGAACTTCAGCGCTCTAGCTACATCCAGCGAGTGCAAAGTCCTCTCAGCCGGCGACGAAGGCGACGGGAAGAACACAGGTAACACCAAGGGTTCGTTGAGATGGAAGTCCGACGGTACCTTGGGCATGAAGGAGGGGTGCGTCCTGAGCACTACCCTCGTGTCGTGGAAAGTCAAGTACGGGGCCTTGGAGGAAAGGGCCTGGATCTCTCCCACTCGTCGTGCGGAGGTGATGGCCACAAGAAAAGCTGTTTTCCACGATAGAAACTTCAACGGGGCCGAGTGCAGAGGCTCGAACGGAGGTCCCATGAGCTTGGTCAGCACCACGTTGAGCTCCCACGCCGGGGCCGGAGCCTTCACCGGCGGGAACGATCTGAACAGTCCCTTCATGAACTCTTTCACCAAACGATGAGACCACAAGGACGTCCGCCCCGTGGTTCTGGTGTATCGGGAGATCGCAGCAAGATGAATCTTGATGGACGCGTGTGCCAGACCAGCTTTGGCCAGCGTCAGCAGGTACGGCAGTACTTGGGGGGCCGTAATCCGTAGAGGGTTAATCTTCTGTGCGTGGCACCAGACAGAGAACCTCTTCCATTTGTGTCCGTAGCATTTAAGAGTCGAGGACGCCCTGGCCTTTGCAAGAACCTCTCTGCAATCGGCCGGTATGTCGTATCCTCCAAACTCTAGCGCTGCAGGAGCCAGGCCTGCAAGTTCAGCGACTTCGGGTCGTGGTGGAGGATGGCGCCTCCTTCCCTGGAGAGTAGATCCGCGTCCGCCGGCAGCTTGATCGGCGGGGACGCTGACAAGTCCAGAAGGTCCGGGAACCATATCTGCCTCGGCCACGCAGGTGCGACGAGGATCATCCTGCACCGTGACCTCTTGAGCTGGTTGACGAGCCGGATTAGCAGAGGCAAGGGAGGGAACGCGTAGAGGAACAGGCCCTCACAGGGGAACGAGAAAGCATCGCCCATGCTCCTCGTCTGGGGAAACCTGCTGGCGAACCTCCGGCACTTGGTGTTCGTCGCCGTCGCGAACAGGTCGATCTGGGGTGTGCCCCACCGTCGGAAGAGGCGATCCACCAGATCCTGTCGTAGTTCCCACTCGTGGCACGAGCGCAGCTCCCTGCTGAGTGAGTCGGCGATGGTGTTTTTTATCCCTGCCAGATGAAACGGCACCAGAAAAATCCCTTGGGCAACGGCCCAATGCCACAGGTCCTGCGCCTCCTTGGACAGCGCTGGGGACCTGGTTCCGCCCTGTTTCCTGATGTAAAACATGGTGGTGGTGTTGTCGGTGAAGATCCTCACCACCTTGCCCTTGAGGGACGGAAGGAAGGACCTGAGGGCCCAAAACACTGCACGGAGCTCCAGGACGTTGATATGCAGGGACTTCTCCGTCGGGAGCCAGAGTCCCCTTGCGTGCAGATTTTCGGTGTGCGCTCCCCACCCTTCCAGGGAGGCATCCGTGGTCACAGTCTCCTGGTGGGCTGGGGTCTGGAAGTCCATGCCCGCCGTCAGATGCGCGCGGGTGCCCCACCACCGTATCGCTCGTCGGAAACTCTCGTCGAGCTTGATCCTTTCCTCGAAGCTGCCCGTCGTCTGGATCCAGCGCGCATCCAGGAATTCTTGCAACGGGCGCATCCGGAGCCTGCACATGGGAATGAGGTAGATGCAGGAAGACATCATCCCGAGGAGGGACTTGATGGACCTCACTTTGGCCGCGTCGGCCACCAACATCCGTTGCACCTTGCCCAAGATGGTCCTGGTCCTCTCCTCCGACGGGGAGGCCAGAAGGGACACTGTGTCGAGCCTGGCTCCCAGAAACAGTGCGACTTGCGCAGGCACCAGGTGGGATTTGGCGTAGTTCACGGAGAATCCCAGGTCTGTGAGGAGTTGGACGGTCCTTGCCGTGTGGACCACGGCGAGCTCCCTCGTCTTGGCGCGGATGAGCCAGTCGTCCAGGTAGGGGTAGACGTGAATCCCCTCGCGGCGCAGCTGCGCCGCCACCGGTGCGAGGCACTTGGTGAATACCCTGGGTGCCGACCGTAGTCCGAAGGGAAGGGCTTTGAACTGGTAATGACGCCCTTGGACCACGAATCTGAGGAATTTGCGGTGCCCCTTTAGGATGGGAATGTGGAAGTAGGCATCCTCCAAATCCAACGACGATAGGAAGTCTCCTTCCTCCAGCTGACCCAGGACGTGCTGGAGGGTGACCATCCGGAACTTCTGCGCCTTGATGAACTTGTTCAGACGTCGCAGGTCTAGGATGGGGCGCCATCCTCCCGTCTTCTTCTTCACGAGGAAGTATCTCGAGTAGACTCCGGAGCCCCGAAGCCTCTTTGGGACGAGTTCGATGGCGCCCTTTCTGAGCATCGCCTTTACCTCCAGGAGAAGTTGAGGGACGTGAAGTTCTTTCCTGGCCACGGGGGGGACGCGCGGGCACCTTCTTTGAAACTCGAGCGCGTGGCCCCGGGCCAGGGCGTCCAGCACCCAACGGTCGGTGGAGATGGACTCCCACACGCTGACGAAGCCCGCCAGCCGGCCTCCCACCGGGGTGCTTCGGTGGGGGCCCGACCCCACGGCCGGTTCAATCCTGCTTGGACGCGGCCTTGCCGCCTTGACCTCCTTGGCGACGACGGCGGGGTCCGCTAGACTTGCCTCGTCCTCTGTAGGCCTCTTGCGACGACGAGCGGGCCGCTTGACGGTAGGAAGCGAAACCGCCGCCGGAACCTTTGGAGGCGCCCTTGCCTCCGCCGCTCCGAAAGGGCGTCCGTCGTTGCAGGACTCCAAGGGCCCGGGCCGTCTCAGTATCCGCCTTGATGGCCTGAAGGGAATCGTCCACTGTCTTCCCAAACAGGTTGTTCCCGTCGAAGGGCATGTCCAGGACTCTGGTCTGGACGTCCTGCCGGAAATCCGTAGCTTTGAGCCATCCACGACGTCGAAGGCAAACGCCGTTGCCCAGCTGGCGGAACCCGGTGTCGGCGATGTCCGTCGCCACGGTGATGGCGTGGTCCGAGGCCACCTCACCTTCCTGCAGGATCTCAAGGGCCTCCGCCCTCTTGTCGTCCGGCAGAAAATCCAGCAGGGGAGCTATCTTGTACCAGAGCTCCCTGTCATAGCGGGCCACGATAGCCAAGGCGTTGGCCGCTTTAATCGTCGTCGCTGCCGACGAGATGACTCTACGTCCCATAGCATCCAAATTCTTTCCCTCGCCGTCCGGCGGGGAAGTCGATGTGGAGGCCGCACCCCCCCCCGCTTTCTTCCTGGCTGCCGCGGAGACGACGGAGTCCGGGGTAGGCTGCGCCCGGAGGCACAGGGGGGCCGTGTCCGGGACCCGGTACTTTTTCTCGTACCGGTCTCTTCTAGCTGGCGTCGTGGAAGGGTTCTTGAGGAGGGAAAGGCCCTCATCCCAAATGTCGTCCAACAGAGGCACTGAGAGGACCGTCTTCCTCTTGGCCTCGCGCCGCTGATAAAGGAAGCCTTCCTTTTTCTTCTCCTCAGGGCAGAGTTGGAAAAGCTCGGAAGCCCTGGAGATCATGGAGTGGAAAGATCCGATCTCGTCGGGCGGAGAAGCCCTGGTGGGAGGCGACGACGGAAAATCCTCGTCGTATGCCTCATCGTCCGTACCCGTCGCTGCCGTGTCAGTCCCCGTATCATCCCCTCGGGTGGACGGGGAGGAGGGCTGGAAGGGGCGCGACGGTTGAAAAGGAGGTGGTGGATGGATCCTTCTTTTCTTGGTAGGGGGAACACCAGAAGGTCCCGGTTCTGGATCCCCCGACGGGAGAGGTTCCTCCGTCGGTAACGGTAGCCTCGTCCTTATCTCGGAGCATAAGGACTGTATGGCCAACAAAATGGCCGCCGAGTTGTCTTGCGGCGCTGGCAGAGGGGAATCCGACGGGCGAGCAGGGGCCCCGTCGGTATCCTCGACGATGTCGTCGTCGTCACCTGCGTCGGGGTCCATTCCGACGGGCTGGCCTTCTTCCACGCCTAGGCCGTGGCTTAAGACCTCGATCAGCTCCTCTTCTGAGGTTGAGGCCGAATCTCCGACGACGCCCTGCCCCCCCTTCTTCTTCCCCACGGAGGGTTTCACAGGGGTCCTATCGATGGGCACAAAGGAAGACTCCCTCCGAGGAGGCAGGGAGATTCTGGGCCCTGAGGTCGCCACCACTGGTGCAGCCACCACAGGCTGAGCCAGGGCCGCCGCGACCGTTTCGATAGAGGGCTTGGTCGGATGGATCAAGGCCTTCACCACCTTAGGTGCGCTCACCGCCTTATCCTTGAGGGAGGGGGCACTGCCACGCTCCTCCTCTGCCTTAGAGCTCGACCGGGGCCTCTCCAGGAGCTTCGCCGGGTGCTCGGCCTTCCTCTTACCCGACCCAGAGCGTTGGCTCGTGGTTGATGGTGCCGGGGAGGGTGCGCCCTGCCTGGCGCCCGTAGAGCCCGACCGTTCGGCGCTCCCGGTGCCAGCGGACTCGCGGTGCTTGGCCTTATGTTGGGCCCCCGTCGCCGGGGCGCCCTCAAAGGTCTTAGAAGACCGCTCGGATTTCTTCTTCTTCTCGCCAGACGGGCTCTTACCCTCCAGCCAGTTGGCGAGACGTTGATGGCGGTCCTTCATGGTCCGTTCCGACATGTTGCCGCAAAACGCACAGTCCTTCTCCACGTGCGTCTTGTCCTCATGAAGGCAGTAAAGGCAGAAAGAGTGTTCGTCCTCCTTGAAGACATTCTGCAGCTGGCATCCAGGGCAGACCCTGAACAGCTTTCCGGGCGTCGAGCTTCCCTTCTCCTGGGCCATCTCCGAGACCGGGCCTGAGAAGCTTCTGGATTCCTCCGAAGTGTAGCTCGACGAAATCTTCACCCTTGAGGGGCACAGATGAATCCGACACAGGTCCCCGTTGATCGGATGTAGGATCGGTGGAGCTTGAGGCTCTTTGACCGAAAGAATCGAAGTTTTTTGTGAAAAAAGCGCGAAAAATAGCACTAACGCTCGAGAGCAATAGCACGAGGATCCCAACACATGAACGTGCGGTAAAAATCTGAAGATGGCTGCCAGAGGCGGTGCTTAGGTAGAGGGCAGTCATTGGCTGTGGTCAGTATCACGCAGAGACCAGTGATTGGTTATTACTACGAAAGACAGATCAGAAACGAAACTGATACTGTTTTTTTCTTTACTGAGGATTCCCAGCCTGACGACGGGGAATATTCATGAGCATGTGAATCCATGCCAGACCCCATGCTGGAGAAAGAGATTTTTATGAAAGGAGTAGCAGGTTTATAACGAAGTCATTAACTCTCCGAAGACTACCTTGAAAAAACTCTACAACACTTGATGACAAGGCTTGGTTAAAGTGAGCTCAAAGATTTCCCAAAGGGAGGTGTTTTGGGCGGGAAGGGCAGGAACTGGGTAGGAATGCCCATGGGAATTAGCATGAGCGTGGGCAGTCAATGGGTGGGAAAATAACCAAACACCTACAAGCTGTGTGTCCCTCCTCACATAGCATTTATTCCTTATCTGTACTCTAATGCAATAGTTTAGGCTTACGGATGTCGCAGGCGCCACCTAATAGCCCAAACTAAAAAAGCACTTACCCATGTTTGAGTTGTTCTTGCCGCACTAACAAAGAAAGGGAATGCGATTTTTCATCGAATGACTGGCAAACAGCTCAAGATCATAGGTTATGAGACGTGTCCAATAGAGTGCAAAGTGCAAGTCGGACAAAGGAAGCATAAACTCAAGGGCAGATTAACAACATAGGAGTGGCATTTCTAATGTGAAGATTAGTTTAGCATTGCAAGACACTGTATGGAATATCATGATACAGGTGCCCAGGTGAAAGACAAGTCCCAAAGGTCATCTAAAAAAGCAGGAGAAAAGACCCCGAAATAGGGGGGTGCTAGAGAGCCCGACGAAGATGGCCGCAGGCCTGTGAAGCTCTCCCGCACCGCAGAAATCCAGTCCATCATCCGGCTGTCTCCGAGGTGGAATCAGCAATCACGCTGGGTGCCTAGCTGCCTAGTGACATTGGGGCCCTGGGGACATCATTTTTGGCCAAAACGGCGCTGTAATTGCTGCTAGCTGGTGTGGCGGAGCTGCAGCCGTGGGCCGCACTGGAAGGAGTGGGGGAGGTGCAGTCCCGCTGTGAACCTGACGAAACGGCCGCCATGGTCCCATAGTCAGAGCGGATGAGTGTTTCGGAGTGAGGAGGGGATCGTCTGATGCCCCGAGGAGGTACGTGCCCTATGCCCAGGAAGCACAGCTGCACCTATCGACTGGTGGTAAGCCGGGGGAGGGTGGAGAGGCGCCGGCGCCAGGCTGCAGAGTGTGCTAGAGGAGCGGAGGACTAGTCCGGCGACTGGAGGGAGGAGTGCTTGACAGTGCTGTGCGGGTCGGTCGAGGCCCGCGACAAGAACGAGGTGACGGTCATCTGCCGGCGGCGGCCGGCGTTGGTAGGATCCAGTCCTTCCCTGGAGGGGCTTGCAGGACTGTACTGGACCCCGCGGGTTGGCTGGTGTATGCTGTGGCAGGCCTTCGTGGGGGGCTGTGCAGGCGGGGCCCCGGGGTGGAGGCGGCCGTCAGTGAAGGCAGAGTGGGAGGGGAGCTGGAAGGGGCTCCAAGTCCCGCTGTGAATCCTTAAGAGCTGGAGCGGGGGGCGCACTGTGGAGGCAGCAATAGGTTTGGAGCAGGTGTTAACTGGTGCTGCAACCTGCGGATGCGGGTGTTCAGCGGGCGGAAGGAGTGTCGGGCCTGGACTAGGTGGGTGCTGCAGCCAAGATTCCGGGATATGGGCATTGCCCAGCCATCAGAAGGACTGAGGAAGCACTGAGACAGCTACTGGTGTGGACGCACGGTACTCCTGGAGTCCGGGTACACAATTGGTTGCTTGTTGTGTGGGTTGAAGGAGCTGGCCTTTGTTGGGGCGGATTTGGAATAATAGGATTCCCACGGTTATAAGGGTAAGGACATTGCAGATTGGTGAGATCCTTCCCCTCTGTCGGTGTCAGCTGCAACAGAACCTGGGATTAGCCACGGGGCTGGGCTTGGTCCCCTGAGAGGAGAGAAGTGGTTCACTCGGGGGCGCCATCGGCCTGGCCATTCCATATAGTGGATAACTCTGCTCACCCATCTGTCTCGTGTGTCATGTCTAAGTCGGGCAAACGTGGCAAGCAGCAGTTGAAACTGCACTTTGAGATGGCCACTCCAATCAAAAATAATGGGACAATGGATAACTCAGTGGTGCCTGAGCCGGACTCTGCGTCTGCCTTCCAGGACATAAAGGTCATGTTTACGCAGCTACAGTCCGGAATACAGTCTCTGGACGGCAAACTGGACACATTGACCTGCAAGGTGGACCACATGCAGGTCCGCCTGGACAAGCATGGGGAGACTGGATGAGGCGGAAGGGCGAATATCCACAGTGGAGGACGTGGCAGCTTCAGTCTCGGGAGAGATGTCCACGGTCATGAAGGCCCTGCGGGAACTTAAGGAGAAGCAGGAAGATCTCGAATCGAGATCCCGCAGGAACATCATCAGGATAGTGGGGCTGCCTGAGTCGGAGGGTCAAAGGAACATGGAGGCCCTGGTGGAGGACATACTGCGAGAAGCACTGGGATCTGATGGCTTCTCCCCGCTATGTGTCGTGAAGAGAGCGCATAGAATCCCGAGTGGAAGGAGACCAATCCCGGGCACCCCTCTGCGTCCACTGATTGCCCGGCTATTGAATTACCGGGAGAGGGATACGGCACTCCGTAAGGCCAGAGAGAAGGGAACGGTATCCTACAAAGGCGATGTGATCAGGTTTTTCCCGGACTTCTCGGATAAAGTGCAAGCGGCTAGGAAAACGTTCCTGGAGGTTAAGAGGAGGTTACGGGACAAGGACATAAAGTATGCTATGTTATATCTGGCCAAGCTGCGGATAGTGTATGAAGGAAAGTCACTATTTTTCCAAAACCCGGATGAAGCCACCTCTTTCTTTGATATGTTGCCAAATTCCCCCAGGTCGAGAAATAACAATGATTGAGGCTGTTTAGGCATGGGTGTAGCGTGGGTGGCATGGTCTCATTGTACAATTGGAGCATATATATGTTGGGAGACAGGGCTCCTGCATGGTGCATGGGAGGGTCGGGCTCATAGCCGCCCCTTGAGCGAAAGCCAATTGATTATATGCTATGGGTGGTGGGGGCGCTGGAAGGTTGGGTATCCAGCGTGGGTGGGAGGGGGGGTTTGTTGGGGACACACAAGGGTGTGGGATAGTAGGGGTGGAAAGTCACTGACAAGTTGGGGTGTTGTTGGTAGGGGGAGGGGGCGGGGGGTGATAGGGGAAGGGGTGGGGTTTAACGGTGCAGAAGGTGTGGATGTTTAGGAGGGTAAGAGGTGACTGGGTAGTATATATCACGATATTTCTCAATGGCGATGTTGAATTTGATGACGTGGAACATTAGGGGCCTTAACAGCCAGCCTAAGGCTCGGAAGGTGCTGCAATACCTGAGGAGGCATCGGGATGAGGTGGCCTTCCTCCAGGAGACCCATCTGACAGCGAGTACTGAATCCAACTTCGGCAAGAACTGGGGGTGAAATAGGTACTTCTCTTCTTATTCCTCCTACTCCAGGGGTGTCTGTATTTTGGTACATAGCTCAGTAGGCTTTCGTTTAACTGAATTTGTGAAGGATCAAGAGGGTAGGGCCCTGGTGGTGCAGGGGGTTGTTCAAGGGAAGCTCTATACACTGATTTGCTATTATGGCCCCAATTTGGATACCACAGATTTGTTAGATTGGGTGGAGAGGCAGTTCGGGGAGCGCCCGGACGGGGAAATTATATGGGCAGGGGATTTTAACTCTGTCTTAGACCCGGTGCAGGAACGAGTGGGCATGGCAACGTGATTAAGTAGCAGGGGCTCTGTGAGAATCCGGGATATGCTCATGGTATGGGGTATCGAGGACATCTGGAGGGTGAGAAATCCGGGGGTGAACCAGTTCACGCACTACTTTGCACCACATGGCTCAGCTGCCTGGTTGAATTATTTTTTGGTGTCTTATTCGGTCATGGACTGGGCAGTGGGGGTGGATATCATGGCCCGCACTCTCTCGGATCATGCTTCTGGATGTGATCTTCAGGGAGGAATTGGCGAGGGCTATAGATGGATATTTTGAGGTTAATGACGGGTCGGTGGCTTTGGCCGGCGTCCTATGGGAAGGATTCAAATGCATGATAAGGGGGGAGTGCATAGCTAAGGAATTGGGGATTTTGAAGAAGATACAGAGGGATCTGGCTGTTGTGGAGGGGGAGCTGCGTGTCTTGCGGGGGGGGGGGGTCCTTGCTCCGTCCAAAGTTCAACAGGGGGACATTATGCGGAAATTAAAGGAATTTCATGCTCTGGCCCAACGGGAGGCGAAATATATGCGGGATAGGGCAGCCCCACAGAAGTATGGAGAGGGTCAGGCTCCTGGGCGGTCGCTGGCTAGGGCCACCCGGTTGCATGGCCAAGAGAACAGGGTAGCAGTGATCACAGATGAGCAGGAGTAGATCATTTTGGGGATGAGAGGCTAGTTCACGAGTTTCAGAAATTCTACACCCACTTGTATGCATCCCAGTATCAGGCGGCGCAGGTTGATATAGAGGGTTATCTTGATCAGGTGGGGCTGTATTGGTGTTCAGAGGAGCAAAGGGAGTGGCTGAATAGGCCCGTGACGTTAGAGGAGGTGGTTGAGGCAATTAAATCATTACCGGGTGGAAAGTCCCCGGGTCCAGACGGCTTTAAGGCCGAATTTTATAAATGTTTTGCCGGCAAACTAGCACCATATCTGTTGCGAGTATATCAGGAGGCAGTTGCTGCGGGTCGGTTGCCAGACTCTCTCAAGGAGGCGGTAGTGGTTGTGCTGTTGAAGCCAGGGAAGCCGGGAGGAGATTGTTCCTCGTATCGCCCGATATCGCTTATCAATCTAGATAATAAAATATTGGCAAGGCGTGCGCCGTTGATGTCTATTATGGTGAGGGCAGATAAGGCGGGATTCATTCCGGGGTCAGTCGACCTCGTCTGGGCTGCGCAGGAAGTTTGGCTTGATGGCAGCACTACCGAGGGATGATCCAGTTGTGGCAGTCTTGTTGGATGCCACAAAGGCATTTGATTCTATTGAATGGCCGTTCTTATTCGCAGTTTTGAGCAGGATAGGTTTGGGTAGATTCTTTATCTCCTCGGTGGAACTATTGTATACAAAGCCGGTGGCCAGGGTGCGGGTGAATGGGCAGACCACCGGGTTAATACCACTTGAACGGGAGACACGTCAGGGGTGTCCATTGTCCCCTTTACTATTTGCCCTGGCAATAGAGCCTTGGGCTGAGAGGGTGAGGGAGCTACATCTACACCGGGGGGTCCAGTTGTTTACTCACAAAGTGGTCATTTTGTTGTATGCGGACAACATGGTCCTCTTTGTTCGTCATACGGAGTTCAATTTGGATCCAATTATGGTAGATGTTCAGCAATTCGGCGAGCTTTCGGGATTGAAGGTAAATACCAGCAAGTCAGTTATATTCCCATTGATGGGAGGGGCGTGTCAATTTCAGGATTCTTGGGGATTTCAGTGGGAGCTAACAAGCACGCGTTATCTGGGGATCACAGTGGCCCGGGAGGAGGAGGTGGTATTTCGTAGCAATTACAGGGACGCTCTTGAGTCGGCCAGATTGGCGATGTTGAGATGGGATTCTGTCCCACTCAGCCTACACGGTAGAATCGCTGTAATTAAGATGACCATTCTGCCCAAGTTTATGTGTTTCTTAATGCGCCTATAAAGGTGCCCAAAAAATATTTTTGGGAACTTCGCTCGCTGGTGACGAAATTTATTTGGGCCGGTAAGTTGGTTCGTATCTCCTGGGATAAGCTCATTGCGCCGGTTCGAGAGGGGGTCTCGCATTGCCGGATCTGGAACTATACTATACAGTAGCTCAGGCCAGTTTTCTCCGGTATTGGTATGGGATGGCCACGGAGCGTCGGCATGTCGAGACAAAGAGGTCCATCGCATCGCTAGCGTTGTTGAGGTCGGTTATTGTGACTGCTCCGAGCCGCTTGCGGCCACCGCGGAATTTGGTGGAGTTAACATGCAGGGCCTGGTCTCTCTTGGAACATGCGCCCGTAGGTGGCACTCTTTATTCGCCGGAGCTCCCGACTATATTCATCCCTGGTGTTCCCCTGTCTATGGAGGTGGGGTTTGTGGCGTTGGTAAAGAGGCTGGGTGTCACTCAATTTGACGACCTGTTTCCAAATGGGAGGTTTATTACGTTTGAGCAATTGCGGGAGAGAGGGGCCCTTTCGGGCTTAAACATGTTCTTGTACTATAGGTTGCGGATAACAGTACAGCGGCTGTTTCCATCCTTTCCTGAATCGCCTCCAGTGGCTGCAATGCTTGATAAAATGATAGGGGGAGGTATGGGGCAGCGAGTCCTATCGGAATTATATGCAATGGCCCTGAGAGTTAGACTTGGTGCTGCTGCGTCGTCCCGGGAATTATGGGAGAGGACATTGGGTAAGGACATACCAGGGGCCACGTGGAACTATTGTTGTGAAATGACCAGGAAGGGGGCTGTTAACACTAATTTCAAGCTGATTCACTTTAGGTTTCTGCATCAATGTTATTACACCCAGGCTCAGCTGAAAGAGTATTTTCCCCATAGGTCGGGGGCCAGTATTAGATGTGGGCGTGAGGAGGCGGGATTTCTGCATGTGGCTTGGGAATGTGTGGAGTTGGAGCACTTCTGGGCGCAGGCGTTTGTGGTGATTATTGATATTGTGGAGCAGCAGCCCACGCCTGATCCCATGCTAGCTCTATTGGGGTATACTAAACAAATACCTAAGGAAACAAGGAAGTTGACGGGCCTCCTTTTGATCCTGGCTAAACGCTGAGTGGCTATGGGGTGGGGTAGGAAACGGGGCCCGACAATCGCCCAAAGGACTGAAGATGTTTTGTATTGTAAAGATATGGAAACACGATGGGGTTCAATGAAGGGGAAGTGCTGGGGTGACAGGCAGATGTGGGATGCATATGCGTTGTATCTTCTCAAGAAGTCGGGTGGAGGGAGCTCCAAGCCCCTTTCACCGCAGGAATGTCTGTCTTGATTTATCCCGCAGGAAGTTGCTCGTTCATTAACCAGTGATCCACTTAAGAACCACGTGAGGAGAGCTGTGGGACTGTGCTGATGTTCGGACTTGGGACTAAGCGGAAGATGTGGTGCGACTGGGCACTCCTGAAGATGTCAGCCGAGGGAGGTTGGGCTTGTCACTTATAATGTGTTGGACTCGGGCAGCCGGTTGATAGGGTTGTCTATTGTCAGTTGCGAGTCTTTCCTTCCCAGTTTTTTGCATCTGGAACGTTATGTTGGTGCATGACTCCATGCCTTTGTGAATGCACCGGGGGGGATGGGGGGGGGGGTGATCAGGGGAGGGGGTTCTGTTGGTTGTTTTGTTGTGTAAAATGGCAATAAAGAAAGGTTAAAAAAAAATAATAAAAATAAAAAAAGACCCCGAAATAGATTTGCTAAAGCACGAAACCTGCTGATATATATATATATATATATATATATGACAATGCATTACTTACCGTAAAAGCATTTCTGATGGTTGTATCTGCTTAGATTCACATGCTGTGCATAGTCCGACATCCAGTGGTCACTGCGGAGTATTGCATTTTGTTTTTCGTAGTCGAAAAGGGGACGTCGACAAGGCGTGTCTGTAACACTATCCCTATAGTGACCTGCAGTGTACCCACAATCCCTCACGCGTCGAGGTCCCTCTGTTTGTATTTTATCTGCCCTGAGGGAGCCTATTAGACGTGAGTGAGTACAAAAAAGAGAGATATAGACGAAAGTCTATGTTCCTTCCATCCGAGCGGGGCGGAAGGGTGGGCGCATGTGAATCTAAGCAGATACAACCATCAGAAATGCTTTTACGGTAAGTAATGCATTGTCTTCTGATGTTTGTTACTCTGCTTAGAATCACATGCTATGCATAGACTAGCGAGCAGTACCCGGAGTTGGAGGTGGGTTGTGAGAAGGAACAATAGAGAAAAGATGTCTTAATACTGCTTGCCCCACCTGGGAATCAGATCTAGAGTGGGCATCTAGACAGTAGTGTTTTGTAAAGGTGTGAACAGAACTCCATGTTGCCACTTTGCAAATGGACTCAAGAGGGACATTTGCAATGAAAGCTATGGAAGCCCCGGTGCCTCGAGTGGAGTGTGCTCTTGGCTTGAAGGGTAGTTCTCTCTTACCAAGAGTGTAACAGAGTGATGCATTGTACAATCCATCTAGACTTAGTGGATTTCGAAACTGCATCTCCTTCTCTTCCTGCTGCCACCGAGACAAAGAACTGATTAGACTTTCTCAATGGTCTAGTTCTTTCCATATAAAACATCACTGCTCTGCGAACATCCAGTGTATGCGGGCTCTTCTCACCTAAGTTTGAGGGATTTTGAAAGAACGTTCTCTTGTCTCTCTCTCATACTACCCTTTCCTGTCTTGACCTGTCTCTGCCACTCGATCCTTCTCGCACTCCCTCTTTCCATCCTACTACTCCCTTCTGTCCTCCATCCTACCCATGTACACCAGCTTCCTCTCTCCAACCCCTTCTCCTCTCTTGCACTCACAATTCTTTTTGTACCAATCTCACCTTCTACTATCTCTTCGCTCTCTTCTGTCACTCTCGCCCATCCCCCCACACCTCCCTTTCTCTTTCACTCAATCCAGCATAAACCCTTGCAACAACCCCTCCACTCTCTCAAGCTTGTTACGACTCTCTCAGTCACAATACTTTTACCTGCACTTTGTCCCAATAGATCCGGTAATTCCTTAGCACTCAAGATTCAGATTCCATGCTCCACCTGGACTGTTGGTGCACCACCCTCAATTGAACAACGCTGCTCTACGATTGAGAGTGCTGGTCTTTTGGAGCCAGGCTTTACTTGCACTCCGCCCGCCCCGCCTTCTCAGTGGTTAATAACACATGACCGCTCTGGCTAATCTACCCCTGCACTTTCTCCAGAGGCCGGATTACAATGACACACAGTGTTAAAAGAAAAACACAACACTTGGCCCGCCCCTTTTCTCTCAAAGCGTTTGTGGCACTTTTGTGGACTCAGCATACTCCTGTGCCGATGAGTTGGAATTTTGGGTACTGTAGTCCTGTAAGTAACAAGCAAGAGCTCTGGCCAAAAAAGAAGCTAAAAGGCTTGGTGCGATAGACAGTGCTACCAATATACTACCATACAAGGCATACTTATGAGTTTTGGGGAATGCCCCTGCCTCCCTACTCCCTCACCACGCCGCTGGGGTAAGATCAGCTCTGGCATATGCCAGGGTAGGCCGCCTATCACAGGATAGGATGGGTCACCATCCCCCCCTTGACAGAGTAAAGTCCTGAGCTTGTCACGGAAAACAAACCACGTTTTGAATCACTATATAGAGAGACAGTATTTCCATTTAAAAGTAAGAGTGCTAGCATAGGATTAGAATAAATTTAACACTTCAACCCCAGGATACTTCTGGAATGAAAATCCAATACTCCCATTTTTACATTCCCAGGTTTCGTAATCGTAGACTTTTATTTTGATCACTCAAGAAAGCACTTAGTTTGTAAAATTCCTGTCTTTAGGTTCAACAGAGGACCTAATAAATGCACTTTTCTGCTCCCCCTGTCCCTCTTAGTTCTCCCTTCGGTTGTTGGTCCATGTTCATCTCTGTGTGCGCTCTGAGGCCTGCAGGTATGTAGCGCCACATAAATAATGAACTAAACTAGAGTATAAGCCCAGTTTTCAACCCCATTATATTCTCACTTTGACTGCCTCTATATACTCCCAGCAGGGGGCAAACATTGAAGTTGCATGCTACTTGCCAGCCATAAAAAAGTCACCCACTACCTCAATTCTATGCATGCACAAAGCAGACCATTTCTTACTCACCAAGAGGCGGTTATTAATAGCCATTAGCTAGTGCAAATTTTGCACCCAGTTTACAATACCCTGGAATATTCTGAGGTCACAATCTCATTCTTTCAACTTTAGATTAGATTACTGGTGTGGCATTCCCAGAACACTCCCCGTTTTACAACCCCAGCAATTTCCAATTTGCTGAATTCCAGTAAAGTCCAATTCTTCTTGATAACTGCGGCAAACCAGATGGAGGACTAGGACAAGTTAGTGGCATGTTTCAATGGTTTTATTCAAAATAAAAGAATCAAAAGAGGAGGGTAACTTCCCTCATAGAAATAGGGCAAGTTAGGCGTTTTTTATTCTTTTATTTTGAAAACAAAAGCTATGTGTGCACTTTAAAGTAAAAAATAAAGCTCTTCATTCTGAATCCTATCCAATTAACTAGACCTTCAACTTTAGAAAACGCCTAACTAAAAAGAGAGAAGGGCCTCATCTAGGTGTCTGCCTGGCCCAACATATGCTTGACTTGTTCTCAGTCTTCAAAGTTCCTTTTATACAGCAGGATATTCATTCCAGTCTTTGTATCAAGATAGGGGTTTCAGTCTCTTCTTTTATACAAAGAAAAATGTCTCTCCTATTAACAAAGAAAAAAGTCTCTTGTTGGGAACAATTGCATTCCTCCAAGATTACTTAGAATATAAAAAACACTTCTGTCTTTTTCACCTTCGAGGCGTTGGGACTCCCCAAAGCCCCGTGATCCGCAGATAGGTTGCGTACCTTCACTCAAGTTACTTTATGTAGGGTGGCAGTCCACCCTGGTTTGTCAGAATTTAGTAACTTCTGTAACTTTCTCAGCCTCAATTCAAACTGTTCATATCTCTTTCCTTAGCCATGTCATAGGGTATTGACTCATTTGGTTTTCTTAGGCTCCGGAAGCTGGATAGCTTTCTCAGCATTATTCACAATGATCATATCACTCTCAATCCCCCTTTCAGAGGGTGTTTGCACACTCTGGATGCTCAGGCTCCTGTAACCTAGATAGCTTTTCTCAGCTGTTAAACACAATGTTTGTACCTTGTAACGGTATATACTCTGTCCAGTTTCTCAGGCTCCTGTAACCTGGTCGGCTCTCTCCATTGCTACGTGGCTCCTCGCTAGCTACAGTCCGACATGCAAGGAGCTTGGGCTCCCTCAGCGGGTCTGGTCTTGGCATCAGATAGTGGCCTTCCAGCCGACCATAGCTGCTTCATGGTTGCGCCACTAGATGAGATGATTGCGTCTCAGTCTATCCCTTTCCACCGACCTCAGCTTCCCAGTCGGCAGAATGCCAATCCTCAGGTGTTCGGATAGCGTTTCACTCACCTTCAATGCTGCCACAGGGTTTGGAGACCTGCGTGGCTCTGCCCCCTTCAGGACATCCATTGTAGTTGCTCGCCTCTGCATAGCAGTTCTCCTCCCTCGTTAGGAGTCTCTCTCCGATTCAAAGTTTATCTTGGTTGTATAAAAATCCTCAAGAACAAAAAGGGTGTATCCTTCTTTGAACATAGTGCTCAGACGGAATTCAGCATTGCCTGAAGCCAAAGAGTTTGAGGAAACATCACTATCCGGTGAATCCAAAGTAATATCACAGGTAAGAGGGTTCTGTTAACGCACCGACTGTGGTGCTCAGGCGACATCCAGCATTACCTGAAGGCAAAGAGATCAAAGAAGTGTCATTGTTTGGTGTTTCATAACAGGAGTAACAGTCTTTTCAATTGTCATATAGGCAGACAATGTATTCCAGACCGGTAGTTCCATATCGGAATAGGAGTCGTCGTCCCCGTGAAGGGAGTCTTCACAGTGAGGTCCCACTTGCCCAGACCCCTAGGGATGTCATTCTGAGAGGCCTCACCTCCCTAGCATCAAAGGGGGTGGTTCCCCCCTAGGGAGAATTGATGAATACCCTGGGTTTGTCAAACACCCCATAAATCACATCTTGGCTATCTGCAAAACATTAAGATCTTCAGCATGTCTGCACGATTTGCAAGAACTTCCTAGATTTTGCAGAATGTTACTTGGCACGCCAGGAGACATGTTTAAACATACGCCGTTAGTTGCTTCCCAGATTATGGATTCCTTAGACGGGGTGCTAAAACCAGCAGTGCACAAAGTAGGGTCAACAGCCTTTAGAGAACAGCGATCATGCAGGGGAACATTCTGGGCCCCTTTGATTCTTTGAACCTTTTGTTCGGTCGACAGGCATGTTTAGCGATCACCAGTAAGAGATGCCTTTTACTCTCACTGCAAATATTCCTTCAACAAAGAAACGGCTTAAAATGTTTTGCATTTTGAATTGGCATTTGATTTTAACAAACTGAATTGATTTGTTGTGCAACTTTTTACTTATTAGGGTTAGATTGTGTCAGCCTTTTGGCACAAGGGACAGTTGGAGAACGTTTCTCCTTTTTCATGGTCAGTGCATCTACGCTTGTAGCAGTCCTACATCTATCTCCATTTGCCTAACATATATATTACACCAATGGTGTGTCCATGCTGCTGGCACACCTAAGGCAAGCCTTTCTTCGGCAGTCTGTGTAAAGTCTGGGCAGTGGCAAGGACCACCTATTGTCGGGACACCATAGTCAGACCATCATACACTTATGTCATCAGACATGTATTACAATATTCGCTGATAACATCCTCAAACAGAAAGTAAAGAACTTCTTGTGCCAAAGCATCATCTCATTCCTCAAAGATGGGCAAATACACATGAAATCTCCTCCGAATCCTATAGCAGTAAAAAAAAAAAAAAAAAAAAAAAAAAAAAAAAAACGGCAAAACAGAATTCCTTTCAGAAGGTAAATTCAGACCTTATGTAAATGTCCCTTGACTCGCCACCAATAATGAATAAAGTGTCAGGCGTTGTCAGCAATGTTAGTAAATCCACCATACGAGTGTCAGTTGTATATGCACTTCATTTATCTCAAAAAACTATTACTGCTGCCCCCTCTGATCCACTTCCCACCCCTCTGATTCCCAAAATCTACCCTTTCCACATACCTTACCTCACCTCTCTTCAATATCTGTCTTACCACCGCTACTTTTCCATCAGCTTTCAAACATGCTACTATCATCCTCATCCAGAAAAAACCCTCTGCCAACCCCCTTCTGGCTTCCAACTTTCGTCCCATCTCTCTCTTACCATTCCTCTCTAAGCTCCTGGAACATCTAGTCTACTCCCAACTCTCAGCATTTGTCTCCATCCTGTCTCTCCTCCCCCCTACTCAATCTGAATTTCACCCCAAACATTCCACCAAAACCGCTCTCATCTCCGTTCTCAACTCCCTCCTCACTGCTCACTGCTCGCTACTCCAAACACTCTTCCATTCTCATTCTCCTTGACCTCTCAGCCGCCTTTGACACCGTCGATCACCCCTTACTTCTCAACACTCTTTCTTCCTTTGGTCTCAAAGGCTCTGTCCTCCACTGGTTTTCCTCCTACCTTTTCAACCGCTCCTTTACTGTCTCTTGGGGTGGCCGCTCCTCCCCTACTCCCTCCCTTGACTTTGGTGTTCCCCAAGGCTCCGTACTTGGTCCTTTCCTTTTCTCACTTTACACCTCCTTTCTAGCCCCAATCATCTCTTCGTTTGGCATCTCTTACCATTTCTACGCTGATGACACCCAGCTTTTCCTCTCCTTCTCTTCCTTCACTCCTGACACCCACCTCAAACTCTCTTCCTGTCTCGGTGCTATCAAAAACTGGATGTCTTCCCACTTTCTCACCCTAAACACGGACAAAACTGAAGTTTTATTCCTTCCTGCCAACACCCTTCCTCACCCTTCTCCCCCTCTGTATATCCTCTTTCCTCCTGCTCATCTCCCCTTCTCTGCCCGCAATTTAGGCCTCCACCTCAACTCCAACCTCTCCTTTACTCACCATGTCTCTCTTACCTCCCGTGCTTGTTGCTACCACATCTACAATGTTCGCACTTACCTGTAACTGTTGTTCTCCAGCATGGGTCTGGCATGGATTCACATGCTCATGAATATTCCCCGTCGTCAGGCTGGGAATCCTCAGTAAAAAAAAAATAAAAAAATCAGTATCAGTTTCGTTTCTGATCTGTCTTTCTTAGTAGTAACCAATCACTGATCTCTGGGTCATACTGCCCCCAGTCAATGACTGCCCTCTCCCTAAGCCCCGCCTCTGGAAGCCATCCTTAGATTTGGTAGCACGTAAAGTGGCAGTATGACCAAGTGAACAGCCGCAGAGGGGTAGGCGGGAGGGTTCGCATGTGAATCCATGCCAGACCCATGCTGGAGAACAACAGTTACAGGTAAGTAACTTGTTCCTTCTCCAGCATGGGGTCTGGCATGGATTCACATGCTCATGAATAAAATAATACATAGCAGTACACACATGCACAACCACGGGAGGTGGCAACAGGCTCAACATTAAGCAATACAACAACTCAACATTAAGCAGCTCTTACCTCCTCACCAGGCTCACCTTAAGCGAACAGGTTGCGCAGCACTGCTTGGCCGACCCTGGACTCCTCCCTGGAGTCCCGATGAACGCAGTAGAATCTTGTGAAGGTGTGCGTCGACCTCCACATAGCAGCCCTGCAGATGTCCAGCAGGGGTACACCAGACAGGAACGCCGTGGTAGCAGTGATCGCTTTGGTCTAATGGGCTCTCGGACAGCCGGGCAGTGGTCAGTTTGCCAACCGGTGACAGTGCATGATGCAGCCGGAGAGCCATCTGGAAATGGAAGTCTTCGAGAGAGCCTTCCCTTGATTCACAGTCCCAAAGTTCACAAACAGCTGTGACGTCTTCCGAAAACTCTTTGTGCGGTCCACGTAGAACTTCAGCGCTCTAGCTACATCCAGCGAGTGCAAAGTCTTCTCGGCCGGCGTCGAAGGTGATGGGAAGAAAACTGGTAACACCAAGGGCTCGTTGAGGTGGAAGTCCGACGGCACCTTGGGCATGAAGGAGGGGTGCGTCCTCAACACCACCCTCGTGTCGTGAAAAGTCAAGTATGGAGGCTTGCAAGATAGGGCCTGGATCTCTCCCACTCGCCGTGTGGAGGTGATGGCCACGAGGAACGCTGTCTTCCACGACAGGAACTTCAAAGGCGCCGAATGCATAGGCTCGAATGGGGCCCCCATGAGCCTGGTCAGCACCACATTAAGCTCCCACGCCCGGGCTAGAGCCTTCACCGGCGGGAACGATCGGAATAGTCCCTTCATAAATTCCTTCACCAGGCGATGAGACCACAAGGACGCCCGTCCCGTAGTTCTGGTATATCGAGCGATGGCAGCCAGATGTATTTTGATGGAGGTGTGAGCCAGTCCAGCTTTGGCCAGCGACAGTAGGTACGGCAGTACTTGAGGGGGCGTAATCTGCAGAGGGTTAATCTTCTGTGCACAGCACCAGACAGAGAACCTCTTCCACTTATGTCAGTAAGCACCTGAGAGTTGAAGACGCCCTGGCTTTTGCAAGAACCTCTCTGCAGTCAGCCGGGATATCGTACCCGCCAAACTCTAGTGCTGCAGGAGCCAGGCCTGCAAGTTCAGCGACTCTGGGTCGTGATGAAGAATGGCGCCTCCTTCTCTGGAGAGAAGATCCGCGTCCGCCAGTAGCTTGACTGGTGGGGACGTTGACAAGTCCAGAAGGTCCGGAAACCAGATCTGCCTCAGCCATGCCGGTGCAACGAGGATCATTCTGCACCTGGACTTCTTGAGCTGGTTGATGAGACGGAGCAGCAATGGCAACGGAGGGAACGTGTATAGAAACAGGCCGTCCCAAGGGAACGAGAAAGCATCACCCATGCTCCTCGGCTGCGGGAACCTGCTGGCGAACCTCTGGCACTTGGAGTTCGTTGCCGTCGCAAAAAGGTCGATCCGGGGTTTGCCCCATCGTCGAAAGAGCCGGTGTACCTGGTCCTGACGCAGTTCCCACTCGTGGCACGAGCGCAGCTCCCTGCTGAGTGAGTCGGCAATGGTGTTTTTTATTCCAGCCAAGTGGAAGGGAACCAGAAACATCCCCCGGGGCGACGGCCCAGTGCCACAGATCCTGGGCCTCCTTGGATAGGGCTGGGGATCTGGTGCCTCCCTGCTTCCGTATGTAGAACATCGTGGTGGTGTTGTCGGTGAAGATCCTCACCACTTTGTCCTTGAGGAACGGAAGGAACGACTTGAGCGCCCAGAACACTGCTCGAAGCTCCAGAATGATGATGTGGAGAGACCTCTCCTCCGGGAGCCAAAGGCCTCTTGCGTGGAGATCTCCGGTGTGGGCCCCGCAACCCTCCAGGGAGGCGTCCGTCGTCACTGTCTCCTGAAACGCCGGGGTCTGAAAGTCCGTGCCTGCCGTGAGGTGCGCACGGGTACCCCACCATAGGATCGCCCGACGGAACTCCTTGTCGAGAGGGATCCTGTATTCGAAGCAGCCCGTCGCCTGAAACCAGCGGGCGTCGTGGAACTCCTGTAGCGGACGCATCCGAAGTCTGCAAAGGGGTACAAGGTAGTTGTATGAGGACATCATCCCGAGGAGGGACTTGATGGACCTCACCCTGGCCACGTCCGTGGCTAGCAGGCGTTGCACCTTGCCCAAAATGGCCTTCGTCCTCTCCTCCGACGGGGAGGCCAATTGCCCCACCGTATCGAGCTTCGCTCCCAGAAACAGTGCTACTTGCGACGGAACCAGGTGGGATTTGGGGTAGTTGATGGCGAATCCCAGTTCCGTGAGCAGCCGCACGGTCCTCGCTTTGTGTTCGACGGCGAGTTCTCTTGTCCTTGCACGGATTAGCCAGTAGTCCAGGTAGGGGTAGACGTGGATCCCCTGCAGGCGCAGCCGCGCCGCTACTGGTGCCAGGCACTTGGTGAATACCCTGGGTGCCGACTTTAATCCGGACGGCAGGGCTCTGAATTGGTAGTGGCGACCCTGAACCACGAACCTGAGAAACTTTGTGTCCTTTTAGAATGGGGATGTGGAAGTAAGCATCCTCCAGGTCCAACGACGATAGGAAGTCGCCCATCTCCAGCTGACCCAGCACGTGCTGGAGGGTGACCATCCAGAATTTCTGTACCTTGATGTACTTGTTTAACCGACGCAGGTCCAGGATGGGGCGCCAACCACCTGTCTTCTTTTTGACAAGGAAGTACCTTAAGTACACTCCGGAGTCCCGGAGCCTCCTGGGGACGAGCTCGATGGCACCTTTCTTGAGCATTGCCCTTACCTCCAACAGCAGTTGAGGGACGTGATTCTCCTTCCTGGCTACGGGAGGAATGCGAGGACACTTCTTTTGGAATTCCAGCGATTGCCCGTTGGTTAGGATGTCCAGCACCCAACGGTCAGTGGAGATGGACTCCCACACGCTGACGAACTTCGTCAGCCAGCCTCCCACCGGGGTGCTTAGGTGGAGGCCCGACGCTACGGCCGGTTCAGTCCTGCTTGGAGGAGGCCTTGCCGTCTTGTCCTCCTTGACGACGACGGCGGGATCCTCCTTGCTTGCCGCAACCTCTGTAGGCCTCCTGGGACGAGGAGCGGGCCACCTGGCGGTAGGTAGAAGAGCCACCGCTGGATCCCTTGGAGGCACCCGGTCTGCCTCCGGAGCTCAAAGCACCCCTACGGCCCGGGCTGTCTCCGAGTCGGTCTTGATGGCCTGGAGCGACTCATCCACCGTCTTCCCAAAAAGGTTGCTGCTGTCGAACGGCATATCCAACACTCTGGTCTGAACGTCCTGGCGGAAGTCCGTCGCCTTGAGCCACCCTCGTCGTCGTAGGCAAACCCTGTTGCCCATCTGGCGAAATCCGGTATCGGCAATGTCCGTTGCCACCGTTATGGCGTGATCCGACGCCACCTCGCCTTCCTGAAGAATCTGTAGGGCCTCCGCTCTCTTGTCGTCCGGCAGGAAGTCCAGCAGGGGAGCTAACTTGAACCAAAGCTCCCTGTCGTAACGGGCTACGATTGCTAAGGCATTGGCCGCCTTAATCGTCGTCGACGCCGACGAAATGACCCGTCGTCCCATGGAGTCCAACTTCTTGCCCTCGCTGCCCGGCGGGGAAGTGGAAGTTGATGCCGCACCCGCTGCCTTCTTCTTGGCCACTGCCGAGACGACCGAGTCCGGCGTAGGTTGGGCCCTGAGGCACAAGGAGGTGGCGTCGAGGACCCGGTACTTCTTCTCGTACCTGTCCCTCTTGGCGGGCGTCGTAGAAGGCTTCTTGAGGACAGACAGCCCTTCGTCCCAGATGTCATCGAGCAACGGCACTGTCAGGACCGTCTTTCTCTTGGCCTCCCGTCGTGGATAAAGAAAGCCTTCCTTCTTCTGTTCTGAAAGGAGCCAATTTTGTCGGGCGGTGAGGCCCGAGGGGGAGGCGATGAAGGAATGTCTGTTGTATTATCGCCACCGTCGTCGTCCGTCCCCGTATCCGTCGCTGTATCGTCCCGAGGGTCAGGCGAGGGGGGTGAGGGGTCCACAGGCCTTGTGGGCACGAAGGGCGGAGCGGGATGGACTCTCCTCCGCTTGTTCAGGGGGCTTCCCGACGGTCCTGGCTCAGGATCCTCCGTCAGGGTCCGTGGTAACCTCGTCCTTATCTCAGTACATAAGGATTGGATTGCCAACAAAATGGCCGCCGAGCTATCCTGAGGCTCTGGCAATGGCTGCGACGGGAGGGACGGTTGCTCCACCGGGCCTTCATCCTCGTCGCCATCCTCGCTATCCTCGATCTCCTCAGCAGGCTCCTTCCCCTGCGATCGAACTTTCTCGAACCTCTCATTCAGGCCCTTCAAGGTTTCCACCAGATCCTCCTCAGAAGCTGATTTCGAGTCTGTAACGGCCACCGCCCCCCCCTCTTTTTCCGCCGGGGTCTTCACAGGGGTCTTAACGATGGGCTGGAAAGAGGATTCCCTCCGCAGTGGCAGGGATACTCTGGGCCCAGAGGACGTCTCCACTAGCGTAGTCTCGGCCGGCTTCGCCAGGGCCGCAGCGACCACTTCGATAGAGGCCTTTGCCGGCTGGATCAAAGCCCTCACCACCTTAGGTGCGGTCCTGGGCTTTCGCCTTGGGGGGAGGGTCAGCGCCTCGCTCCCCTTGGGTACCTTCGAGATCGACCGTGGCCACTCCAGCAGCTTACCCGGGTTCTCGGACTTCCTCTCCCTGAACCAGAGCTCTGGCTCGTGGTTCAACGTGCCGGGGGAGTCGCGCCCTGCCTGGCAGCCGAAGAGCCTGACATTTCGGTGCTCCCGGTGCCCGCGGTCTCGCGGTGCTTGGCCTTCTGTTGGGCCCCCGTCGCCAGGGCGCCCTCACAGGACTTACAATCCCGCTCAGACTTTTTCTTCGCGTTCTCACCTGCTGTGGCCTTCTCCAGCCAGGTGGCGAGGCGGGAACAACGATCTTGCTTGGTCCGTTCAGAAAGGTTCTTGCAGAACACCCAGTCCTTCTCCACGTGCGTCTTGTCCTCATGAAGGCAGTAGAGACATCGCGAATGCTTGTCCTCCTTGAAAACATTTTGTAATCCGCATCCAGGGCAGCACCTGAACAGCTTGGATCCGGGCGTCGAGCTTCCCTTATCCTGGGCCATGTCCGTTGAGGTAGGCCGCAGATCTTCTGGAACCCTCCGAGAAGCGTAAACTCGACGAAAACTTCACCCTTGAGGGGCGTAGAAGAATTCCCAAACTGGTCCCGTTATCGGAAGTAGAAACGGTGGAGCTTGAGGCTCGATTAACCAAAAAAATGAGAACATCTCCTGAAAACACGCGAAAATGCAGCAAAAACTCGAGAGCTAAAGCACGAGGACTCCCAAAACTTGAACGTGCGGTAAAAATTTGAGGATAGCTGCCAGAGGCGGGGCTTAGGGAGAGGGCAGTCATTGGCTGGGGGCTGTATGACCCAGAGATCAGTGATTGGTTACTACTAAGAAAGACAGATCAGAAACGAAACTGATACTGATTTTTTTTTCTTTACCGAGGATTCCCAGCCTGACGACGGGGAATGTTCATGAGCATGTGAATCCATGCTAGACCCCATGCTGGAGAAATACGATCCTACCTCACTTTCCACACCAACAAACTCTTAATTTCTTCCCTTATCTTTTCTCGTTTCTTCTACTGTTCAGTTCTCCTCTTTGGCCTCCCCGCCTCTCATCTGCCCTACCTCAAATCCCTCTACCATTCTGCAATCCGCACTCTTTGCTCCCTTTCTCCTCATGACTCCATCTCCTCTTCGCTTCCCTCTCTTGGTTGGCTTTCCTTTCAATCTCAACTCAAATTCAACTTCCTCTGTCTTGTCTTTAAAGCTCTTCATGATCTTGCCCCTCCCTACCTTTCCTCCCTCCTCTCTTTCCACTCTAGCTCATGCCCCCTCCGTTCTGCCGACCACTTCCTACTCATTGACCCACCCCCTCCTTGTGCCCCTTCCCGCTTATGATCTTTCTAGCTCCTTGCCCCACTCCATTGGAACTCTTTACCTCTCCCTAGCCGCTCTATCTATTCATGCTCTTCTTTCCGCTCCTCCTTAAAATCCCACCTACTTCATTCTCCCTCCTGACAGTTCTTTACTATTTCCTCCCTTGCTTTTCCCTTACTCAGGTTCTTAATCTAATGATCTCGGCAAATTGTTCTGCTTACTGTTCTTGATGATTTGACTCATAACTTGTACTTATTGCTTCTATTGTATTTATGTTGTTTTATGTGAAGCGCTTTGGTTTAAAGCGCTATATAAGATATAATAAATACAAAAAGTAACTGGCATGTAAATCATGAAGGAGATTATATACATATATCGAATATTGTCCTGAGAAAGACAAATGTCTGAATTTACATCTCATTGAAACTAGCTTTAGGAAGGTTCTATCATTAACTAAAAGTATCTTACCCATTGTGTTTGGCAACCCCTGCTGGTCATTGGACATAATTGTTTATTTACCTTTTTGTTTTCGATTTTATTTATTTTTTTCTTTATGTGTATTTTAATTGTGTACATAATTCTTTTTTATGATAATAAACTATATATTTTTGCCACTCATGTGATCGTGACTTATCTGGGACCAGTGGACTTTATTTAAACGTGGATTAGACTTTGTCATAACAATTACTTATGTATGTATAATTTCTGAGATAAAATTGAGAACAGTTCTCCCTAATGGCAACAACTGTTATTCACAAGATAACCACTCTCACAGTATCACTTCTGCTCATGATAGTTTTGAATCTTTCACCACACTAGACGGACAAGAACTTGCAAGACTACTTTTGTCCGCCAAGTGCTCGGGTTTGTCATTGGACAAATTCTTCTCTAAAACTGCACGTGATCTGTGCCCACTCTTTCTAGAATATATATTACATCTATTTAATGCCTCATTATCATCAGGAGCTTCGAAATGCTCTGTGATTAAACCTCTTCTTAAAAAGCCATCTTTAGACCCCAGAAACATGGGGAATTTCAGGCTAATCTCACAGTTAACTTACTTATCAAAAAACTTGAGAATAGTATTGGCTGAGGTTCAAACATTTATTTAGAATATTGGAATAATGGATAAGGCCCAAATAGGTTTTAGACAATGTGATAATACTGAACTAATTACTACATCTGTTCTAGACGTAATGAGGGAGGGGATGCTTGCTTCCCGATCATACTCGGCCTGTCGTTGGTGTTGGACACTGTGAGGAGGTCAAAGAGGCAATGGAGATAAAAGACAGTCCCATTCCAACTTTCAGACCCAGCACCCAAAAGGTTACATCAGCAGGACAGAACAAAAGTACATGTCCCATAAAACACCACAGGATATGGAGACCAGGTGGGGGAAAAGATAAAATGAACAAAGGGAAGCGGTATAGATACAGCCCTGTCATGCGGTACAGTGACAGATACCCCCATAGCAGTACAGGTTCAACAGTGCATGGAGGAGGGTGGAGGTGTGAAGGCAAGCTGGCTGCAGGTGTGGGACAAACAGTGCATGGAGCAGGGTGGAGGAGTGAAGGCAAACTGGCTGCAGGTGTGGGAAGTAGGCAGGTGGAAGCTGAGGGGAGGGGCTGAGCAAAGTATGAGTTAAAAGAAGCCCCGGGAAACTCATCAGGTGTCTCTCATTACAGCAGCAGCCCTGGCCGGAGACCACAGAGAAGTGGGAGGAATCCCCAGGTGATGTACACTGGGCGTACTAGGAGGCTGAAGGCTTGGCACGCCGGAGATCTTTATCAAGAGGCAGACCCTCTGCCAGGAGAGGCTCCAAGAGCAGCAGCGCCGGGAACAATACCGAAGCGGATTCACTGACAAGGAAAGTCTGGCCGTAAACCATTTTCAAAGAACTGTGTTTCCGCGGGTTTACCCTCTCTGTTTGTTTTTTCGTTTTTTTTAAAACCCAATTTGGACAGCTGGCGAAGGAATGGAAAGCTAGTGTCCGGGGAAAGGAATTTATGTGACCTGATAATTTTGCTTTCAAAGAGGAGCCAAGCTTAAGAGGACATTCATGCGAACTCTGAATTAATTCACCCTTTTTCCGAGCAAGCCTGCTGAACCACATTTAAGCATGTATTGTTGTTTATAATGAGAGGCTGTTTGAAAGTTTAACTCAGCAATAGATCATTCTTTGTGAACCCTCCATTCCGACTAACTACAGTCTACTACTTTACAGTGGTGGCAGCGGTGGGATTCAAGAGAACGCCAAGGCAGACAGAATGGAAGCTGTGATAAAGGCACTCACAGAGGGGCAGCAGCAACTGCAACAACTTATACAAGTGCAAGGCCATCAGGCGCAGGCAGACAGACATGCCCTCCAACAAGCCATAAAAGTACAAAGTGCGGCACAAGAGCAAGGACGGGAAGCTTCAAGAATATTGGGAGAAGCAGTGGCCACCACATGGACGCATCCTGCGATACCGTCCACGGTATTACAGAAATATTAAGTAGAAGAGCCCAGTTTTTTCTTTGTGAATTTTGAGAGAATAGCCAGAGCAGCTCAATGGCCACAGGACAGATGGGCCTTCTGCCTCGCACCACTGCTCACAGGGCCAATGCAGGGGGCATACCAAGCTGCCAACCCCACAGGGGACACTCCTTATACCGAGATTAAAAAAACAGTGTTGGAAAGACTCGGTATGGATGAAGAATCCTACAGACTCAAGTTTAGAGAAACCAGATTGAAACCCGGCGAAAGCCCAAGACAATTGTTCTACAGAGTGCAAGATTTGGCGGAAAAATGGCTACAAACAGGCACTGCCACAATAGGACAGATTAAGGATAAAGTAATGATGGAACAATTTATTGATGCCTTACCCGGACCCATACAGAGGTGGGTTAGGCAACATCACCATCTGTCCTTAACCGAGGCCATAGATGTGGCAACAGCATATCAGAAGGCAGGTAACGCTCGGCCCATCCCAGCGAACCACTTGAGACCAAGTATGGAGACTCCCGCCTTACGCAGTGGGCCTTACAAGGGGCCAAGCACCGAACCCAGGAACCGGCCAGAACCCCGACCTAATGGGGTTGTTACAAACAAAGGAACGGCACCCCAATGTTTCGAATGTGGGGAATGGGGTTATATTGCTCGATTTTGCTCCCGAAAACCTAAACCTGAACCAATGGAAATCGGGACCTTAGAATCTCAGGAGTATAGAAGAAACGGTTACCTTATGTGATAGAAGTCACAGTGGACGGACATCCCCGTCAAGCAATGATGGCTAGCGGAAGTCAACAGACGGCCATACAGCCCCATGTGAGCGAGCAAGATCACGAACAGGTGAGAACCATTGGCATCAAATGTGTGCATGGGGATGTGAAAGGGTATCCTACCAAAGACATTGTATTGGGATTGCAGGAGATACCAATCAAAGCAGCTATTATTCCTACCCTACCCGTCCCGGTACTGATAGGAACAGATCTACCGGAATTTGATAGATGGTTAAGAGAGGCCCCCTTTGCCCAAACTGATCTAGTGGGGCCATGCAGTCGAGAAAAATTATCCAAAACCCAGAAAAGGATGAACCGAGGGAATCAGGAAAAGTACAGAGACATTTCCATTATAGACTGGAAAGTAGGGGATCATATGCCGTCATTTCGAACAGAAACAGGGTGAGATGAAATGCTGAAAAGAGCCAGAGAACAAGCCCTAGACGCTAGCAGAACCAACCCTACTATGCCTTACTTTAAAGAAAAACACGGATTAATATATCGAGTAACTCAAGGCCCTGAGAACATAGAGAAAGAGCAATTGTTGGTTCCCCAGTACTACGAAAAAGGGCTGATACAGCTGGCACATGACCATACCACACGGGGACATTTAGCGGAGAACATGACGATAAAAAGAGTGTTGCAAAATTTCTACTGGCCCGGAGTATACGCGGAGGTGTCAAAGTATTGCCAAGAATGTGGGATATGTCTGAAAACAAGCCCACATATACCGGCCCGAGCCCCGCTACAAAGTATGCCCTTGATCAAAGAACCCTTTCAGAGAATAGGGCTAGACATTATGGGGCCTATGGAACCTACCAGCAGAGGATACCGGTTCATACTAGTGGTAGTGGACTATGCCACTAGGTAACCCGAAGCCTTTCCACTAAGAGGAATGTCTGCAAGACAAGTATGTGATGCCCTCTTGCCCTACTTTGCCAGAGTAGGGATTCCTTTGGAGATTGTGACCGACCAAGGAGGTTATTTTATTTCAGTTGTCATGAAGGAGGTATGCAAGACCCTTGGAATCAACCATTTGAGAACCTCTGTGTACCATCCACAAACGGATGGGCTGGTGGAAAGATATAATAAAACCATCAAACAAATGATAAAAAGAGCCACCACTCCCACTGGTCTGGGGTGGGAGCGAGTGCTGCCATGGGTATTGATGGTTTTACGTGACACTCCACAATCTTCAACGGGGTATTCCCCATTTGAATTATTATTTGGAAGACAACCAAAATCTATCTTGGGATTACTGAAAGATACCTGGGAAAACCAGGAGGAAACAAACCTCATTGAATATGTTAATGACTTAAGAGAGCACCTGGGAAAACTCAGAGATTATGCACAGGAAAACCTGGGTCGGGCTCAAGAAAGACAACAGGGATATTATGACAAAGGAAGCAGACAGAGAACACTTAAAGTAGGAGACAAGGTGTTGGTACTATTACCCACTCACACCAACAAAATGCTCGCCCAATGGAAAGGCCCGTACAGCATCACAAAAATATTGGGCCCAGTTAATTATGAGGTAGAACAACCTGATAGGCAAAACAAACATCAGAACTATCACATTAATCTCCTCAAGTTATGAAAAGAAGGGGACTCAGCTGTATTGTGTACAACCCTGGCAGAGCTGTTGGTCCCAAAACAAATGGTCACAACCTCGGCTAGCGGCATACAAGATGTGGGATTGGGGGAACAATTGAGCAACACCCAAAGAACTGAGTTATTTTCCATCTTAGAACCTGTGGCAAAAGTATTCTCGAGTATACCAGGAAGAACCCATATGGCTACCCACTGCATCCCCACAGAGGCAGGCAAGATTGTACGTCTCCGACCCTACAGAATACCTGAAGCAAAAAGGGGAGAGATAGCACAAGATAGTATGCTGAAACTAGGTACCATTATTCCCTTCAAGAGCGCATGGTGTTCACCTGTGGTGCTAGTGCCCAAACCAGATGGTACCACATGGTTTTTTTATGGATTTTAGGCAATTAAATGCCATTTCCCGATACGAAGCCTACCCGATGCCCAGAATTGATGAACTGCTAGTGAAGCTGGGAACAGCATCCTTCTTGAGCACCTTGGACTTAACCAAAGGATATTGGCAGATACCGCTCAACCCGGCGGATCAGGAGAAAACAGCCTTCTCAACACCCCAAGGGCTGTTTCAGTTTACGGTGTTACCAATTGGATTACACGGCACACCTGTCACGTTTCAGGCCTTAATGGACAAGATCTTAAAACCTCATGAACCATATGCGGCGGCTTATTTGGATGACATAGTTATTTTCAGTAGAACCTGGGAAGAACACTTAGAACATCTCACCAAAGTAATTAAATCCTTACAAAAGGCCGGGCTACATATTAATCCCAAGAAAACCAAACTGGCAGCCAAAACCACTAAGTATCTGGGATATTCGGTGGGAGGGGGGATAATTACACCCCTGGTGCACAAAATACAAGCCTTGGAAAAACTACGCATTCCAGAGAAACCAAAGGAGATCCGAGCATTTCTAGGGTTCGTGGGGTATTACAGAAGATTCATACCACACTTTTCTACAATTGCGGCACCACTGACGGGCGCCTTGAAAACCAATAGGCCACTTAAAATTACTCCTGAAGCGGTGCAAGCCTTTGCACAATTAATACAGCTAATATCAACTCAACCGGTCCTACACTGCCCGGACTTCTCTAAAGACTTTTTTTTGCAGGCAGATGCATCAGGATGCGGTCTAGGTGCAGTGCTATCCCAGGGGACGGAACAAAACCTTTGCCCAATAGCATTCATCAGTAGAAAACTACTGCCACATGAGATACCGTACTCCACTCTAGAAAAAGAATGACTCTTCAGCACTATCATTTTGTTACAGTGCATAAACCCGGAAAGTATCAGTTAGTCGCTGATTATTTATCCAGGGCACTGAACCGGACCGAACGGCCTGGTTCCCTGGGGGGAGTATGTGAGGAGGTCAAAGAGGCAATGGAGATAAAAGACAGTCCTATTCTAACTTTCAGACCCAGCACCCAAAAGGTTACATCAGCAGGACAGAACAAAACTACATGTCTCATAAAACACCACGGGATATGGAGACCAGGTGGGGGAAAAGATAAAATGAACAAAGGGAAGTGGTATAGATACAGCCCTGTCATGCGGTACAGTGACAGATACCCCTATAGCAGTACAGGTTGGGATGGACAAACAGTGCATGGAGCAGGGTGGAGGTATGAAGGCAAGCTGGCTGCAGGTGAGGGACAAACAGTGCATGGAGCAGGGTGGAGGAGTGAAGGCAAACTGGCTGCAGATGTGGGAAGTGGGCAGGAAAAGGCGGGTGGAAGCTGAGGGGAGGGGCTGAGCAAAGTATGAGTTAAAAGAAGCCCCGGGAAACTCATCAGGTGTCTCTCATTACAGCAGCAGCCCTGACCGGAGACCACAGAGAAGTGGGAGGAATCCCCAGGTGATGTACACTGGGCGTACTAGGAGGCTGACGGCTCGGCACGCCGGAGATCCTTATCAAGAGGCAGACCCTCTGCCAGGAGAGGCTCGAAGAGCGGCAGCGCCGGGAACAATACCGAAGCGGATTCACTGACAAGGAAAGTCTGGCCGTAAACCATTTTCAAAGGACAGTGTTTCCGTGGGTTTACCCTCTCTGTTTGTTTTTCGTTTTTTTTAAAACCCAATTTGGACAGCTGGCGAAGGAATGGAAAGCTAGTGTCCGGGAAAAGGAATGTATGTGACCTGATAATTTTGCTTTCAAAGAGGAGCCAAGCTTAAGAGGACATTCATGCGAACTCTGAATTAATTCACCCTTTTTCCGAGCAAGCCTGTGAACCACATTTAAGCATGTTTTGTTGTTTATAATGAGAGGCTGTTTGAAAGTTTAACTCAGCAATAAATCATTCCTTGTGAACCCTGCATTCCGACTACAGTCTACTACTTTACAGACACAGTCATTCATCACATTTTGTGCAATACTTTATAGTTATGGATTTCAGGGCTCAGTTGAAAAATAGATCCAGTGCTTCCTTACAGAACTGATTCACCTAGGCTCTTTTAACCCACAATCTCTACTTATGAATTGCAGAGTCCCACAGGGCGCTGCATGATCTCCAATTATATTCATAATGTACCTCCGGTCGCTAATGGGGGTCAAACAACAATCCAGTGTTATTTATTATAAATTATGCGAATGACACCCAGCTCTCGGTAAACCTGAAGGTGAGTGTTACCAACCCACTGAGCAAGATTCAAGACTGTGTGTGCTTGATCAATGATGGATTTAAATGCTTTAAAAGATGAACCCAGATAAGACTGAGATGTTCATTATTAATGAAAATTAATGAAAAAATGAATATCTGGATCCCCCTATGTTGTCCCAGTACCTTAGGCAACTGCCTGGAACCCAAATCAGAGGAAGACAACCGGTGTATAATACTGGATAACAAACTGACAATGGGAAGACACATTTCATCTGTGACATCAGCTTTTTTTATCATCAGGAAAATGACATTCCTTTTACCCTACTTGACATTTCCACATCAGGTATTAGTGATGAATACACTTGCATCACGTTGTTTGGATTTTAAAAGTATCTATTTGGGTCTACCAAAACTCTTGATTCAACGTTTGCAGAGAGTTCAGGAGGCTGCAGAAAAAATGCTGCTGAAACAAAACAAAACATATGATCATATCTCCCCTGCATTGCGCTCCCCCTGCATTGCGCTCCTTACACTGGCTTTCTATAGATAAGCAAATCAAATCAAGAGCACATGTTTGATCTTTACAAGTCTAAACATCAAAATCTAATCCCTCTCTTAAATGAACTGAAACTGTTCTCATCTCACCACCCCTTAAGATCAGACTACGACATGAAGGGGTGAGGTGCATGTTGAGCATTTGATGTGTGCGTGGGAGTAAGTTGATGTTGCAGAGCAATTATGTTCTTGTGTATTGCGCGTTGTGTTTCAGGGAAAACAAAGGTGCTGCAGAGCAGGTTTTAACAACGTTACACACAGTAGTGACATTCTTATGCCTAGTCCATAGTCCCCTTTCCTCCATACTTTTGGGACATTCCACCCAGTGGGACAGGACCGGAGCACTTTTGTAAAAAAAAAGCATTGCATTGTAAAATGTGGCCATCTCTTTTTATGCTGGGTACCGCACGTGGCCGTAACCCCGCCCTCCTGAGCTCCGCCCCGCGCATCGCCCTTCAGACCTTTTCTATCGCCAGGTCTGAGACCTTTTAAGCAATCATAGAGGATACGTATTTGAGGGGATGGCGGGCGTATGGAGGAAAGGGGACTATGGACTAGGAGTAACTTTTTTATACTCCTATGTCCTGTCCCCTTTCCTCCATACTTTTGGGAGATTACCAAGCACTCCTCACAGGAAAAACGGGTTGATGGAACTCCCTTACTGAAAGAGGTTCTTAAGAACAGCCTGGCCGAAATGAGCATCCGCTCTGGAGTTCCGGTCTAAGCAGAAATGCTTACCAAAAGCTGATGGGAAACCCAATGCAGTTGCTTTGGCAACGGTTCGATGTACTTACAGAACGACCAATATATAGGAGGCAATGAGGGGAAAGCATAAGCTTTCATGTTGACCCACAAGCTGCAAAGAGGACCACCTCTGGCGTGCCACATTGCTGGAAAGGTTGGAGAGGATATTGCTGTTCATCTCACACTCGTAACCGATGCCGACTGGCGACTGAATTAATCTGCGGTCACATTGAGGTGACCCGGGATGTGTAGAGCCTGGAGCCAAACAATATACTGGATGGCCCAGCCCAAATTTGTATGGCAAGATCCACAAGGAGAGGAGAGTCTGCGTTGCCCTGCTTGTTGATGTAAAACCTCGCTTTAAGGGATGTATTCAAAATGGCCGCCGTGGCCCGCGAAGGATGGGCCGCCATTATCACACACCAGGGGCGAACTGCGTCACAGGAGCAAGTAGAGCAATAGTCTCCCCAAACGAGACAGGGGCCCTGCGTGCCACCCTAGCCTTGAAAGAAGGAACCTCTGGAGAGCCGGTACTGGCAGATCCAGGGTGTTTACTCGACACGTCAGGGGCTTCCCCAGAATTCGCTCTAGTGGAGGATCCTCGTCAGAGCCCGTACTGGAAGGTCTATGGTGCGCGACTGCCATCTTTCGCCGCCTCAACAGACCTGGTATCACCACGGCCGCGAGCGTGGAAAGGCTTAGGGATATACCTTACAACCAGAGGGATTCTCAATTGTGTTGGTGACCGATTTAGCCCCAAGCAGGGGAACCTCAGGTTTAACCCTGGTCTTATAGCCACCTCGAGAGGGGCCTCGAGCCAAGACTCGGTACAGTTAGCTCCAGATGGAGAAGCCTCAGGGCAAACCCTGGTATCCAAAGCCACATCAGAACTGGGGTCAGGCTTAGCCCCAAATGGGGAACCTTGGAAGAAGATCTAGTATTGGGAGACCGCTGTGCAGGTCCTCAGAGGAGTTTCTTTTGCGTCTCGCTTAGTCGAGACCAAAAGGAGTACCCGAATCTGAAGTGTTGTGCTCCCACGGAGAACCGCAGATATTTCATATGCGGGCTCCAAGTCAGAATGTGCATTTATGCATCCTGGTAGACCACCACACTGAGCCAACCGCCCTTCCGAAGAGAGGACTTTATTGGGCAGGGTGTGATCAACGTGAATCTCTCTCGGAAAGATTGAAGATAGTGCGCAGGCCAGCCTGATTGAGCACTGTGAAAGGACAGCAGTAGTAGCCCTTCCCTTGCTCCGTGAGGGGAACAGGTTCCACCGCTCTGAGGTATAGAAGTTTCTGTACCTCTGCTCTGAGGGAGGGCATCCTGATCTGTTGGAAGAGAGGTTTGAAGGGTGGGGTAGGAGGAAAGGGCAAGCGAAAACCCACCCAAACGATGGACAAACCCCACCAGTCTTCGGTGACTGTTTGCCACGCCTCCAGATGAGACGAGATTCGTCCTCCCACCGAAGTGTAGTGTGACCGACAAAAATATAATTTGGTGATTTGTCGGCAAGGAGATTACCTGTCCCTGTAGAGGAGGCTGATGGCCGAGAGAAAAAATAATCCAAAATGGCCACCATGGACAAAGGAAGCTGGGCGACCATTTAGTCAACGCCTGAAGAGAACTGCGTCATAGGAGAAAATGAGGCAACTGTCCCCTCGGGGGAGTCAGTGGACCTAAGAAACACAACCTTGAAACAAGGATCCTCGGCCGAGCCGGTGCTGGCAGATCTAGGATGTTTAGTGGACAACCTAGAAACTGACCCAGAATTAGCCTCCAATGGAGGAACCTCGGCAGAGCCGGTACTGGAAGGCCTGTTGCTGATCACCTTCTTTGACCCCTCGACAGAATCGGTACCACCACAACCCCGAGCGTGGGACAGTCGAGGAATGTACCCTACCGACAGGACCCTTAGAGGATCCCTCAACTCCGTTGGTACTGTATTTAGAGGAACCTTGGGTTTTAACCCGGGACATATAGCTCCCTCAAGAGGGGCCTCGAGCCGTAGCTTGGTGTGACAAGCACCAGAAACGGAGACCTCAGGGAAACCCTAGTATCCAGAGCCACAGACGAACTGAGCCGAACCTTAGCACCCAAATGGTGAACCTCAGAGTCACATCCGGTCTTGGCAGGTCCTCTGAGGGACCCTAAGAGAACACTCTGGTGCGCCTCAGGGGAATCCCTGGTAAGAGAGCCACACAAGCCCCTCCCGGTCATGGAATGCTCTCACCGAGCGGGGCTGGTCATCGCTGTCCTCATCCGCTTAAGGCTCATCCCAACAAGGCGGGAACAGAAGACTGGTCCTCCACGCCTACCACCTCAGGTTTTAAAAGAAAAACTGAATCGCAGCAGCCGGGGCCAGGGTGGAACAGGAGTGAAAAGATGGTTGAAATACATCCTCATGGGGTCAGAGTGCATGAGCATCTGAAACTTCCCAAAAAACTCATCCTCAGCCGAGGGCTTAGGTATTGAAGAGGAAGAAACTGCTCATAAGGGGCCTACCTCCTCCTACCCCCCCAAACACAAGGAGGATGGTTGCCATGAGGATGCATCACCGGCCGGGTCCACATAGATCAGTAGAGCAAAAGCTGGGGGGAGCAAGACAGTATGAGGCAGCGGAACCCCCGCACGCCGGTCAAAAGAAGGGTGGAACGGGTTACTATTGCCGAAAGGAACGCTCCCAGCACCAGACGTTGCGAACGTAGGTGTAAGGGAGGTATCCAAAATGGCTGCCGTAGGCAACGCAGGTTGGGCCGCCATTTTGTCGCCACCTGCAGAAAACTGTGTCACATGCGTAGCTGAGGCAATTGCCTCCTCAAGAAAGTCAGGGGACTTAAGTAACACTTTAGCCTTACAAGGATCGATAAAGACTTAAGCCTCCACAAGAGGAACCTCAGGTTTCAACCTGATACGTAAAGCTCCCTTAAAAGGGGCATCAAGTCGGGACTTGGTATAGACTTTAGCCTCCACAAGAGGAACTTCAGGTTTCAACCTGGTTACAGCGGGGAAAGCTCCAGAAACCGAGACCTAAGGGTGAACCCTGGTCTCCCAGCACCCAACCGAACTGGGCTTGACTTTAGCACCATGATGGTGAACCTTGGAACAATGTCTGGTACTGGCAGGTTCGTCAGGACCCCCAGAGGAATCTCTGGTATGCCTGTTAGGCCCTTGGGGCACCTCAGGGGAAAACCTGGTGACAGAGCTACAAGAAAGGCCCTTAAAGTACTCCCCCATGGGGTCAGAGTGCCTAAGTCTCTTAAATTTCCTGAAAAAGGCATCCTCTGACGAAGATTTAGACACTCAGGTGGGCAGAGGCCGCCCATAAGGGGCATATCCCCACAAACATAATGAAGAAGGCTGCCAGGAATCAAGACCATATGCGGTAGTGGCATCCGAGCACGGCAGTCATAAGAAGGGCGGACCGGATTTGCACTGACCCGTGGATACTGTTATTCAACAAAAAGAAGGCTGCCAGCCCCCGTCGTCGATAGCGTGGGTGTAAGGGAAGAATCCAAAGTGTCCACTGTAGACCATGAGGGAAGGCCCTCCATTTTGTCCACACCTGAAGAGAACTGCGTCACATGTGTGGATGAGGCAGGTATCTCAATAGGATGGTCAGGGGACTTGATCGAAAGTTTAGCCTTGACACAAGGATCCTCAGCAGAGCCGGTACTGTGGGGCCTTGGATGTTTACTGGACATCCTAAAGGGGCCCCTTGAATTAGCCTCCAAGAAAGGAACCTCGGCAACGCTGGTAACAGAGGAGATACAGTCAGCGACCTCTTCCTGTGCCCCCTCAACAAAACCGGTATCACCGCTAGTGTGGGAATGTTGAGGAATCCACCTCACAGACAAGACCTTAACAGGTCTCTCAATTCTGTCGGTACACAACTTGGCCTCAATGAGAGGAACCTCGGAATGGAGTCTGGTCTGTATAGCTCCCCCGAGAGGGGCCTCAAACCGTGGTTTGGTACAGAAAGACTCAACGGATGCCTCAGGGCGCACCCCTGTGTCTGTATGGGAAGCTCCAGACAACGAGACCTTGGTGCGAACTCTGGTACCCAAAGCCTCAGCACAACTGGGCTGGCTATTAGCACCTGATTGGTGCCCTCAGATCGTAATCCGGTGTCGGCAGGCCCCTCACGGGAACCCTCAGAGAAAACCCCTGGTACGCCTATTAGGCCTGCGAGGCACCTCAGGGGAAACCCTAATAGAAGAGCTCTTGAAGCCCCTCCCGGATCTGGAGGACCCCGGGAAGGATCTCCTCCCAACGACAAAGACGACGCTGAAGTGCCCGGACCGAAAGGGAGTCGCAGTAGAAACACAAGTCCCAACGGTGATCCAGTCCCAGACACTCCAAACAGAAAGAACGGCGATCCACCTTAGCGAAGTGACGTCCGCAACAGGAACAAGAGCCAAATCCCAAACGATCCGGCATAGACAGAGGACTACGTGACCGCAGAACCGGAGCGCGAGACAAGGACAATGGGAAACAAGAAAAATGTCTTCCCGGTGATCCAAGTGCAGCCAGCCCCGACCGCGCAGGGAAAAGGACTGAAGGGCGATGCGCGGGTCTCAGGAGGGCAGGGTTACGGCCACATGCGGTACCCCGCGTAAAAAGAGAAGGACACACTTTTCAATTTGATGCTTTTTTACTAAAGTGCTCCAGTCCCGTCCCACTGGACAGAATGTCCCAAATGTATGGAGAAAAGGGGACGGGACGTAGGAGTAAAGCATATGGATGAGGTTTGCCTCACCATTATGGGACTGTTAGTGCTCTGACCTGGCAGGCCTCAGGTATGGGTGTGGCAGCCATGGGCATTTGGAGTGCAATGGTATTGGGTAACTCCATGGAATCTGGTTCTGTGAGTTGGATATATGTGGTGGAATTGAGCCTACAGTGCTAAGTATAGTCATCCCTTATGTTTGAGGAAATTTGAGTTGGATGCCATTGTCGAAGCCTGGTCTGGAAGTCAGCGAATGAGAATCATTCTGAACAGTTCACAAAATTGAGCGTGACTGGGCAGCTAGATTAATCCTCCTGTTTCCCTTGTGTTTGGTGTTGGATGCATGTTTCTCTTTCATTTTGTGCTTATACGTTTTGTAGTCTTTTGCACTGAGCTTTTCTCAACATTATTATATCAGGCTTTAGGCTTGCGTATCCCTGGATCCATATATTGTAGGATGTTTGGCTGTTGTGCCTTCCTGCTGGTGGGTGAGGGGACAGCATGATCAAGTGCTATGTTGACTATGTGAAGATGGGAGGAGTGTTGAGCTTGTTTGACTGAGTGGTTGATCTTGTGTGGGTGTTTGGTGTTAGGAAAGAAGGTGTGAGTAATGCTTGCCATCATGAGTGAGGCATAGATGTTTGTGTGTGCAGTGTGTATGAGAAGCTCCGAAAATGCTCGATGTGCACTTTGAATGGATGTGTGTGAATGCCAGCTTGGCGCCGAGCTGGTATGGATGAAGTGGCCAGTGGGGCCTCCTGTTTTAGATTATTTGAAGGGCGTACTACTGAACTAATATCTGTAAACTAAAGTCTTCATTATCCATGGTTATTGAAAAGCCTGCATCCCTGTTTCATGTGTGAAGACCCATGTATAGATTTAACAAAATGCAGGCATACTAATAAAAATTTGATTAGCAGAAGCTAAAACCAGCACCTGGAATTCAGACAAAGGAGCTACAACTGGAGATCAACAAACTATTACATGGCGATCTGCACACCTAACTTCGACTTGACATGAACTATAGCTCTTTCGCCAAGATACATTAGCCATTAAGTTTTAAATATCTTCTGAAGGATTCCCAACACAATTTTTTTTAAAAGATCACAACCAAACACAATAATATCATATAGGCAGTTTGGTGTGATACAAGTTGGTTTGGGAGCCAAAAGGATGGCCTGGGAGCAATCTGTAAAACAAACCATGCTCATCCATGCTACAAGCAGTAGCCAAAAATTGTTCTCAGCCATTTCGAACACTGAGGAATTGCATCGCCGCTCCTGATGGACATATAGCAAAAGAAAAAGAAAAATTCTGGTAAGTTCCTATTTGCATTCTATGCATGAAGGGCCTGGAAGGGTCTGGAACCTGTTGCACCACATTGGATATATGTACCTGTATTTAAGGAAGCCTTACGACAATCTCTGACTCATGGCTTCTGCCCACACTCATCCTGATCCAGCTAAGGTACAGGATTAAGATACACTTGGCACAAGGACACTGTCAAGTGGTTGCTGTGAAATCAACATTCTGATGACCATGCCCCCTAGCATTTAGGCCCTGCGGCTCTCAGCTGATAAGCACCATATGGAATCCTGACCCATGAATGCATCAGTGCTCTGGGGTATTGATTGAGAGGCGCAATAGGCCCTGGAATATACGGACGTTAGCACCACATAGTTAAACACAACCCAGATGTGAGCTGTTGAAGAGGTTTCCTCTTAATTCCCTCTGCACCAATCGTATCACCTAGCTTCGACCCGTCAGAGTGTCTGTACTGCTGCCAGTCAAGAGATCTTGTTGGCGTGCAGTATCCTGCAGATCTTTCCTGAGCATATGGGTCTGCACTTGAGAAACAGCTACTCAAGACTATAATCCAGAGGCCGTACGGTGGATAGCAAGAAAGCTTTTTGTTTAAAGTGCTACGATTTCTTTTACCCTCAATGCACTAGCTATGCAGCACTCAGGGTCTCAGACTATTTTGTCATGAAACCTATGACTTTCGTCTGTCTGTGCTTGAAATCCTGAACTCGGGAACCAACAGTTCCGAGGCCACACTGTCTTGAGTGTGGTTTGGATTTTGATTAAACTGTTTAAACCTTTATTAAGTTACTTTGAAGACTACTATTCTTTGGGTTTAGTGGCATAGTGTCCTCCAAGGGTTTGGCTGATGCCCCCCAACCCTCCAACTCCAGAGTCAGGTGTTGGTTGACACATTTTCATGCCCAGTTTTCATTATTTGACATTCATCAAGCGCACTATAACTGACAACCAGCTTCGGCGCACATAGCATGAAACAATTAATTGTCATCAATACAAAAAATAAGCATAACAGAATATTTAAACAAGCGGACTAAGAAATGCAATTCCTGGTTTAGGTCAAGTTTGAACAATCCCAGTGTATTCAATTTGTCAAACAGGAAGCATGCTAGAATTGTCACTCTCAATAGATCATACTCCTAGAAATACAATGCCAGTGTTTTCAGAGTTTGGCATCCATAGTTTGGAACCTCAAGTATATTCACAGTTGCACAATCACACTAGGCTCCAACTTTACACAATCCAGTTCACAGAAACCCAGTATACGTGGTTACATGAATTAAATATTTTCCATGAGATCAGTGACATTTTGACAAACTCTGCATACTCCCAGTTTGACAGACTAAGTATATTCCCAGTTTGGATAATACCATTAAAGAACCAATTTGCTCAATTCGAGTTTGGCAAAATCTCAATACACCACCCATTTAACTGTTAAACAATTGTAACATATACTTGACAATTTCCAATGTATGTCTGCTTCGGACAGTCCTAATATACAACCAATTCAAGAAGAGCATAGGCGCAGTTTGTAAAATTCCAGAGTTCTAGAGTAGCATGGGTGGCACTTGAGTTGAGCAGTGTTTTGTACTACATCCCCTTTTATTATTGTTTTCTCTTGTAGGCTTCATGCCAGGGTTTGCCTGGAGTTTTATCTTTATTTCATTACTTTCTTTGTAAAACCGCAGTACTGACTAGACTCTTCCACCAGTGGGTATTAATTATTTGTTTTCAATTTACTAAATGTATTACTAAAATGGTCACCGCCTGTCTAGGATTGGTCAGTCTGCACACCTAACGATTTCCGTCTGCTCTTATGTGCGGCTCTGAAAGTGTGTCAGTGCAGTGGGTGCTCTACATGCACGCCTAGGATGTGCAAAAGGTGAGCCTGTCTGGGAACGTCCGAGCAGCATCGCCTTGCCCCACTCTTTCTTCTTCCCCTAAATCATATTAATTTTTCCAGGTAAGCGATTGCCTGGCCACTTACCCTCCGACTCCATTGGGCAACTCATTTCTCTAACTTCAATCTCTCCCTTTCTCCTGCACGCTTACAAATCTTCTGCAATAACCTACAAATCCTCATCAGTACCACAGCACTTCTCCTTTCTATTGCTGTGCCACTCCCTGCGCCTCCAAGTCCCCCAGCCCATGACTCCCCACTACACCTCCACTGCTGTGAATAATGTATGTATACTAGCTTTGTAATGCGCTCAACACGCCACCGAAGGGGCACGCGGGAGCAGGGTATTCCAAGACACAACTATTGACCTAATGGATACTATGTATGTATGTATAACTAGTTTTATACTTCACAAAAAATGCACGCTCCCTACCGCAACCTGTTGCTGGAAAGCATGGCTGATCCCAGAGGAACACCGGTAAAACCCTTTTAATTTATGGGTAAGCATCCGTGCTACCCAGTAACTGTAACCAGAGTGCTTCCCCCAGTTACCACATTAAGAATATGTTATCTTACAACATAGGTAGAGAAGAATCGAACCCTGGTTACTATTGGGACAACAATATAACTCCAGGTAAACGTATACGCTAACTACATGATTCAGACACCATTGCCCTAACCTTACATCTGGACTTTATAACAATTGTATATTGTTCGACTGTTTGGGTTTTCCTTCCATTGCATTATAGATACGGAAAGGCTTGCTACATAGCTAGGTAAATTATCTTTTCTGTACTTAACTTTTTGATAATATTGAGAAAATATTTGATGATTTAAATTCATGAACACATACTTCCTAATATGCTATTATTGGTTTCACTGTTTCTCTCTTTTTCTTTTCATTTCATGACATGAATCATGTGTGGTATGTATTTATGATTTAATTTGATTTATTTTTTGATTCTCTTATTTTTCACTATTTAAATGTTGATACGATACTGAATATATAGTGCCCAAGCCCTGAAGACGGACTACGTCCGAAATGCATTGGCAAACATTGTTGGGACACGCAGCTTCTGGATACATACTGCCTTTTTATGCAATTAAATAACTGAAAAACTTTGGACTTTCCACTTTGAAGTACTATGAACATTTCATGAATAATCAACCAATGTTTGATAACTAGCTGAACAAACATGTGGAAAGCCAGAAGATTCTCCACCCTAAGCAGTTGGGTTTTAGATCCTTCCATGGCACAGAATGGATCTGCAGTCAGAAAGGCTTGATATCAAGGTTAGGAACAAGGTGGGGCTGCTGATGTTATTGGACTTATCAGCAGCCTTCAACCTCGTAGACTAGGAAGAATTGCTCACTAGGCTTGCGGACCATGGAGGGTGCTCTAGTGGAGCTATTGACTGGATCAGGTCTTTTCTTCTTGACAGGAAGTCAAGAATACTGGGGTGATGTATGCTCCAAGTCCGAGCTAAATAAGTGTGGTCTTCTGCAGGGAGCTTGTCTCTCCCCGGTATTATTTAACATATTTTGTCGCACATTATGTGATGTTTTGGATGCACTGGGCGTGCGTTTCTTGAATTATGCCGACGACATCCAGTTCATTATTGAATCGAGCGGAGTCTATGAGAAAGATCTGGAGAACATAGAACAAGTGTACAAGGCCATACAAATCTGGATGATAACAAATGCTCTCTGTCTTAATGCCAATAAAACAGAGTTCTTCATTTTTGGCTCGACACAGGCACGTAATAAACTTCCAAATCAGTACAAAGGTACTATAGAAGGTCACTATATTAAAACTACCTCCAAGGTGAAGACCCTGGGAGTGATCTTGGAACCATCCTCGAATGCTGAAACCCATGTAAGTAGTGTAGTCAAGAAAGCCCAACATCATCTAAGGCTGCTTAGACTAGTGAAGCCTTATATATCTGTAGCAAATTGCACAACACGTGTGCGAGCTGTTATTATGCTGCGGCTGGACTACTCTAATGTCTTATTAGCTAGGGCTAGTAAGGGCTGCATCAAAAGACTCCAGATACTTCAGAACGATGGAGTCCAGATTATTAAAGGCACTACAAGACACTGGCCAGCAGGGGGCGCACAGATGAGTATCCCTCCCATGTGAGCTCTGCTCTTCAGGTCCCAAAAGTGGTTTGAGCCCCCGCTGATAAGACGCCCCCCGCCTCTGAAAACAGGTGATCCTGAGGTCTGAAGGGACCTCCCATAGTGTGGGAAAAAACCAAAAAGAAAGTGGAGCTGCCTTCGAGAAACTTGCCTTTTTTGGTGCAACGATCAGCGGCACCACGTGAGGTGCGTACCTCTGCACCAGGCAGCCCAGGCAGAGGCCATTGCTACCTGTGGAGCTACGAATCTTACAGCCGTTGCGGTGGTTCTCCGGGTGCAATCGGCACACCGGGGAGCCCAAAAGAAGCAGCAGATCCCCCAACAACACAAGAGCAGAATGGGAGGATTGAAGCCGCCCCGCTGGGCAGATTGGTAAAGTTGAGGTCCAGGACCGTGTGGTGTGCACCCTCCTCAACTCCCAGGGCAGACGCGTCTCCTGTCTTCCACCCGCTGGCGCACCCCTGCGGGCCCCCACATCGAGGAACCCACACTGCGAGCCGGGCCCTCAAGAAAGAGCCGAGAGCAGCGGAAGCAGTAGTACAGACCTGCAGCGGAATATGTGCCGGTCCTGAACCTTACAAAGCCGCCTGTTGAGAAGGTGATCGACCCTGCCACGCTGAAGGAGAACCATCACTATGCCTCTACGAGCTTTGCTATTACCGCGATTACTATACAACCCTAGGGACGTATTTGCCTGGACAATTGGGCTACGACCGTCCTCCCCTGCCAAGTACAACACGCTCCTTCATCACACGTGGCAAGGGGAGATAGGCAGCAGTTATTATTTGTACTCACAAAGGAGGAAGAGACGGTGCAACCCTAGAGAACCAATGGACCCCGAGGTTCCTGCAACATACCCATCCCCATAACGGGCCCCCACCGAGTGGATGCGCAGAATCCAAGCCCCAAGCAGACAAGGCATTATTGAGGCTTGAAGTTGAGAAATTAGGCCTGGGCGGACACCTAGGCTCCAACACTAAGTACTCCAAGCGCACTCCTCTTTTAAGGCGATCCGAGCGAGGCTCTGGATTTCTGTGTAGGGTCCGACCCTGACACTTGAAGAAGCTTGCAGGAAGCATTTATTTGGAAGAGGGTGAGGGGGGGCTCCGATTACTGACTCTGAGAAGGCCGAATTACTTTGAACAGGGTGTGCAACATAGCTGTAGGCCCCCGCTTCCTGGAACCATTCTGGGGACATCTGAGCCTGAGGTACCTTTTGGGGTGAAAGAGACTGAAAGTGGAGAGGTGCAGATAGACTGGAAATATTGAAGAACCTAGTGATTCAAAGGAAAGAATCACCAAACGTTTATCTGACCCTACTGGAGTCCCCTCCCCGAAACTACCCAGTCTAACACGTGCACTTAGGCGAGGAGGCGCTCTTTCCCCTGGAGAGTGCAGAAAGGTTCTACCAATTAAGTGAGCCGGTAGTACACACTGGTCACACAATCTCCAGTGCCATTGCTCACCCAGATCTAAGCACGGCCACTTTTATATTCGTGGCTTCCATTGTCCTAAATTAAGGAAGGGAATCGACGAACTGGGCCTAGTCACCTGGGGAGCCAATCCTCAGAGACTGTAGCTGAATTGACTTTTTTGCCCTGTGTCTGTTCCAGAGCCCTCCTGGCACATCACCTGCCCTGAATGAAGCATACACTCTTCTCTGCCCTACCTGAACTTATAACAATAGGAATCCTGAACAGACCGTCACCTTCCTTTCGGTCCTCAAGACCGCCACATCTCTGTGTCTGTCAATCACTCAGAGACCCTTTTTCATGGAATCAGTCTGGAAGCATCTGAATACATCTATCAGCGGAAGCAGCACCATAAGTCAAGACTCCCATATAAGAGAAACAACAGCCCTCCCCAAGTACTGAGGAACATAACAGCGACCCCACGCCGTCAGAGGGGTAGGGGTTGTTCAAAGTGAATCGTAGCAATCTACACATTGCTAATCGACCACTGCTCCACCTAGACTCTGATTATCGAAACTCTCCTGAAATCATTTTGGAGCCATCGACACCGACCACTGTTACTGAGGGTAGAGCCCCTGGCTACGGGGCGAGTGCCTCCTCTAGTACAGCAATGACTATATGGACACTAAACTGAAATTGGCCAAATACGCCTACTCCCCACCATCACCTCCCCCAGACAGCACGAACACAGTGATCATGGAGGCCTCCGGAATAGAAGCAGCAGCGACAAAAGGAGACATTGCTGCTCTCCTAAGTGAGATAAAGAACATGGGAGCCAAAATAGGTGGAAAAATAGACAAGATAACACAGCGAATGGATAGGATTGAAGAGAGACTTAAAGGTGTCGAAAACAACCAAGCATCCATAGACACCCTTGAAACCCAGATGGACCTGAGACTAATGGAGATAGAGCAAAGGGAGGAGGAATTGTGACTGAAAATGGATGATTTGGAAAATCGAGAGAGGAGAAATAACCTGCGCTTCTTTGGGATCCCCGAACACAAAGGCGAGACAGAAGGAGACCTCAGGAAAACGATCCACGATATTATCAAAATACTGGTAGCAGACGAGGAGATTGATGAGCCCAAAACAGAGCGGATACATGGAGCCGGCGGGCCCACTGATGGTCCAAGACCCGTCCTTGCCATGTTTCACAGACACCAGGACAAAGCCAGGATCCTTGAGAAAGCCAGCACCAGAGGCTCAGACTTGGAGGAACACAGATCACTATCTTCCAGGACCTGTCGTCATTGACCCTGGACCGGAGGCAAATGTGCGGGCCTCTTACGAGATGGCTTAAGGAACAAGGATCTCGATACAGGTGGGGTTACCCTTTCTACCTCTTTTTTGAACATGGAGGCAGGAAAACACGATTGAAATCTGAAAGGGAGATATGCGATTGCACAGCCAAACTTTTGGAAACACGCCCAGAAGGCGGGGAGCAGGAGGGGGTGGGACAGAGCGGGAGACATTTGGAACTCCAAGGGCCATGAAGGAAAAGAGTCAAGGGATCGAGAAAATACAGGCGAGGTAATGTTACACCGGAAGGAGATAAATGAAGGAGGTGATCAACTGGAGGAGACTCTGCACATCGGTTATTGAGATACAAAGATGGACGGGCCGAGAAGCTCCAAGTGACCTGAACTGCTTGTAACTTGGATATAAGCGGAACACATATTATATGAAAGCTTCTTCCTGGAGAGGGGGGGGGAACGACCGGACCGGCAGACAAACAGCGTTGATGCCACATGGAACACCACATATCCTTCTGAAGATTTCATGTTTTGGTTGGAAGGGCCGGGGGAGGAACCAGGAAGGGGGCTCAAATGTTATTGAGAATACTTGTTGAAGAGGGACCGTGAGGCAACGGTTCCCACTGGTGGTCCGACGTTGGATCAACATTTCCACCGACCCGATCGAACGTCGTCAACAAGACATGGGGGACATATGGGGGAGGGCAGGGAGGGGTTTGGAGCAGAATCCTCATTGAGACTCGTAAGGGTGCACACACGATTGACCAGCATCGCACTAAGGTGTCATTTGTTGCTGAAGGGTCCTCGACAATGTACAATTGCAAATGGCGGTTGATATAGGCCAACGGATAGGAGACCTCCTCAAAGTGGGCACATTAAATGTCAAAGGTCTTAACTCCCCGACAAAAAGATCATTAGTACACCGGGAATTCCGCAGGGGGAAACTATACATCCTCTTCCAACAGGAAACAACATATGCCAGGGGAGAAGAACGGAGGTTCCTAGGGCGATGAACCAGCCTAGAATTCTGGGGATCTGGGCCTCTGAGAAGGGGAGGAGTGGGGATACTCATCAGAAAGGGATTAGGCTTCACAATGTTGAAGGGCATGCTTTACGTGTTCCCGGCACAGTGGGAAAGGCTAGAATCACATTCGCAACCATATATGCCTTCAACACGGGTGAGGCTAGATACCTGGCCAAGACAGTCCCCAAAATTATACTAGAAGCCACCGGACACGTCCTCCTCAGCGGTGACTTCAATCTATGGGCAGATCCTAATTTAGACAGGAAAATGGGTAAAATTGAGAAGAGAGACCCCACCGAAGGAGAATCCAGTGCGGTTGCAAATATGTTCAATATCTACGGCTTGAGAGACACATGGAGGGAACTCCACCCAGAAGATCAGGGATACACCTTCTACTCCGGCCCACATAACACCTTCACTTGTATTGATTACATATACCTATCGGAGGAAATGAATAATGTCACAATGAGGTCGGATATTGTCCCAATCACCTAGTCGGATCACGATATGGTCACGGCTGACATTGACTGGGATAACCTACCCAAGAAAGGGGGCCGCTGGCGGTTTAATGAGACACTCTGGAAGGATACAGTTTTCAAAACGGAGATGGAAACTGAGATTACTGAATATATTAAAACTAACAACACCAGGGAAATATCCAAACTAATAGTATGGGAAGCGGGGAAGGTGACGTGGAGGGGAGTCCTGATGAGAGAGGGGACTAGCAAGAAAAGAGAACGAAACCTGATCAAAAACAAACTCAGAAATGAGATTTGCCATCTAGATGAGGAAGCGAGGAAAGACAAAACGGGGAGAGCAGACAAGATTTTAGAGGCAAAAAAAAAACAGGGAGGAACTTTGCCTTCTTGAACACGGGCTGATAGCCCGGAAACTACAGCTCCTAAGGCATAAATTCTATGAGAAGGGGACAAGGCTAGAATAGAAGGTTCTGGAAATATAAAATCAAGACCCTTCCCACATCACAACAAACCCAGACATTCCTGAGGCCTTTGCCACATTCTATGAGACCCTATATAGATCGGAGGTCGAACCCGAGAGTCAGAGACCGAGCAATACTTATCCTCTGTTAAAATCCCGCAGATAACGTATGATGAAAGCCGCGCATTAGAGGGTCCAATAACGGAAGAAGAGGTCAAGAACGCAGTTAAGAGATTTTATGCCACGACTGAAGCTTCAGGAACCGTGAGTCTGCAAGAACGACCAGGAACAACTGCTGTGGCAATAGCTTTCTTCATGCGAATAAGGTACTGTGCACATTTGGTCGTTCTCTGCGTCCGACCTTGAGAAATCGGGGTGAACCCTTTTTCTTACCAAAGGCTTGTCCTTTCTTCCTTCTCTCTTATAACTTTTGCCTCCCTTTCACAATATCCAAGTACTCCTGGAATTGCTAATCTCGAACTGTTCTAAATCGTGTGATCCTCGACAACAGAGCCCTGCTCCATTTGTCACTGGCACAGGCCTATTGACTTTATCCACATTCTTGAACACGTCCTCCGATTCTAGTGCCTTGACAAAAGTATTGCCTATGATTTTTATCCCCTTTTGCCTTGGTTTTTATTCAAAGTGCCAAGTGTGTTTGACTACGGTTACATTTCTTCCAGCGGGTACGCTTTTCTTTTGTAAAACCGAACTGTCATTACTGTTAAAAAGTGAGCATTTCTTAACCCCCGGTAACGTCTTTTGTTTCACAACACCGGTCTGTCAAATCCTAAGGTACTTACCTTGAATTGTCCTAAACCAAGGGAATTGGTTGTGTGTAGTATATTTAAGAGTGTGGTTTTGTTTAATAGAAGTGAAGTGTTTTGTGAACAGATGGTTTAAAAATAAATGGACTTATATTTTTTAACCAGAAACCTTGAGTCAGTGTTGCTTGAGTCACAGTAATTTTAGTCCTTTGTGTAATTCCTATTACTGCTCATTTGCACTTGAGATAAGTCTGGCTGCTCCGCGAATGCTACCACTATAACAGTGTAATACAGGGTTGTACCAAAGGTGAAATTGTACTGCCACTTGTGGACTTAATTACCTGTAGTGTTCCCTAAGGGTACTGCAGAGGATTCTGCCTAACAGGGGTTCCACGTTATACATGAGGAATAGATGGGAGAAAGATCTTGGTGAAGAAATTGACCTGATCATGTAGGGAAAGATGTGCAGGGCTGCCCCTCGGGTCTCTATATCTAGCCAATACAAACAAATTACTACACTGGTGGCAATGACCACCTCAAGCTCTCTAGAATGTTTCAGTCACTATGCCCAGTATGTTGGCTCAAGTGTGGTGGGATAGCAGACTACTGGCACATGTGGTGGGACTGCCCCAGAATCAAAGTCTACTGGAATGAACTCTTGGGGTGGATTAAGGAACTCGATGGAGTCCCGAGGGCTGCAGATCCCTTACTGATTCTCTTTGGATTCGAACAGTGTGAAGATGAAAGAAAGAGAATCAAGGGCCTAGCAGCCCACCTTTTATTGGCAGTTCGTGCTGCCTTAGTTATCAAATGGAGGTCCGAACACTTAGCGGGCCAGGTGGAATGGATAAATATAGCATCAAACATTTATGTTATGGAAATAATCACTGCAACCCTGCATGAAAAATCAACCCAATGTGACAAGTTGTGGGCAGACTTCGTCTGTAAGTATATGCCGGGGACTAACGCGTGAAATGTGATGTGTTGTAAGGTTGTACCCTTACCCTTGAGGAGAACACTCAAACCTATATCCATGCAACAGACAAACATCGTGACCCAGAAAACTCTATGCCTAAATAAATTACATTGAGTGTGATTAGCAGAGATGTCATAATGTACCTCAAACAAGTCTCTACTCTTTATTTCAAGGATGTAAATTCTTACAGATTAAGGAGGATAAAATGTTCCGGGGAGGGGCGGGCGGGGGTAAAAGTTATTTTGATTGAAGAAAATGATTTCTTAACCGGGAGGTGAGGATGTTTCACATCTATGTGAGCCACTGCACATGTGTTTAACTAATGTTTTGTAATGTTCCCCGTTCATGACCTTGAAAATTTCAATACACAAAAAAAAAGAACAAAAAAATAAAAATGGCACTACAAGACAGGACCCAGTGTCCATACACGAGAGCTTCACTGGCTCCCAGTAGAGAATACGTTTCAAACTAAACAGCATTGTGCATAAGTGCCTGTACGGAAAAGCATCTGAATATCTAAAAGAACGATTGGTGTTGGAAAATCATACCAAAGTCACCCGCTCAAAGGACTCAATGTGTCTGACTCAGCCTAGATGCAAACGAGTCCGAGGTAACGGACGTTCCTTCGCCACACAGGCAGGGTCGACCTGGAACAAACTCCCTGTGGAGATGCTCCGGGAAGAAAATATTATCTTTAGGAAATGCCTCAAGACATTACTGCTTGTTTAGACTGTAACATGTTGGTCTTGTCTGCTGTATGTTTTTTCGCCCAGATGCCTGCAGGCTCCAGTGCAATATAAACAAATAAACATAAACAAACAATATCTGCAACTTGAATATAGAGCAGAGCATGACCATACCATGAACTGGGATGTTTTCCTAGCTCCTCTTTTATGGTTGCTTAGCTTACCACAACTGACACATTTCTGGGGGTTTTCGGTTTTTCTTGTAACCATAACGTCCCTTTAAATTGTTTTTTCACTGAATTTCATAGGTTTTTATTAGTGCAACTTAACCATAAAGTCTCTTTAACAACGTTTTTTCAATATATATCTCCCAGGTTATATATATTTTGTTTTCAGGCATTACCAGTTTTAGTCACAAAAACAACTCTGGGTAAGTTGCAATGGGATATATTTGGATACATATGGTAAACCGCCTGCACAGAATCAATAGCTCAACAATATAGAGATTTAGAAAAGGGGAAGGGGGCTTTGCCCTTCCTAACATTGAGATATTATCAAGCCCCTCAGTTGCAAATCTTCAGAGATTGGATAGACCCTAACTCCACCAAACATTGGTGACAATGAGAAGAGCAAGTCACAGTCCGACCTCTAAGGTACATGCCCTGTTTGCCCTGTAGAGATAGACCTCTAGGCATGTACAAGTTCCCAACCATCAAGACTACGCCACAGATTTGGGACAGCACTGCTGGGAGACTAGGTCTGGCTTTCTTCCTGTGTCCAGCGATGCCTACGCATTTTAACTTGAATTTTCACCCCTAGTATAAAAGTGGGGGCTTTGAGTCACAGGAAGGCCGGGGGCTGCACATTCTTGACACACTTATTCAAGCATGGGCAAATCAGATTGTTCGACTCATACAAGGAGTTCTTTGGGCTCTGCAAGAGTGAATGCTTGGTTATGTTTTGAGTTACTCACGAGTTACTCATGTTCGGAGTTCCCTGTAACCATATTCCACAGTAGAATGTATTAGTGTCATTTAGAGTGTTTGGATTCAAGAGTTGACTGTTAGTATGTTGGAGTCAGAACCAGAGGCTGGGGATCTGTGGGCTTCAACGGCATCCTGAAGCCCACAGAGCACAAGGACAGCAGCTGCCAGTGGTGCAGAAGGTGGTGGTGGTGACCAAGAGGACAGCGTTCTGCACAGCACCGGGACGACAAAAAGTCGAGATAAGTGAAGGAGAGGGGGAAGGTGGGTGGTCCCAACACAGCTCTCAGGGAAATCCCTTCCCCAGAAGAAAGGTGCGCAGTAAGCAAACAACAAATCAGCTGCGTTAGGTAAGGTAGAGCACACGCAACGGAGCAAGCGACTCGACAAGTTTGGGACTCGATTCAAGTAAAGGACATTAGTGCGTGCCGCACGTGTGCAAGCAACTACAAGGGAAATGTTGCCAAGGGAACAGAGAATCCCAGAAGGACGCGCAGCGCCCTGAAACCCGAAATCACAGAAACGGCAAAGTGCAGTGATCAGAGGGCAGCAAATCGGAAATTAGCATAGCACAGCACAGCGATTACTGAGCAACAAAGGAGACTTTCACATACTATTGAGTGGCCACAGAGAGAAACAAATGTTAAAAGAAGCACCAGAACAATAGAAGAGAGAACAAAGGACAATACTAAACCATAAGTAATTACAATACTGAACAATAAATAATCACAACAGCCATGGCCACAGCAAGTATTCCCCCTCCACCACCTTTCCTAGCAGAACCAGGAAACCCCCAATAAGGTGGAAAAGAATGTTTGACACTTACCAAATTTGTCCCTGCAAGGAAACATGCTTTACTATTACACAACTTGGCAATTGAAGGCTCAACAGAACCCACAACTGAAGGTTCAGGTGATTTGGAGGACTTCACAAAAGCAGTCAGAATGTTACAGGAACTTTATGAGTCAAAGAAGAATAACATTTGAGAGGCATACATTTTTCCAGAGACAACAAGAGTTTGCAGAACCCGTTGAGGGTAATGTGGCTACCCTACGCGCCGTCATTCACACTTGTGAATTTGGACAATTGACAAATTCTCTAATTAGAGATCAGTTAGTGATGTGCACAAACAATGTTAAAATTCAAGAGAAATTATTGGCAAAAGATCTGTCACTTGAACAAGCAGTGGAGCTTAATCACAGCATCGAACAGACTGCTCACTATATGAGAGATATGAGAATTGAGCAAGGAGGGAGCGAGATTTGTGCTCGGAGAAACAGAAGAAGCAACAAAGGAAGGAAAGAAGTACATTGTTTCAAATGTGGTTACACTGGACATGTCTTCAAGCCTATTCTGCCCAGCGAGGAATGCACAAAGGGCACTTTGACAAAGTGTGCAAGGAAGGAGCAGTAAATGCCATTGAACAGACACCAACGAAGCCGGAGCAAGAAGTGGCACAACTGTCCTTGACGGAAAACAAAAGCACAAATGTCCAACATGTATTTGAAATCTCACCTCGGGCGGAGGAAAGAAGGGTCCTTCAAGTGAGTTTTGCATCAATGGGAAATCAATGATGAAAGCGGAACAAGCAAAACCAAGCATTCGCATTCAAGCAAATTCACATGAACCAATAGCAATTGCGGAGGTCAAAGACAAATGGGAAAACAAATTCCCAGATGTTTTCTCGGAAGAGTTGGGAGAACTCAAAGACTTTGAATACTGCATAAAACTAAAAGCTGATGCCAATCCAGTAACACACAAAGTACGTCCTGTACCTCACCACTTGCGAGTGAAACTGAAGGAAGAATTGGACACGTTACTAGAAAACAGTGTTGTTGAAAGAGTAGAAACAACAGAGTGGTTGTTTCCAGTCGTACTGGTGGCAAAGCAAAATGGGAATTTGAGATTTTGTGTAGATCTCAGAGATTTGAACAAAAATATTCTAGTAGATCAACATCCCTTGCCAGTGATCTCAGAGGCCTTAGCACTTCTAAAGATGCGAAACAATTTACAGTGATTGATCTTTCTGCAGCGTATCATCAGGTACCATTAGAGCAATCTTGCCAAGAGCTTACATCGTTTATTACGCCTGAAGGAACCTTCAAATACTGCAGAATGCCCTTTGGTTTGGCTTCAGCGGCCACTGTCTTACAGAGGGTAATGGAGAAGGTTCTTGAAGGTGTAAAGAACATCATAATATTCCAGGAGGTCATTTTGGTATATGCAGCGTCAGTGGAACAACATGAAAAGAGTGTGAGAGAGGTACTACACAAATTAAATGAGGCAGGATTAACTGTTCAGAAAAGCAAATGCAAAATCGGAGTACAAACTGTGTAATATTTCGCACATAATATTTCAGCAGAAGGGATTGTCCCAAAGCACAGTCTGGTAGAGGCGATCAGGTCGGCTCTAGAACCCAAAGACAAGGAACAATTGCGCTTGTTCCGGGGATTATCTAAATACTATCACAAATTGGTTGAAAAAATTGCCATTTTGTCCACGCCACTAAGATTGTTACTATAGAAAATGTGTGAAGTTCACATGATCTAAAGAGTGCGGAGTACCCGAGGGACGAGGAAGGGGTGCCCACTCTCCCCCTTTGATATATGTCCTCATGATGGAGGCACTGGCAATAGCGGTTAGAGCTCACCCGGAGATTAAGGGTATTAGAAAGGGGGAAGTCGAATTCAAGCTCTCTCTGTTTGCGGACGATGTTCTGGCCTACCTAGTGGACCCGGGCTCCTCGCTCCCCCCCTTCCTGACCCTGGTGTCAGCATTTGGGCGCTTCTGTGGCCTGAAAATAAACACTGCAAAATCTGTCCTGCTTCCAATGAGGACAATAGATCCATCCTTGGATCCTCTGGTCTGGTTTCACGGGATTAGGGTGGAAACGATCGCTATGAGGTATTTGGGGGTGCTTCTCACCAGAGACATATCGAAATTGGGAGAAGCTAACTACCGCCCCATGGGGGCGGCGATTATTTCTGACTTGAGGAGATGGGGAAAGATGGTCCTCTCATGGTATGGCCGAATGACTGCAGTTAAAATGAACATATTGCCATGGCTCCTGTACCTATTCACAGCACTCCCGACAAGAGTCCCAGCACAGAACTTCAAAGATCTAAAAAATGGGATTCGGGACTTTATATGGCAAGGGAAAACCCCAAGAACTGGAAGGTCCACACTGACTTTGCCAAGGGAGGAGGGGTATTTGGGTTGCCGGACTTTCACCTTTACTACTGTGCTGCCCAACTGCGCGTTCTCCTGGAGCATATGAAAAAGGGCCTGAGAACATACTGGACATATTTGGAGGACATGGATGGCCACCCTCTAAAGGTCCAGGACCTCCTATGGGGGCCTCGCAGGACGATCCTGATGCACTTACGATCCCATCTGACCTTGGGAGTCCCCTAACCGCTCACCTCACCACTTGGCCGTCTCCGATGTCCTCCCTCAAGGGCCATCCAATTAACCTGGGAAGGAAAGGGTTCAGGCACTCCCAGTCCTGGTCAGACGTGGGAGTGGAGTGGGCTGGGCAGATGTTCAGAGAGGGCGAATTTCGATCATACGAGGACCTGAGGGAGGCTCTGGGACAATGGTCACTTACCATCTTTGAATACCTCCGCCTGAAGGGCATCCTCTGTGACCAAGCATGGGGCCCAAACCTGAGGAGACAGTTGACCCCCTTCGAGAAGCTCCTCGACTTGGCGGACTCCAGGAAAGGAGAGGTATCAAGCATATCCGGAATTTTAAATACTTACAATCTTCAAGGTAGGAGGAGCTTTCGCTTGTTTTGGAACGACCTGGCAGGGGCAGTGATCTCGGAGGACGCCTGGGCCAGAGTATTCAAAATTGCATTTCACGGGAACCTATTTACCTCTGACATGGAGCATAACTTTAAGATGTTACAGGGGTGGCACAGAGACCCCATAAAACTGTCAAACATGTTCCCGGGGGTGTCTCCGAGGTGCCCGAGGGGATGCGGGCAGATGGGATCCAGAGCCCATATGTGGTGGCACTGCCCGAAAGTACAGGCCTACTGGGAGTCTGTAAGGGACTGGATAGCGGAAGCTACAGAGGATCGTCTGCCACTTAATCCCCTAACGATGTTGCTGGGACTCCCCCTGGAGGAAACAGAGTTGTATCGATATCCAAGAATGTGGGAAACCATGCTGAGGGTGGGCAGAGTAGCACTGGCCCAGAGATGGAAGAGTCCAGAGGCCCCCTCAAAAGAGGACTGGCTGAAAAAATTGAAACACATGTTTTTGATGGACAAACTGACTGCCATGGTGAATAATGACACTAGTTCATTTCTTACGAACTGGTATGGAGTGCAGCAATGCTGGGGATGGGATGTTCACTGATCCAGAGGAACGGTCCTCGCTCTTGACGGGGACGGGACTAGACCTGAAGTGCGGGTCAGCCCGACCTGAGACCCCATGACCTGGGGACTGGCGGCGACGAGTCAGCTGGTCACACGGTCACGAATCGCATTATCTCTGAGGCTTAGGAGACAGAGATAACAATGGGAGCCTCCCGTAGCAGGGGCACTGAACTGGACACAGAGGAGGGGGGGTTTGGGGCGGGTTGTATGAAGGGAGGGGGGCAAGGGGTTTCTAAGTTCCTTTATTGTTTGTTATATCAAAATGCCAATAAAAACTAAAGTTTAAAAAATAAAAAAAAAAAAGAATGCGGAGTAGCATTTAAAAAGATCAAAGAAAATAATGCTCCTTCATTAGGAAAATGTTCAGCTAAGAGTGGAACATTCCTGATTGTAGATGCTAGCATTTTAGGATTAGGAGCCTCATTGACCCAAAGGGACGGAAGGTTGGGAGGAACCAGTGGTTGCATTTGCCTGTCGGCCTTTGAGAGGTGCAGGAGCCAATTACTCCGTTGTTGAGAGGGAAACATTAGCAGTATTCTGGACAATACTACACTTCACATTTTTCCTTTGAGGTCAAAAATGTGTAGTAAGATCTGACCACAAACCATTAGTACAGATGATGGCCAACATCGGATGGAGTAAAGGTTCTCCAAGTATATCTAGATGGTTGTTGGGCCTGCAAGGGTATGATTTCTCTGTCTGTTACCTGCCAGAGAAAATCAGTAGCAGATTGTCTTTCGACAAAGCCTGTAGAGTGTCTGGTGCAAGACAAATGTCATCATGTGGATGAGTCGATAGTGACAAGCATTGAAGGAGCAAGGACGAATGGGAAAATGCAACTAAACATAATATTGTGTTGAAATCAGTTATAGAGTGGATGGTCATTGGATGGCCTGACAGATTTGCTAGATCGAAGTGAAAGATGAATTAGTCTTAGTAGGAACTAAAATAAGGAGGGGAGTGAAGTTTGTACCTCAAGAAAATATTAGGAAAAGGTTGATTGAGCTGGTGCATCAAGGTCATTTAGGAGTTATTGGTGGCCAGCTATGGACAGATTAATAGAAAGGGAAATAAGTGATTGTGCAGAGTGTGCTTTGAGTGACAAAAGCAAGGTTGTACAGGAGACCCCTTTAATTCCAGTAGAAGTACCACCCCAACCTTGGCAACATGTGGTGGTGGATGGAATGTGTCCCATTCAGGATTTGGGGGAAGATACCAAACTTTTGTTTGTGATGGTAGATTACCACTCCAAATGGGTGGAGTGGACAGGTGTGAGGTGTGAGAGAGGCCACCACAAGAGAACTAATCAGATTCTTAGAAAATGCTTTCTTTAGAGAAGAGTTTCCAAGCACGCTAGTGTAAGATAATGGAGTGCAATTTACGTCTGAAATGATGAGAACATTTTTGTGTGAGTACAGTATCAAACATGTGAAAGCAGTACATCACCCCAGGACAAGTGGCTTAGCGGAGAGGGAGAATAGATTTATCAAAGGAGGGATTCAATTGGCGATGAGCGCGGCATTACCATGGAAGGTGGTACTGAAACAATTGGTTTGGGGTTATTGCACCAATTACTGTCCACATCTCCACCCACACCCCTCCTCTTCCCACTCCATCTGTGCTTGCTGACCCTCCTTTAGCCACCCTCCCACCAGCCTTCTCGTTCTTTCCTCTTCTCACCCCTGACGAGGTCGTTAGACAAGTCTGATCTATGAAAGCCTCTTCAAAACAGGTTCATCCCTGTTCCTCTAAAACCATCAAGGACCACATTGACACCCTCGCTCCGGCCCTTGCTGATTTTTGCAACCGCTCCTTTGCCTTTGGATCCTACCCTCCCCTCTGAAGCACTCCTTTGTGCATACTCTTCTCAAGAAACCCACAGCTGATCCTTCTTGTCCAGCTAACTATCGCCCAATTTCCATTACTTCTTTTCTTGGCAAACTCCTGGAAAAGTTGGCCATCTCTCAGCTTAACCTTCATTCCAATTCTGTGGCTGTCTCCATGACCACCAGTCTGGCTTCAGAGCTTCCAGAAGCACGGAAACTGCTCTCCTGAACATCCGTGAAGATCTGCTCTCCAACCTTGACTCTAACATTCCCTCTGTCCTCATCCTCCTCGATCTCTCTTCTGCCTTCAACACGGTCAACCATACCATCCTGATCAACCGTCTCTGTGAAAACCTGGGTATCACTGATCAGGCTCTGACCTGGCTGTCCTCTTTCCTCTCAGATTGACCCTCCCAGGTCCAACTTGGGTCCTTCCTTTCATCTATCTTGCTCTCTATCTGTGGTGTTCCCCAGGGGTCTAACATCTCGCCCTGGCTTTTCAACCAATACCTGGCAACTCTCGCCCACTGCATTGCCACTTTCTGCTCAAATTTCCAGTTCTACGCTGATGAAACCCAACTCATTTTCAGGCTGCCCTCTGCCACCTGCTCTCCCACTATCATCTCCGATTGCCTAACTGCCATTCAAGATTGGTGTGCCGCAAATTATCTTTGTCTGAATGCCAGCAAGACGGAGATCCTCCTCATCGGGACACCTTCACCATCCTTTCCCCTCACTCTCTGGCCGGCCTTCGTTGGCCCTCCTCCTACCCCCACCTGCGAGGCTAAGAACCTCGGGTTCATCTTTCCTTCTCCACCCACATCTCCGAGGTCTCTAAAAAGTCAAATTTCCGACTGCACCTCCTCAAAGGTACTCTGCCTTTCCTCTCCTTCATGGTATCCCAGGCTCTGGTTCTCTCTAGCTTAGACTATTGTTACAGCCTCTTTGCAAATCTACCTGCCTCTACTCTCCGCCCTCTGCAACTAATCCAGAACAGGACTGCAAGACTTGTCCTTGGCCTCAAGCCCTGGGATCATATCTCTCCAGCTCTGAAATCTCTCCACTGGCTGCCAGTGGATGCAAGGATTCAATTCAAAACCCTCTGCATTGTCCACAGGGCTTTCTGGGGCCTGGGTCCAAAATACCTTCAGCTATCCCTCCGCAAATACCTCCCCTCTCGAGCTCTTCGCTCCTCTACCTCCAACTCCCTCAGGGTCAGTCATTTTTCAAAGAAACGAGCTGGGGGTAGATCTCTGTCTTCGGCTGGGGCCTTCCTCTGGAACAGCCTCCCTGCCACTCTAAAACATGAGGAGAAACATCTCTGGTTCCAGAAGCTCCTAAAGACGTTCCTCTTTAATTCTGCCTTTGCCCTCCCTCTCGCCTGCTGTTCTGTTCTCTCCTGGCACTGTGCACCTGGCCACCCTCTGTCCTCAGGGCCCAGGTTCCTGCTCACCCTGCCACCCTCCCGCACTGCCTCTGGGCCACCCCTTGCACTGGGGTCTGTATCTGTACCCATACAGCCCCCCTTTTTTCTTCCTGCACATATCAGACCTACCCTGTCTGCTGCCTTAAACCTAGCACTTGCAAATTGCTGGCTGCACTACCACTGTTTGTTGCCTTTATTATTTATTTATTGTTATTTATCTGTTTCTCCTCTGCTTCGCACTTTCCACTTCTCCCCCATTCCATGCACTTTTCCCCACCCCTCTCTCCCATACACTTGTGCTTTCTCAATGTCACTGGGCCTAGTAAGATCGTTGTTTTGTTCTCCCCTGTTCCCCCTCCCTTGCCTTGTCGCGCTCTGAAACACTTGTGTACGAGCGCGATAGAAATAAAATATCAATCAATAAAAAAAAACCACCACATTCAGTAACGAAAATCTCTGTTAGTTTCATTAAAAAGACGTGAGGCAGGGACCAAAACCTGTATAAGTGGATCGTGAAGCGGTAATGAAAGTAAAACATCATAAAAGCGTGTTTGATAACTCGCATGGGGTAAAAGATCACAAATGGTCAGTTGGAGATATGGTTTGGATCAAAAAACTTTGCATATTTGGAGAGCACGTTTTTAGGGCCAAAGAAGATTTCTGCTGTAAAGGAAGGGGTGCTGATTGTTAAGGGAGGTGAAGTATGATCCAAAGGCAGGCTGGCCCCGTACAAAGAGGTGGCAGGGAGTAGTGAAGAGAAGGACAAGTTACCTACAAACTGTAACGTTCTTTCGACTGGATGTTCCTCCCACGTATTCCTCATCTTCTGATAAATCGTTATCTCCTGCTTCGCTGCTTTGGAAAAAAAATTCTCGGCAGAGGGCGCTGTGCTCGAGGTTGTGGCGTTGATTGTCCCTCGACGGACTCCGTACTCTGTCAACGTCACCGATGGTATGAATAGCTCGAGCCGCGCCTGTTGCTTCAGTTCTGTTTTTTCGATGAACACATAGAAGGAACACCCAGGCGTGCCCCATGACAGATACATTCTTCGTGAGAGGAAAGTGTAAGAAAACGTAAACTGTACTGCAGGGTAGGATGGGAGGGTCGATGAGGAATACGTGGGAGGAACATCCAGTCGAAAGAACGTTACAGTTGGTAAGTAACTTGTTCTTCGAATGGATTGTGTCCTCCCACGTATTCCTCATCTTCTGATAGACTCCCATAGCAGCTGCAATTTTGGAGGTGGGAGTACTAATTACAGTTTTCATGGACAGAATGCAGAACTGCCTTGGCAAATAATCCCTCATTGGAGGAGGCAGTATTCAAGCAGTAATGCTTGATAAAAGTATGCATAGTTTTCCAAGTTGCAGCTGAACAAATATCTGCTGCCGGAACTCCCCTCTTTAGAGCCGCAGAAGTAGCCATTCCCCTTGTAGAATGGGCCCGAAGCCCATCTGGTGGGTCTTTTCCCGCCAATCTGTAGCATTCAATTATGGCCAAAATGATCCAGCGGGATATGGTCTGTTTTGTTACTGATAAGCCCAGTTTATGACCAGTATAACCCACAAACAGTTGGTCATCTTGTCGTAATTTAGACATCCTTGAGATGTAAAAACTAAGAGCCCTCTTGGGATCTAGTCTATGCAGTCTCTCCTCTTCCTTGCCCAAATGAGGAGGAGGATAAAATGTTGGTAGTATAATTTTTTGTGACAAATGGAAGTCCGAAACTACCTTTGGTAAAAAGGAAGGTTTAACCTTAAGGACTACAAAAACAGTATATGGTGGTTTGCATGAGAGAGCCTGAAGTTCACTAACTCTGCGGGCTGATGACAGGGCCACAAGAAGGACAGTTTTTAGTGTTAGAAGCCTCAATGGACAGGAGTGCAGAGGCTCAAAAGGTATGCAAGTCAAAAATGTTAGTACTAAATTTAAATCCCAAGTTGGGACATGAAAAGGTACTGGAGGCTATACGTTAGTAAGTCCTTTTAAGAATTGAATGATTAATGGTATTTTGAAATATGAAACCTCTTCCGAGGTGCGCTTGAAAATGGACAGCGCAGCAAGGTATCCTTTTATTGTTCCTATCTGGAGCCCCAGATTGGCTAGAAGTAATAGAAAAGAGAGCACTACTGGAGTGCCACATTGAAAAGGGTCCACATCCTTATCTTTGCACTAGTTACTAAACCTGTTCCAGCGACATCTGTACAAAGATTTTGTTGCTGGCCTTCTGGCCGAAAGCAAGACTTCCATTAGATCATTCGGAAGGTCCCAATCCTTGTATCTCAACATCTCAGAAACCATGCGTGAAGGTTGAGTCTTGACTTCTGGATGGAGAACCCGACCTTCCTCTTGCGAGAGAAGATCCTCTCTTTGTGGAAGACGTATTGGAGAGCAGATGGACATGTCTAGAAGGTCCGGGTACCACGTCCTCCTGGCCCAATCCGGAGCAATTAGGATCATGGTTTTCCTGAACTTTCTCAACCTCCTGATCACTTGAGGAATCACGGGGACTGGGGGAAACGCGTACAGCAGTGGAAACTTCCACTCCACTACGAATGCGTCTCCCAGAGCTCCTATTTGAGGAAATTCCCTTGAGCAGTACCGATCGCACTTCCTGTTCATCGCGGTGGCGAACAGATCCACTTGAGGGGTTCCCCAAAGGGCGAAGATCTCCAGAAGGACTTCTCGAGCCAGCTACCACTTGTGAGAGACCATGCTCTGCCTGCTCAGAGCGTCTGCTGCCGTGTTCTTCTCTCCGGCTAGGTGAATTGCTGATAGAGAGATTCCTTCTTGTATTGCCCAGAACCATAGCTGCATTGCCTCTCTGCACAGTGGTAGTGACTCTACTCCTCCTCTTTTGTTGCGGTAGTACATGGCCACCGTGTTGCCCGTCATTATCAGGACATTCTTTCCCTGTACCGAGGGCAGAAAGGCTTTCAGCGCTAGTCTGATTGTCCTCAGCTCCAAAAGGTTGATTTGAAGTTTGGACTCTGATGGAGACCAACGACCGCTGATTGTCAGATCGTTGGTGTGTGCTCCCCACCCCGTTAGTGAGGCGTCCGTCACAACTGTTATCTCCGGCCATGGTTGCCAAAAAGATTCTCCCTTGAGAATATTGTTGTTGCAAGCCCACCATAGAAGATCCTGAGCAACTGCGCTCGGGACTTGCAGAAGATCTGACATATTCCCTGAGAACTGGGACCACTGAGTTCTGAGTGCCCATTGAAGGGATCTCATTCTCAACCTGGCCTCTGGTACTAGGAAAATGCAGGATGCCATGAGGCCGAGCAACCTGAGAAAATCGAAGGCCGGAAGACGTTGGGCATTCTAGAACTTTGTTACCATCTGCTGGATGTGGAGAGCTCTCACTTCGGGAGGCGAGGCTTTTCCCGAGGAAGTATCCAAGACTGCTCCGATAAACTGGAGCTTTTGGGATGGTATCATATGGGACTTCTGAAATTGAGGGAGAAGCCCAATTTGTGGAGGAAGTGGCAAGTGATCGAAAGATGTTCCTGAGCTTGTTTTGGAGAACTTGCACTGATCAACCAGTCGTCCAGGTAGGGGTAGATGTGAATACACCCTCTCCTGAGACTCGGTGCCACAACTGCCAACAGTTTGGTGAAAACCTTCGGGCGGAGGTCAACCCGAATGGCAGAACCCGAAACTGATAATGAGAGTTGCCAATCGCGAACCTCAGGTACTTTCTGTGCTTTGGATGGATTGGCAAATGAAAGTAAGCATCCTGAAGGTCCAAAGATACCAACCAATCTTGGAGTTGGAGAGCCTGAAGGATCTGAGAAAGAGTGACCATCTTGAACTTGTCCTTCCTGAGGAACTTGTTCAAGTTTCTTAAGTCCAAGATGGGTCTCAGTCCTCCGTCCTTTTTCGGGAAGAGAAAATATGGGGAGTACCAACCCCTGTTCCTCTCCGCTACAGGTACCTGTTCTATGGCACCTTTCTCTAGCAGGGTTAAAATTTCCTGCAACAGGAGCGTGTCTGGAATTTTTACGAAGTTGGCTCCCGGTGGATGATTCTGAGGCCTTTTTTGGAAGGGGAGACAGTAACCTTGAGCTACTGTTTCCAGTGCCCAAGCATCTGAGGTAATGCCCCGCCATTCCTTCAGATGCTGAGATCTCCTGCCTCCAACTGGTGTTTTGTGCAACAACGTCTCAGAGGGATTTGGAGGCGGCTACAGGAGTGGCTGAGGGTACAGATGACGCTTCTGGGGCTGATTTTGCACCTCTTCCTCGAGCTCCATGAGGGAAGTTTCTTTTGCCCCTTTGAGAAGCTTGTCCTCTTCCTTTACCAAATGAGGAGTAGTAACGAAAAGAACGACCCCTCCAGAAATATGAGCCGGAATAGGGTTTTAGAGGCTGGCGCATGGAGCCACTAAGCGATTTAGGTGCCGCTTTCAAGGTCTGAAGTTTTCCTAGGCTTTCATCAGCCTTACTGCCAAACAGCCTCAAGCCATCAAAGGGCATGTTGAGGAGTCTGGCTTGCACGTCTGTTGCAAACCCCCGACTTCCTCAACCACGCAAATCTGCATAGCACAATGCTTGCAGCCATGGATCTGCTGATACTATCAGCAGTATCCAGTCCAGACTGGAGACATTCCCCCATTGCCTCCTTCCCGTCTTTGACTATATTCAGGAAGCCTTCCCTTTCCTCGCCTTCCGGAATATGCTCAGCCGCCGCCGAAATATAGTCCCACAGGGTATGGGTAAACCTGGCCAGGCTACAGGTGACATTTGTCGATTTAAGGGCCATACTGCCTGAAGTGAAAACTTTACGTGCCCAGGCATCAACTTTTTTATCCTCTCTATCTGGAGGGGTAGTGGGATATGCAGTTTGCTTTGATGTGAATGCTGCCCGAATAACTAGACTTTCTGGAGTTGGATGCCTGTTTAAGTATTCAGGATCCATAACAGCTGGTCTGTATTTCTTGGGGAAATTACTATCTGCAGCAGCGATGCTCTCAGGCTTTTCCCAGTTTTTCGCCACCCTCCTCTGAAGAGCCCTGTGAAAGGGGAGAACTGGATCTTTTTGAGGACCTCTGACAATTATATCCGTCATGTCATCTTGTTCAAAAACGGGTAAAGTGTTACTCCAACCCATATACTCAATTACTCTGCTCATAAGACTCCTGTACCATGAGTCTGCATGTTCTGCAGGATCAGGTCTGGCAAACTCTAATTCTGGGGAGGTGTCAATTCCACTGGCAGAATGTAGAGCCTAGAACTAAGTGTAACACCAGATTATGCTTATTATACATAGGATATGTAGTACCAGTTTAACCAGGAGTAACTGCAAGTGACTTTTCTGCATTGATAGATGTTGCAAAAGGTGAACCCAAAAAGGCAGTACACAAGTGTTGAGAATTAAGAAGCACCTAGAGATAGATACCTGGATGGATGAAAATAAACAACCTGCAGGTAAAAGCCAGAAGGTAAATAGTGTACCATAACAGTAGGGTGAGAGCATTGGGAAACTAAATAAATTATCAAATGCCCCCTTTTTTAAGAACAGGGGAATTACGGTAAAAAATAGAGAGGGTAGGTCACTAGAAAAATGGTAAACCACCTTATGAAAAGACATAGTGTCGTGATAATGTCCTTTACCAAGTAGTGCATGTCTAGTACTGAAGAATTGGAAGAATATATTCTCTCATGGTAAATTGTATACCCCGAATGTAGGAATAAGACTGCATAGAAGTTGGGTTAGTAATTAAATCCATTCTTCATACACTTGCTTCTCACAGATAACTTCTTGTGGAATTCTGGCCCAGAAATGAAACAGATGTGAATCGAACACACGAGCCTTGACCAAGAAGTATAAAGAATACAAGAAGACCGAATGGTCACTACATAACAGACTGTTGCTATACAAAAATTAACCCCTGAAGAATTTCCTGAAATTATGAGAACTGATAAAGGAAAGAAACATGTTGGGTAGTGTGGATTGTAGAATGAAAGGATGTATGAATGACAAAAGTGTGAATGAGTAGAGCATGATTTTTATGGGGAAGTTAGAGTACCCAGTGAAGAAAGGAGAAGATATAAAAAGTAAATGAAAAACTGAAAAATGTGTCTTCTACTGATGAACTATCTAATAACAGAGATATGTATTAGAAAATAGAATGTTATGTAGGAGTTGTCTGTGGTCAATGATACCACAAATAGTGGCAAATGTGTAATAATTGAACTTAGACAAAAGTGCAAGATGCTGTCTTTGTTGAGATAATTGTGAATGTATTTTTTAGTGGTGTTTTTACTGAGAGTAAATAAATTGATATTTTTGATAAAAAAACTGTTTGGAATAAGTATGTTGTAATTTAATGAGTTAAACAACATGCAGGACTGAGTTAGAAGAAGGTACTGGAGAAGCAAGGGACCCTTTAAGCATTAGTGTGGTATGTTTAGTGGTTTTGATGTTTTGAGGGTTGTCTTAAAGAGGTCCAGATAAATATTCCCTCTAGTCTCTTAAAGTTTTTTCAAGAGAATGTAAAGTGTCACTCAGGTCTCTCATTTTGGACTCTTGATCAATGAGTTCCTCAGGAACTTGCTTTGTGCCATATGAAACTCCAAAGGGAGTGACTTCCTGTTCCTCCGAGCCAGATTTCTCATAAATTGAGGATATGGACTTAAAAAAGTCTGACCTGGGCAACGGAGTAAATCTTCTTTCTTCCTCTACCATACGCATCGAAGGAATGGAAAAATCCTTCGAAGTTGTCGAAGATGACTTCGATACAGGCGTCAAGGTTATTTTTGGTTTCTATGCCGAAACGGTTGACGCCGATGGTGTCGATGAAGTCGTCGAAGCCTTCGACGACTTATGTTTTTTATATAGCATCGGAGAGGTGCTCGACTCTCGAAGAGTCCTCGACGACTTGTCGTCGATTCGAGTTTTTCGAGTATCCTCGACACTACCAGTTTTTACCAAGGTAGTCTTAGACTTCCCTTTGTCGTCCAATGGAGCGACCTTAGGGGTATGGCTCTTCCGAGGTTCATTCGGGGGGTCGGGCCGCATACTCGAATACCTCCATCATCTTTTTACGAAATTCTTCCCATTTTCTGGGAGAATCCGATTTTGTCGGACATCGAATTTCTTCGGTCGACTCGGAAGATGATGATGAGGGAGATCTATGTCTCCTCTTCATTTATTTGGACGAGGAAGAAGAGTGTCCTGATCTACTCCTAGATCGATATCTCTTTGAATGCCTATGGCAATCCGATTCCTTCGAATCAGTTGCTTTCTTATGTTTTTTGGACGTAGCCTTCTTAGAGGCTTCCCTCCCCACCGACAGTTTACCTCTCCTCTCACGAAGAGCTTTCTCGGTCATGGATTGGCAGGAACCACAGTCATCGGTCCGGTGACTGGAACCGAGACACCAGAGACAAATCCGGTGAGGATCCGTGATCGACATTTTCGATCCACAATCTACGCACTTCTTGAACCCAGTCTTGGGTGTTGAAGGAGTCGAAGAAGACAACATTTTCTTCACAGAAAATCTGAAGCGCGCCGTTCTCGATAGCGAAGCGATCGGAAAAACGGAACTGAAGCAACAGGCGCGGCTGTAACTATTTATACCATCGGAGACGTCGACAGAGTACGGATTCCGTCGAGGGACAATCGACACCACGACCTCGAGCACAACGTCCTCTGCCAAGAATTATTTTTCCCGAAGCAGCAAAGCTGGAGATAACGATTTATCAGAAGATGAGGAATACGTGGGAGGATACAATCCATTCGAATGATGCGATAGGTTTGGAAATTAATAATGCTCCAGGACAGGAGTCTTCTGTAAGGGTTACGGTTGGATGAGTTGTAAAGAAAGAAGAATACCAAATCACTTGGAAGATTTCATTCAATAGCTCATTATTTTCTATTTACAGCTTGGTGGAAAACCACAAACGTTTCTATTGTTTACATTGTGGGGAATCTCACAAATGTTAAAATGTAAATGCTTTATTGTAAGGTGCTTCATCATTTTATGCACTAGTTAATCATTAACTTACAAGACAATGCATTACTTACCGTTAAAGCATTTCTGATGGTTGTATCTGCTTAGATTCACATGCTGTGCATAGGTCTGACATCCAGTGGTCACTGCGGAGTATTGCATTTTGTTTTTCGTAGTCGAAAAGGGGACGTCGACAAGGCGTGTCTGTAACACTATCCCTATAGTGACGTGCGTTGTACCCACAATCCCTCACGCGTCAAGGTCCCTCTGTTTGTATTTTTCTGCCCTGAGGGAGCCTTCTAGACGTGAGTGAGTACAGAAAAGAGAGAAATATAGAAAAAGGATGTCTATGTTCCTTCCATCCGAGTGGGGAGGAAGGGTGGGCGCATGTGAATCTAAGCAGATACAACCATCAGAAATGCTTTTACGGTAAGTAATGCATTGTCTTCTGATGTTTGTTAATCTGCTTAGAATCACTTGCTGTGCATAGACTAGCGAGCAGTACCCGGAGTTGGCGGTGGGTTATGAGAAGGAACAGTAGAGAAAAGATGTCTTAATACTGCCTGTCCCACCTGGGAGTCAGATTTAGAGTGTGCATCTAGACAGTAGTGTTTTGTAAAGGTGTGCACCGAACTCCAGGTAGCCGCTTTGCAGATGGACTCAAGGGGAACATTTGCAATGAATGCTATGGACGCCCCCGTGCCTCGAGTAGAATGTGCTCTTGGCCTAAAGGGCAGTTCTCTCTTAGCAAGAGTATAGCAGAGAGTGATGCATTGAACAATCCATCTAGAAATAGTGGACTTTGAAACTGCATCCCCTTCTCTTCCTGCTGCCACCGAGACGAAGAACTGATTAGTCTTCCTCAGTGGTCTGGTTCTTTCCATGTAGAACATGACCGCTCTGCGGACATCTAGTGTGTGCAGAGTCCTTTCTCCCAAGTTGGAAGGATTTTGAAAGAACGCTGGTAGTTCTATAGACTGGTTTACGTGGAATTTTGAGATGAATTTCGGAGCAAACCTTGGGTGAGTGCGTAGAACCACTTTATCTCTGTGTCTAGAACAGAAAGAGCCTGTAGTTCACTTACTCTCCTGATGGAGGTGATAGCTATTAGAAAAGCAGTCTTAAGAGTGAGGTCTTTAAGAGATGCTTTGTGCATGGGTTCAAATGGTGAGCCCATGAGTCTGGTAAGTACCACGTTAAGGTCCCATCCGGGAGCTGGGTCAGCTATCGGGGGGTGTATTCTCTTTACTCCCTCCATGAAGGCCTTTATAACAGGGATCTTCCACCACAACACTTTGAGTTGGGAAGTGGTGTATGCAGAAAGTGCCGCTAGGTGGACTTTAATGGAATTGAACACTAGACCTGAATCCAATAAATGGGTCAGGTATAGAACAATATGTGTGGGAGAGCAGTTAATTGGGTTGATGCTCATTCCTCTGCACCAGATGACAAATCTCTTCCATTTGCTAGAATAGCAGTGGCGAGTGTTAGGTTTTCTGGCTTCCCTGAGGATGTCCATGCATCTCTGCGGGAGCTGTAGATGTCCAAATTCTATGATTTCAGGAGCCAGGCTGCTAAGGTCATGTTCTGGGGGCATGGATGCAGAGTCCTGCCCCTGTCTTGTGACAGCATGTTGTACGGGCAGGGGAGTTTCACTGGGGGAGATAGAGACATCTCCATCAAGTGAGCGAACCACGGCTGTCGGGCCCACATTGGGGCCACCAGTATCATGGTTACTTGTTCCTGGTGCATCTTGTGCACCACCTTGTTGAGAAGGGGAGTCGGGGGAAAAGCGTAAACAAATTTCCCTGACCATTGAATCGACAGACCGTTCCCCTTGGATTGGTTCTGGGGGTACCTGGAGGCGTAACTTTGGCATTGTGAGTTCTCCAGGGTTGCGAACAGGTCTATTTCTGGGAATCCCCATTGCGTGAAGACGTCGAAGACGATGTCTTTGTGCAGTCGCCATTCGTACTCTTCGGGCAGGGGGAAATCCCTGCTGAGTTTGTCTGCCAGCAGATTGAGTTCCCCTGGTACATGTTGTGACAGAAGGAACATATTCTGTTTGAGAGCCCACTTCCATATGTTTTGGGCCAGTTTGGACAGTCCTGGAGAGTGAGTTCCCCCCTGCTTGTTGATGTAATACATGGCTGTGGTGCTGTCTGTAAGGACAATCACTATCCTGCCTTGTAGGTGTTCCTGGAAGGCTTTTAGCGCCTTGAACACCGCTAGTAGCTCCAGAAGATTGATGTGTTTGGATGCTACGTTCGGAGTCCACTCTCCGTGAGCAGTCTGATGGGATAGGTGAGCCCCCCATCCTGTGAGGGATGCGTCTGCGGTTAGAGTGGCTTCCGCCGCGGGTGTGGCAAAGGGTTTCCATTTTTCCAGGTTTTCCTTTGTCCACCACCGTAGCGAGAGAACTAGGGCCTGCGAGATCACCACTAGATCATCCCATAGTCCGCTGGCCTGACACCACTCGCTGTTGAGCCACTCTTGCATTGGGCGCATGCGCAGGCGCGCGTGAGGTACCAAATAAATACACGACGCCATCATGCCTAGCAAGCGCATTGCTTTGCGTACCGTCACCTCTCGACCGGTCACATATTGAGGGATCTGAAACAGCATGTTTTGGACCCTCTCTTTGGAGGGGAAGATGAGGCCGTCCTTTGTTTGAATTAGAGCCCCTAGGAATTGTTTGATTTGGCTGGGATCTAGGCTGGACTTCTTTTCGTTGATGGAGAAGCCCAACTGGAACAAAAGGTCTACAGTCTTTTGGGTATTGGAGAAGCATGTTTCGTAAGAATCCCCTGTTATGAGCCAGTCGTCGAGGTAAGGGTAAACTGGGATGGACAACCTGCGCAGGTGGGCCGCTGCCACTGCCAGCACCTTCGTGAATACCCTCGGTGCTGATGCTATGCCGAAGGGTAGCACTCTGAACTGGTAGTGTTTGCCCTCTATCATGAACCGGAGGTATTTTCTGTGCGCTGGCAACATTAAAATATGAAAGTATGCATCTTTCATGTCCAATGTTGTCATGTAATCTCCCTCTGATAGCAGTGGGATCACTTCCTGTAAGGTCACCATACGAAACTTTTGGGGTTTGATGAACTTGTTCGCTGGGCGCAGATCTAATACAGGGCGCATGGTTAAATCCTTTTTGGGTACAAGGAAGTACACTGAATAAATACCTTCCGTTACCTGAGATAGAGGCACGACCTCTATGGCTCCTTTTTCCAGCAGTTGTTGTACTTCTTGTAGAAGGATGGCAAGATGTTCCGGTGACATGCGTCGTCCCCTCTGGGGTTTGTATGTTGGGGAACTGTTGAATTCGATGCAGTATCCGTGGGCTACGGTGGAAAGTACCCAGCGGTCTGACGTTATACCCTCCCATGCTGGAAGAAAGGATGTTATCCGGCCCCCGACCGGTGTTGCATGGGAGGGGACGCGAATCTTCGCGTCACTTGGTGTTGTTAGGGGCTTGGGAGCCTCTGGGGGTGGACCCCCGCCCTCTTCCTTTGCCCCGGCGCTGTCCTCTTTGGCTGTACTGGCCACTATTGGTCTGGAAAATGGTGGCAGTTGTACTGTTGCTGCTGGTTTTGTTGTTGGCGTTGGCCACGAAAAAAGCGTTTGTTGCCATAGCCGCGCCTGGTAGAGAGCTTAGAGATTTAGTCAAGAGTTTTGATAGTATCGAACTCTTTTTTAGCCATCTCCAGAGCCTCATCCACCGCTTTCCCGAAGAGGTTTGAGTCTTCAACAGGTTTATTTATTAAAGACGCCTGTGTCTCCGGTTTGAACCCTGAGTTGCGCAGCCATACGTGGCGTTTTAGGATTATTCCCTGAACTAGGGAACGTCCCGCAGTTTCTGCCGCATCCAGAGAGCTCTTTACAATACTCTGGTTGACCTGGGTTCCTTCGCCAATAGTTGTAAGCAGGCGTGTACGTAATGGTTCCGGCGCTTCTTCGGCGTCTTTGCGCAGTTTGGCCCACTGCGCGTCCGCATAGCTAGCGAGCAAAGAATTGTTGTTTGCAATTCTTGCCGAAAAGGCAGCCGAGGATGTAACTCGTTTTGCAAGGGCATATAACCGCTTGCCCTCCTTGTCAGGTGGTGCCTCACTGGTGGAAAGTGGTACCCCTGCCCTCTTTCTTGTGTTGGTTACTACCAGGGAATCCGGAATGGAATGTCCCCTGATGTACAGCGGGTCTGAGGGTGAAGGAGTGAAAAGTTTTTCAATTCTAGGATTGACCCCTCTGATTAGTGTGGGTGTGGACAGCGAAGGGATGATTCTTCTCTTCACCGAAGCGAGGAGGGAATGGTCTGACTGACCGGGGGTTTTTCCTTAATTACTCTTTCCACAAAGTCTAATTCAGGGGAGAGCTCCCCAGTGTCCAGTTCGAAGTGTGCTGCTGCTCTGCGCAACAGGGCATTAAATGTGGGCTGATCGTCAATGGGAGACGTGTTTCTAATAGGTGAATTGTCAGGAGGATTTAGGTTCAGGACATCAGTGTCGGAATATATTGATGGGGATTGCCAGGGGTGAGAAGGTCCTTCTTCTGGATTTTCTCCGAAGCCTTCTCCTACCAAGTCTGGGCTGTCTTCCAGACCTTCCTCCTGGTTCCGTCCCTCTTCCTCGTCCATAAAATCATCCTCTTCCTCAAAATAATGTTCTTCCCCAGTGAGGTCATACACACTATGGAAGTCTGAGGCTGTGTCCTGGTGGGGATTGACTAGTCTTGGAATTTTGCCCCTGGGGTCCTCCTGAGGCCCTTCTCTTATTCTCTTGGGAGTGGGAGGGTTCTGGGTATTCATAAACCTCTCCATTCTTTCCATGCAGAGATGGAGCCTTTCCATGGTTTCATGGGGTACTCCTGAGCAGTCTAGCGGGGGAAAATTGGTGTCTTGTAGCTGAAAACGGCTCGACCTCTCCCACAACGTCGAGGAAAGTGTCCCGTCACCCTCCTAAAAGCCTTCAGGTGTGTTGGGAATCCCTTCGACTGAAGGAGATCGTCCCTGTCTTTTCGGCGTGTCTTTCGACATTTGCGTAGAGCTCGACGAGTCTTTCGGCGTACGCTTGTGGGCGTCGGCTACCACGATCCTTGCCAAGCTCTCAGCGACTCGTTTGTCAGCGGAGGGCTGTGGTTTCGACGTTATGGGTGTCGATCGCTCTACGGCGACATGCGCTTTCTGCTGACGCGCGCCGGCCGATGATTTGGGGGCGGCGCCCTTATTTGCCGAAAGCCCAGTCGCTGGTCGCGGCTGCGGTTGCAAGAGGGGCTTCGAACCCGAACGGTCCGAGGAGGCCGCAGGTGAAACCTGCGTCTCCTTGGGCGCTGATGCTCTCTTCGCCTTCGACGAAGAAGAGCCATGGGTTGTGTGCTTATGTGTGGTCTTGTGTGCGTCCATGTCGCCGGGGTGTTCATCCCCATAAGCAGGGCGTGAGCCGAGACCGTCGGGGCCCGGTACAGACGACGAAGCGCGTGTGCGCTCTCTAGGGGGGTTTTCGACTTCCGTAGCGGAGGTCGTGGTATCACGTTCCTCGTCACTGTCGGAGGTAGCGACGGTGGGTGGAGCGTCGGCCTTCGACATAGCGTAGGCCGCCCACCTCTTAACCCTACGGTCTTTTAGAGTTTTCGGCTTAAGAAGCCGACAAGCCGTGCAACCTTCCTCTTTGTGATCGAGGGGCAAGCAGCGGTTACACCGTGAATGCTTGTCCTTCAAGTAAACTTGCCCTTGCAAAGCGGGCAAAACCTAAAGGGTGTCCTCTCCATAGCCGAGGCAATAAATCGTGATAACCACCCCAAGGGAAAGGAAGGGGAAAAGGAAAGGCATTCTCAGAAAAGAACTAGAGATGTCCCACGACCCCCACTCTCCCTACTGTATTTGGCCTGCGAGGCCAGGCCACGTGTTCGGCAACGCCGAAGGATCTCCTCTGCTCGTCCCTTCCGTCGAAGATCTTGCTCTGCGGAGACAGCTTCACAACAGCGTCGAGGGGGGGACCGATATGTCTATATTAATATAGGAAAAACGACCAAAGGTCGAGGAGATGAAATCTGCAATGTCTCTCGAGGAGCTCTGCGTAAAGGCGACCAGTAGCTGGGCGGAAAAATATAATCTGAGGGACCTCGACGCGTGAGGGATTGTGGGTACAACGCACGTCACTATAGGGATAGTGTTACAGACACGCCTTGTCGACGTCCCCTTTTCGACTACGAAAAACAAAATGCAATACTCTGCAGTGACCACTGGATGTCGGACCTATGCACAGCATGTGATTCTAAGCAGATTAACAAACATCAGAAATTGAATTATTAGGATTATTAGGCGAAGATATGTTATGTTCTGAGTTCCTCATGTTCTGAGTTCCCTGTAACCATATTCCACAACAGAATGTATTTGCGTCATTTAGAGTGTTTGGATTCAAGAGTTGACTGTCAGTATGTTGGGTCAGCAGCACATGATGTGGCTCTGTGAGCTTCAATAAAGGTGCTTCCTTGACTCACCAAAGTGTCATCTTCTCATGCTTCCGCTACTTCCAGATCAGACATTGGGCGATGCATGGCGACAATAATGAGGCACTTCTATGTCACTTACTGCTTTCAAAAAATTATATTTTCCCATGCTAGTTCTTCGTGACTCGTATCCAGATTTTGAGTTCCTTATCACTAAGATAAACAAAGGCCTTCCGGCTTGCGCAAGTTAGTGGCATAGGGACTTGTAAAGCATCCTCGCTGAGGACAAGTGGACTCAGATCTGGAGGGGTGGCTGGAAATCCTCAGTCAGCATCCAATATGCAGAACAAAATGGTCTTCATGTGGTATATTACCCCCAGTAGGGAGGCATACATCTACAGACTCATCCAGGCTCTGTTGGTGGGGCTGTGGAGTGGCAGGCCCCTCTACACATTTGGTGGAACTGTCCCTAACTATGGCCTTTTGGTTGGAAATAAACCAGCTCAGCCAGAATGCAACAGGCATCTGCATCCCCAGTACCCCAAAGGCTTGTCCACTAGCACTCATAGAAACTAGACATTCTCATATTGGCAGAGACACAAAGTCCTACTACTGTTAATACTTGTAGTAGTTAGGGGCACTATAGATACACTCTGGAAATTGACAACAGTGCCAACTGGGGATAAATGGATGGGTAAAACGTGGACCCTTTTGATCTGTGAGAAGATGACATTTACCATTAACAAGATTAGCCAATTATTCCAAAAACTGAGCTGCTTCCTCAACTTTGTAAAGGCATATAACAAAGATGACACCTGCCCCACCCGCCAAAGAGCTCTAGATCTACTGAATATTGCCTAGGCCTGGATCTCCCAGGCTGTATAGCCTCTACTACTATAGCCAGGTATAGAAAGGGTGGGCCTCGAGAGGCCACACACTTACGCATCCCACCTTCCATTTGCACTGTGTACATACACCTCCTCATTTTATTTCAACACCATAGTTTTAAGCTGAGACACCTAGTGAAGCGAGTAGTGTTCGTAAGTGACTTAACACCAGAAGCAAATATGTGCTGAGGATTTTTCTAATTCTGTCTATACACTTTTTTTTTTATTCCAACTGACCAATCTCATCCATTGCCTTTTTTTCAACATTATGAAGCCAATCTGAAAGCATGTTCTTTTTCTTTGCCAATGTTGTCTTGTATAAAAAGTTCAAGAATATTTTATTTAAAAAAAATAAAAAGTGACGGGATAGATTAAGGCTGTGAAAAGAGCAGAGAGAAATAATGTTGAGGGAGAACAACAAGAGACCAAGAATGGAGCCTTGAGGGACATCATAAAGTAGGGGACGAGAGGGAGAGATGTGAATAAGTTTGATTAGTAGGAAGGAAACTATTGGAGGACAAAACCAGATAATCGAGTAAGGCCAGTGAAGAAAGGAGGATAGAGTGATCGACCGAATCAAAGGCTGTAGATAGATAAAGGAGAATCAGGATAGAGGAGAATTTAGCGTGATGGGCAGGTATTAGCATAATTTTTCATTTTTATTTGGTCGAATGGTACATTTGACGGAATATGGCCTGTACCATTCGACCAAATAAAAACAAACAATTACGCTAATGCATACCGAACATGTGGAGCGGGGGTTGCCGGGGTATTCCCCGCTCCCTATCATCGGTATGTATTAACCTTGATTGGTTGCAGGGGCCAGGGGGTTTCCCCCGCTTCCTCAACATGGGAGGCGGAGGACCGGAAAAAAAAAGAAGAAAAGAAAAGACCTGGGATGGATCTGATGCTGCAGGGGTAAAGGGGTATGCAATCGCGTATGCAACAAGCCGAAAACACAGCTGTTGCCCGGGATCGGGCCCCTGAAATAAAGGCAGACACACACAAGGAGCTCAGGAAAACACGTCTCTTTATTTCTGCTCGTAAACTCTAACTTGGCGCCAAAATGCACCTTCCCATAATCCCAACTCCTCCCCGTTTCACGTCGTTGCGGCTCTGCCGCTAAAGGGGCGTGGCTAGGCTTAACCCTGTAAAGGCTGGCAAAACTATCCCCGGACGAAATGTCCAAACGCCGCTTCAGCATTCTTCAACCAGTCGAGTTGGCCACTTGATAATTCTTTGGGGCCTTTCGCGGCGGACCTCTCCTCCAGTGTCAATTGGGGTTTCCTTGCTTTGACCTGTTCCCCATGCTTCGTCCGGCGGTGGGCTCCACAGGTCATCTCTGGGAGTTCTCGGCTCTGGAGTACCAGGTCTCGGGAGTGTTTCGTGGTCTTCCCTTTTGATGTATTGTTTGAACGGCTGGCAGTTCCTCGTGAGGACTCTATCATGGTCTTGCGCCGTCACCATAGTTCCTTTGACTGCGGTGATCTTCAAAGAGCTCGCATATCGAGGGTCTGTCTTGCGTATCATGGGTTGCTGTACTAGCACCTCATCTCCCACCTGAAACTCTTTTGTCATTGCTTTGCGCCTGGTATCAGTGTCCTGTTTGGCGATTTGTTTCCTTCGAGCATCTCGCTGCAGTATGTCCGGGTTCGTGTTTTCTGACCTCGCCGGGTGCCGCGGGATGCGGGTGTGTACTTCGTACCGGACCATGAGTTTGGCGGAGGTCTTGTTGGTGGCTTCATGTGGTGTGTTTCGGTAGTCTCTGAGCAGCCGGCAGAGGGCCTGATGTGGGTCGCATGCTTCGATTCTTGCTCTCTGGATTGTTTTCTTTATGGAGGCCATAAAGCGTTCAGCCATCCCATTTGCTTGTGGGTGCCTGGGCGTGATCTTCACGTGTTTGAACCCTACCTCTCGAGACCTGGTACTCCGAGAACTCCCAGAGATGACCTGTGGAGCCAACTGCTGGACGACACATGGGGAACCGGTCAAAGCGAGGAAACCCCAGTTGACACTGGAGGAGAGGTCAGCCGCGAAAGGCCCCAAAGAATTATCAAGAGGCCAACTCGACTGGTTGAAGAATGCTGAAGCGGCATTTGGACATTTCGTCCGGGGGTAGTGTTGCCAGCCATTACAGGGTTAAGCCTAGCCCCGCCCCTTCAGCGGCGGAGCCGCAACGACGTGAAAGGGGGAGGAGTTGGGGAATTATGGGAAGGCGCGTGTTGGCGCCAAGCTAGAGTTTACGAGCAGAAATAAAGAGACGTGTTTTACTGAGCTCCTTGTGTGTGTCTGCCTTTCCCCATTGGAAGATCCTGGAGTGTGATGGTTCGAGCCTCGGAGGTTGCGGGATTCTCATGTATTCCTGTTCGCCCATAATGTTTACCGTGGCTCCTGAGTCTATCATGAAGTGGAAAAGGCAATTTTCCATTTTAAGTGGTATCTTCGGGGCTTCCCTCGCCTCTTCACTGTCGAGTACGAGGTTTACATATTCGTTGGTGCTGTGGGCCTCTTGTTGCATGTAATATGCTGTAGCTGGTGGGTCGTAGTATTGTGTGTCTTCCCCATATCCTTCTGGGGGATCATCTTATTCGTCCGTCAATGGCCGATCTGCGTACTCAGAAGCCTGAGCATATTCATGTCCGTACCCCTGGTGTTATTGTACCGCTCTTACATGTCTCCTTGGGTTTTGCTGGTAATGTCTTTGGGCCCCGTACTGCGGTTGTGTCGGGCGGAAAGGTGTTCTGGCTGTGGTGTAGGCTTGAGTTGTGGGGAAGGGTTTCCCTTCCCTGCATACTGATTGGAAGTGTCCTTCTCAGCCGCAGTTTGCGCACCTTTGCGACAGAGCTGGGCAGGAACCAGAGTGGGGGTAGGCCATTCCGCATCTGTAGCGTTGTCTCTGTTGGCGTGAGATCTGTGGATTTTGTGGTCTGTGTTGGTATGGGCCTCTGTCATTTTGGTTGCAAGGGGCCTGGATTGCGGCTATGAGATCTGAGTGTTGTTCCGTTGATCCTTGTTTCGGGTTGTTGATACCCGTCATGGACGCAGCCTTCGCATCGACTCTTTCAAATATGCGGGCTAGCTCACTAACTTCGGGGATCGTGAGCGGTTTCTTTAGCAATTGCATTTTTAGAGCGGGTGACAGGCATCCTTCTATCACTCTAAAACGTATTGCTTCTTCAAGGGAGAATTCATCGAATTTGCAGTGTGCCCCTTTTATTCTTAAGCGAGTGATGAATTCGTCCACCGTTTCTTGTGGCATTTGCAAGCACTGTTTCAAAAGATATCTCTCGTAGTCACGGTTTGCCTCTATTATGAGCAGTTTGTCTAGGGCCTTGATTAGTTTCTTAAAGTCATTTTGTTCATCTGTTGCGACTGTCTTAACAATGGTTTTTATTTTGCCCCCCACCAAGTTGAGGAAAATATTAATGGTGTATGGTGAGTCCCCATCACCCGACCCTCTTCACGAAATGATGGAAGTCTTCCATCCATTCAACCCACCTAGGGCCTTTGTTGGCTTGTGGAGTCGTGGAGAATGGTTGCGGCATCCTCAACTGTATGGATTTAGTGGAGCGCGTTGGTTGAGGTGACCCAGGGTTGCTCATCTTTCCCCCGTGGTGTGGTTGACTTTAGGGTGCCTGGCCACGTGGCCTTGTGGGGCTCTCCCTTGTTAGAGCTGTCTGTAATGATGCTTGGGTGGGTTGCCACTCACTGGTTCGACTTGCACCTGCAAAGCACGTCGCGAGTGCCACGTGCGTTGGAGCTTGCTTGTGGGTCTCTTCTGGTGAGAGGCAGGGTCTTCAGGCGGGCTAGCTGCCCAGTGTTTGAATTTTCGCACAGCGGGTCGCCGGTGCCTTTCCTGGATGCGGGGCGCTCCGAGGCGCTTGCGCCGTTGCCCGGGAGTCGGCGTTGGTGGAGCAGGTGGAGACGGGGACTGCGGGCGGAGTGCCCGTTTGCTGGAGGGTCCTGCTGCAGGGCGGCAGGATCACCCCGGAGGTTCAGCTGGAGGCGGAGGAATGTGGGCGGACTGCCCGTATGCTGGAAAAGCCTAGCTGAAATGTGGGCGAATCGCCCCTACGCTGGAAAGCCTGGCTGGATTGCTGTGGAGGAGGAGGAGGAATCGCAGAAGCGAGACTGGTGGACTGCCAAACTGGAACGCTCCAAATGTGGCCTGGGACGGTCCTCGTCGCCAGTGTTGCCTGGGATCGGGCCCCTGAAATAAAGGCAGACACACACAAGGAGCTCGGGAAAACACATCTCTTTATTTCCGCTTGTAAACTCTAACTTGATGCCAACATGCGCCTTCCCATAATCCCCCAACTACTCCCCATTTCACGTCGTTGCGGCTCAGCCGCTGAAGGGGCGGGGCTAGGTTTAACCCCGTAATGGCTGGCAACAACAGCTAACAATCAAGGAAACTTTACTTGAAGCCGCATTATTCCGTTTTACAAAATGACAGAACGAAGCAGATTTTTCGTATTCTCGCAATGCTGTGCAGTACATTATACGGTCCAACGTGTTATGCAGTCAGCTTTTTTTTATCACTTTCCCGCAACCAAATATTTTGTGGCAGAACTTACCTAAACCGATGGGCAGACAGCAGGACATTAGATACGAGGAGAAGGGAAGACTTAGTCTAATGAAAGGGTCGAAAGCCAGACTGCAGTGGAGGGAGGAGTGAATCTAAATCCAATAAAGAAGAGACTTGTGAATACGCAGCATGTTATAAAGGTTTTGAAAGAAAAGGAAGAAGAGAGACAGGGTGGACATTTCCAAGAAGAGTGGAGTGAAGGTTTTATTTTTTTTTTAAATTATGAGGACAACCACGGCATGCTTAATAGAGGATGGGAATCGCAAGGTGGTGAGAAAAATGTTGAGAAAACAGGTTAGACTGGAAATTAGTTGAGGGCAAATTAAAAGAATAAGAAGGAAGGAAAGGGTAAGCCCAGCCCTCCAGATATATCTGGCCTTTTTATGCAGTGAAATGTTGCAGATACTCCTAGTTTCATTTTTCCTTGCGTAACATTTAAGCACGCTGGTCACAGCATTTGAGAATTCCCTGCTTCTTTCGTCCAGTAAGTGACAGTCAAACATTCGTTCAGCACATCGAAGCCTTGTCAGACAGTTGGGCCAAGCCTGAGTTAACTATCTGGGTGGGCCGTGAGAAATCAGGGCTTTCTTGCATGCAGCTTAAAACGGAGGCAGACTCTTCCTCCATGAGCTCTCATGGAGGGCTCAAATCCCCCTCCCACCGGTTTCAGCAAGGGTCAACTGATGCAGTTGACCAGGGTCAGTCACGGTGTGGACAGGATCATAACTTCTGATGCTATTTTCTGTTACGTTAATGTGCCTTGGTAATAGGGTAAGAGGCTGGGTTAGGCACCATATTAATGCTTGGAGGAACACATACTGGAACGTGGTAAATGTGCTTGCAGTTAACTCAAACAAAGGTTTTAATTGCAAGCATTTGACTTTGTGACAGTCAGTTTCAGCGTCATACCGTTTGATCAATACAAAAGAACAGATTGTTAACCTTAAAACGATCTTAAGTGATGTTTGCCACTCACACAAGAAAACTGAGGCTCCAGGGCAGAGTTCATTCCCTCTATTAAAAACCTGTCCTCGATTCAACCTTTTCCATATTCTACAATCAATCATTAGCTCTGTGGTGTGGACTGACCTTCATTACAGAGACTGATAAGGTGCAGGAAAAGACATCAATTCAAGGACCAACCAATTATATGTTCAAACATTTACTTTGTGTGGGGGGTGCTGTTGAGCAGCCTGGAAAATGGCTGCTTAGCTAATCAGCTCTGCATTGAACCGGCAACTAACTTATGAAGGTGGCCGTATTACGAAACCCCTAGCCTCAGAAATATAGCCACTGAATAGTGGGAGTGAGGAGCACCAGTGGACCAAATCCTGAGGAGATTGGACTCATGGATACCAATATCTGACGACATACGTATGTGGGAACGAGGCGCTGCTTCACCCGACCCCGCGGTCCAGAAGCGGTGTGCACGAAAATCTTGGAAACTTCTCAGACTCAAGTGCGGGGCTGTGACCTGTGCCTGGACACCCACCCTGAAGAGGATCCGATCGATCACACGAAAACTAGGCATCACCCTCCCCGGGGGCCCGGATTAAACACTGCTACGTTCTACAAGACGACCGGGGGACGGTGACACAGAGGTAGTACCGCTGCCTCTACTGAACGGGGCTGATGGTCCCCCGGCAACACCTATTGGCGGGCTACTGCGACATTTGGAGGTCCTGCCGGGACATCTGCTAGGCTATCCGTATGTCCCGTCTGTGAGGTGCAGATAACAGCCGAAGGAGATCCTGCTGCCAACACATACACTTGGTACCTGGCAGATCCGACAGCAACTGCCTCGCCATTTTGATCCGGCGCACGGGCGCATCCGGGGGCTCCCACACACACTGTGAAGAGCATGTGTACCTTGGCAGGGCAAGGGACTGTGACCGCTTGCCCTGTGCTCCGTGGATGCAGTGTATCCAATGACGGTGCGGCCTGGTGTTCCCGGGCGGTGAGGGTGGCTGTGACCCGTGGGATTCCCTTCCAAGACCATGAACTCCTAAACCATGTGGAAACACAAGGCGGCTGTATGCGGGGTGTGTGCCGTGAGCGTGGTGGCCTGTACCCGCTGCCACCCCCCTGCTCCACTACATCGACTGAGGGGGAGCTGCAGCATAGGCTGGTCCTGGCTGCAGTTTTATACGCACGCAACAGGGGCACTATGGACTCGACGCAGACAGCTGGAGGCACCCCTGATCACAAGTAAGTGCGTTACAGAAAAGACATCGACCTGAGGCACCACAAAGGTCGACATAGAAACTGGGGGTATAAGTTCCACTGCCACAGCCCTGATAGAGTCAATGACTGCGTACCCCCTGTGGCTAATATAGATTGTCTCATACTAAGGGCCAACCTGAGACCGCCCCGCGCCGTAGATACATTAGCCTGTGGGATCTCACCATTCAGACTGGTCCCTCCACTACAGCCAGGACCTGGATGTGCCAGCCCACTGCCTTGACCGGCATAACGGGCCTGGCCGCTACTATTTAAAAGAAATAATGGACCCCAATCGGAGGGGTGCACCGCCGCTTCATTAACCCCCACTGCCTCTCGTCTCCAACTGAATCAAAACTGTCACATGCTCAATTTACCATCGGTAATCCCTTTGAGAGCTCTGCAACTCTGGTCACAAGTGAAGTGCAATTAGGCCCTCCCTGCCACGTACGGAAACTATCTGAAGTGCGCTGAAGCCCGTCCTACCCTCTTCCTTTGCAGCCCCGAATTGCCTGAGTGGGACCGACTGTCGAGCCTGCAGCATAAGACTGACTTTCACCTGCACACTATAATAAATAGACCGTACACGTGGGGGCAGGGGCGGCAGCCACCGGCCTAAAATGACCAGAGGGATTCGGGGAGGTAAAAAATCTGGTGCCATGGATACATTTACAGTGGCTGCGTCCAGAGGAACACAAGATCAGTCCTCATCAAGCCAAGACTATACCTCTGTCCCTCGATCCGCACCCGAGCCAGACCGGACCAGCATGATGGTGTCCATGGTTAAACATTTTGCATCCTTTCATGGAAAACTGGATGACATCAATGCCAATGTGGCATCGTTAAAATCACAACTGGCTCACAAAGGCTCCAGAATCACGGAGGCTGAGACCAGGATTGGTGCCAATGAGGATGGATTGCCCGCCCTTCGAGACACTGTTGCTTCTCTAACCCGAGACAAGAAATTTGTCAAAACTAAGTGGGATGACCTCGAATCTCGGTGACGCAGAAATAACATTCGAATAATAGGTGTTCCTGAGGATGCACTAACTGGAAAGATGGAGCCGGCCACGGAAAACTTGCTGAAGGAACTCCTGGGCAATCCTGATCTGTCCCCTTTTTTCACTGCCGAGCGGGCTCACTGTGTGCTGGCCCCATGTCCCAAACCCGGGGACTTCCCAAAGCATATAATTTGCTAAAATATTAAGCTATAAAGACAGGGATCATGTACTTCGATTGGCATGGGAGAAAAAATAACTCCAACTGGGCTCCCAAATCATCAGAATTTCCCCTGACGTCTCCACTGGTGTTCAGCAAGAGAGACGCCAATTCATTGGAGTGAAGAAAATGCTTAGGGAACGAAACATACAATACACCATTCTATTCCCAGCATTCCTCAAATTTACTTTCAGGGAGAAACCTAACTTTTTTTACCGTTCCTGATGAGGCAGTAAAATCCATTGAGGCACAGATACCACTGAACAACCCTGCTGATGATTTAAGGGAGAATGGCTGAACGGAAGTCAATACCCACGTTGAAACGTCTTGTAAGAGGTTCCTATAATCCTTCTGGCCATGAGCTCATAGTGGCACACGCTGATGTTAACCTCCCACCATGTATTGCAATGTTTGATGATACATCCAAGATCCTACGTTGTCGGTTATGCGGCAGCAGCGTACCCTCCTTGCGGCTGCAATTGTTTGTTTGGAAGTTCTGACGTGTTCAGGTCCCTGTTGGGACTCATATGAGGGTGGGCCAGGTTGGGTTGGGCCTACCAGACACAGAACCATGGGGGGAGCTATTTACACAGTCTGGTATGTAGGGGCATTGAGGGAGGGGGTTTTTTGCTTGGGAGAAGAAAAGACAAAAATGGTGGAGGTGAGGCGGCAATGCACACAATGGGCAAACAGTATGAGTACATGATGGACACTATATTCTTTGAAGAGAGTTTGAAAATTTAGGATGTACCCTGAAATACACGATGGCGACTTAATGTCATGGAATGAACGCGGGATTGTTAATTTCACAAAAGCGCACAGAATCATCGCATTTGCGCAGAGACATGGTGTGAAGATACTAACGTTACAGGAAACCTATGCTATGAAACGCATTGCGGCTGGCCTGGCACCTTCTCGGGGACAGAATAGATTTTATACCATGTTCTTGTCACATGCAAGAGGGGTATTTACGTTAATACACAAATCGATTAAATTTACACTGAAAAAGAGTTAGGTGGACCCTGAGGGTAGCTATATCATCCTGCATTGCATTATTGCAGGCAGAGAATACTTCGTTGTGAACACATACGGGCCCAATGTTGATACCCCAGAGTTCTATGATGACATGGTCTCTATCCTCATGGGATATATAGGGGTTCAGATTATTTGGGGAGGAGATATGAACCTGATATTAGATACTGACTTGGATAGAATGGGCTCTGCGCCAAGGGCCCTGTCAAGGGCATCTGGGCGACTTCACTCACACACGGTGTCACTAGGCTTATGCGATACATGGAGAATTCTGCATGCCCAAGATAAGAGATACTCATACTATTTATCAGTACATGATAGCTCGTCCCGAATTGATTTGTCCTTGACATCAGGGGATCTGCTAGGTAAGGTTGAAAATGCTGACATACTCACAAGCACCTTATCAGATCATGCTCCGGTAACATTGCCTGTAGTACTAGGCTCATCTCCACCAATTTGTGCGAACTGGCGTTTTAAGTCTGAGGCCCTGAAAGATATAGTATTTAAAGCTGAAATCCGTTCTGATATTGAGAAATTGTTTGACTGTAACACACAACAGGGCAATGCAGTCGGTGTGTGATGGGAAGCCTTCAAGGTGTGTATATACGGGGCATGTCCAATTTGAGGGAGGCGGGTATATTTAAGATGATTAGAAATGACCTCAACCGTTCTAAAGCAAAACTCAAGGAACTGGAACAGTAATGTGCAACAGAGACCTCCACAATCAAACTAGCACAGGTACGTTCGGAACAGGAGATATTTGACACACAGGAGATATTTGAGACACATGCCCATGAGATACGCTACTTCTCATGTCCTCAAGCTGCAAAGAAATATGGTGAGGGTGAAAGACCTGGTAGAACCCTGGCTAGACTTATAAACACAGAGTGGATGGTCCCAAATAGAATGCATCACCGACGAACAAGGTATTCCTCAATGGGAAGACCAACACATACTAGAAATATTTTCAAAGTTCTATAGCTATCTGTACACATTAAACCAGCCACAAAATGTAAATGACATACGTGCTCTACTCGACACTATACCCATGACCATTATGAGCTCCGCGACCAGAGACGCCCTTGATACCCCAATCACTGTAGATGAAATAGTGAAGGCCATGACTGAAACTCTCAAAAGACAAGGCTCCTGGCCCAGACAGCCTCACCATAGAATTTTACCAGGAACATGTGGCACTTCTTGCACCGCGACTGCTAGAGGTCTGGGAGGAGTCGCTCCAGGAGTCCATACTTCCTCCATCCCTACGTGAAGCAACCATAACTGTCCTCTCAAAACCCGGCAAACCTACCACAGACTGTAGTTCATACAGACCTCTGTTACTCATGAACATAGATGCAAAAATATTTGCAAAAGCAACGACAAACAGGTTTCTTCCACTTATGCCCCATCTAATACATGAAGACCAGGGAGGATTTGTCCCTCGTAGGTTGACATCTCTAAACATTAGAAGGCTCTTCAATGTACTGTCCAGAATCGACCAAAACACAGAAGCAGTGGCGGTCGCACTCGACACACAGAAGGCCTTCGTTATGGTGTCCTGGCAATATATGTGGGAGGTTCTGGAAAATATGGGAGTAGGAGCGGCCATGATTAATTACATTAAACTACTATATAATTGCCCCACAGCGAGAGTTCTGGTCAACTCTCAGACCTCTGCACTCCTTGCACTTAGCAGAGGCACCCGACAGTGCTGTCCGTTCTCCCCCCTCCTTTTTGCACTGGTCATCTAATGACAGACTACATTAGAGCATAACACGCTCGTAGGGGAATACGATTACTTGATAGCCCCAAAATTATATCGCTATACGTGAACGACGTACTGTTATTTATCAAGAACCCGTCCGTTAATTTGGATTGCATATTGAGGGACATGATTCAGATAGGTGCTTTCTCTGGTTTCACGATTAACTACAGCAAATCTGAGATATTCCCACTCACTGTGGCAACTCAATGACCCACGTGTGAATACCCTTTCCGATAGTCACCAGATGGCATCCGGTACCTAGGAGTGCAGGTGGCTAGATCAGCAACAACACTGCTGGCAGATAACTACACTGCTGCACAACAGTACGTCGAGTCCAAAATGGCCAGATGGCACTCCCTTCTGCTTATATTGGCAGGGAAGCTGTCACTAGTAAAAATGATCCTGGTTCCTGAGTTCCTATACATCTTCGCTAACGTCCCTGCTTGACCAGTGAAACAATACTTTGAAAAACTACACACCACATTTGCCCAGTTCCTATGGCATGAAGGGGCGGTCTGCAAATAATTGACATATATGACATTACCCTACGAGAAAGGTGGTTTCACTGCCCCCAATCTAACACTATATTGGATCGCAGCGCAGGCCCAATACGCTACCTACTGGTATGCCGACTCGGGTGGCGTCTCTCATACTAAACTCGAGAGGCTAGCGGCGGGTGGCTATATTAAGACACTCGTGATGCACCGATCTTATACAGATGACTCGCCATTAGAACCAACAGCCACCACACTATTAGCATGGGGCAGGATACTACGCTTGGCGATTGAACCGCGCCCTTATTATGAATGGCTTCCAATCTGGAGATATCCCGGGCTGGAACCCACACATGATGCAACACTGTCCCGACATTGGCAGGCACTGGGATACCAAGTACTGAATGACCTCTTCCCGGAGGGAAAGTTTATCACCCCTCGCACGTGGCGTCCCGGACACTCAGGATCAGAACTTGAAATTATACAATATTACAGACTTAGGGCCTAAGTGCAGACTATGTGATTGTGTTACCCAGATGAATTCTCCCAATACACCCGAACTACACCACATTGCCAACTCCGGTGGGGCCTGAGGCGTGGTCTCTTCATTAACATCGGGTGAAGTGGTTGGAAGGAGCGGGTGTAGTAAGGGGAAGAAATGGGTGAAGTGGGTGGTAGGAACGGACGATGGATCTGGAAGAACGGGTGATATATATAGATGAGATAGGTAAAGTATGAGGAAGGAACGGATGAAGTATGTGGGTGGATAAAATGGGTCAAATATATTGAATAGAAAGATTGAGGTATGTGGATGGAACGGGTGAAGTGGATCGATCAAGTGAAAAATGTGGTTGGTACGGATGAATTATGGGGTTGGAATGGGTGAAGTATGTGAGTGGAACAGATGAACTCGGTGAAGCGGCTGAACTGGGTGGAACGGATGAGCTGGGTGGAACGGATGAACAAGGCAGAAAGGATGAACAGGGTGGAATGGGTGAACAGGGTGGACTGGGTGAACAGGGTGGAATGGGTGAAATATGTGGACGGAACATGTGAAGTACGTGGATGGAACGGGTGAAGTACGTGGATGGAACGGGTGAAGTACGTGGATGGAACGGGTGAAGTACGTGGAAGGAACGGGTGAAATACGTGGATGGAACGGGTGAAGTATGTGGATGGAACGGGTGAAGTATGTCGATGGAACGGGTGTAGAATGGGTGAAGTGGGTTGATGAACGAGTGATGTGTCATGTGTTTGGAACGTGTGAAATGGGTGGAACCAGTGAAGTGGATGGAACGTGCGAAGATGACGTATGTGGATGGATGATGCATGGAGAAAAGAAAACGTAGGTAGAATGAATGAAATGAGCATTGCATAAAATGGCTGGAGTGCATAAAATGGCTAGGAGTACATGGAACGGATTGGAGTGCATGGAACAGATTCAAGTGCATGGAACGGACTGGAGTGCATGGAACGGACTGGAGTGCATGGAACGGACTGGAGTGCATGGAACGGACTGGAGTGCATGGAACGGATTGGTGTGCATGGAACGGATTGGTGTGCATGGAATGGCGTGACTTACATGGGATGGTTTGGAGTGCATGGAACGTTTGAAAGAGCATGGAAAAGAACGGTTTTGTGTGCTTGAAACGGTCGTAATGCATGGAACAGTCGGAGTACATGGAACAGATGGAGTACATGGACTATTGGAGTCGGCCCGATCTCAAACACCTAAGGTAAACCACCATATGACATCTCCACGCTTACTCTCTTCCTTACACCACCACTCAACTAGAACACAGCGATACCAGGACACCATTCGGTATAGCTGTTCTCATACCATCATCTGCCTCATACTCCCCATCACACTAACTAAACACTGCTGGTCACACACCCTCCAGCCTAGGCGTTCTCCTCAGGCCTAACGCAGCCAGAATCGGTCTGGATAAAACCTGCCAGAACCAACACATACTCTTGATCTTCAACCACCACACCTACCGCTAAGAAGCAGCTATCACACGAATGACACACAAGCTGCACACATATCCGGTGCTCAAACGCACCTTTGACTCTCTCTACTGACTTGAACTTCGGTTCCCGAGGGCGTTCAACCTACCAGCGCCTTGAGACCATACCAATGGTACATAAGGCGCTATATAAATGCAAAGTAACATAACATAACATACAAGTTCTTATTAGCAAAGACCCCGGACCAGCCCCCCAAAGTGAGCGGGCGGAAGAACTAGACATTGAAATATCAGATGAGATGTGGGGAAAGATGTGCTCCCATACACGTTAAGTCTCTCTTAACTTCCGGTTTCGCTGTATGCAGTATAAGCTACTTAACAGACTGTACTACACCCCCAACAAACTTAACAAGCTAGACCGACTTACGACACACACCTGCCCTAGGTGCCACTACGAGGCAGCAGATCACAAACATGTTTTGGACATGCAACAAACTCCATGATTTTTGGGCTGGGATCCAGCAAGCACTTTCTGAAATTGTGGGTACTTCTATTAACCCGGGTCCGGCCGGGGTGTCTGGAATATGGGGTACCGCCAGTGGTAAGACAATGACTGACTGCCTTTCTGAATGCAAGTTGTATGGTGGCAAAGAAATGCATTCTTCAGTGTTGGATAGTCCATCACCTCCAACGTTTGCAATGTGGCTGAACGCACTTACCTGGACACAAACGTCTGAGGAGGAATACTTAACCTCCTTATCTACGCACGCACGGCCAAGAAATATCTGGGTTGAATTTCACACATACCTTTCCAGCCAGACTGAAAGCGGTTCCAATCCATCTACTCCTGGTACGAATGCAACACCGAACCAACCTGCACTGTAATCACTGAAATATATATTGTAAAGCTATATAACACCGAACTCTACAGATATGTATGATCTGAATATGGTATTATTTAATATGTGCCTATGTGTGTATGCCATAACGTCTGCCAATAAACAAAAGTTTTAAAAAACATTTCCTTTGTGTGTCATCAGATTATTTGTGCTCATAGCTTATTGAATATTGATTAATGGTTGCCATGAAGCGTTCATTTTGTGTACTATCTTGTCAAATGGATAAGTGTAGATACATCTGCTGACCTTTGCTAAATGGGTACTTTAAAGGAAAGAAGGAACCAAGTGAAGGACACAAGCACTGGAAGCAGCAATGTGGAGATTGATGGAGAATAGAGCTCTGAACTTTTCAAAGTGGGGTTCCTCTGACATATCAATGCATGTCAGGTGTGTACCTTGTTTTAAACTCCAAGTATTCATTGGAAAGTAGTGGTCTGGGCAGGTGCTGTGCAAAAAGGACTTGTCTCAAGGGGAAATTGGCCATAGCAGATGGGCATATTGGGAAGGAGCGAGATGAAAGGGGAACACGGAAGGGGGTTTGTGAGCAACTGCAGCAAAAAGAGGGTTGGCAGCGCCCTGTAAGTGATATGAGGACAATACCGTGAAGTAGAGGGCTGGAGGAATCAGTTTTAGAGAGGGTAGCAATGACAGTAATGTGAGCATCCTCAGCCTGTCAGATGCAATGTATTGACACAGACATTGAAAGGCTGGCTCAACTTTACATTAGTGTATTCAAATTGGCTTTGCGTAATAGGGGTCATTTTGGTAGTGAAACGGAAGAGATCATTCACACATGAGAAATACAAAGGTCATACAAATCCACGCCTCAAGCATGAGCATTTCTCACATATTCAATATGAAAACCTGGCAGCCATGGGTGCAAGCTTGAAAAGGTAGTGTTAGGGTGCAGAAGAAAGACTGACACAAAAGGTGGCATGTTTGGGGCTTAAGTCTTTATTAGATAATAAAGCAAGATAACCTATCTTTCCCTATTCCTAATAGAGGTTTCTGTGCCTCAACTAAAGATCTAAGGTGACTGTCAGGATGTCTGTTAAAGTAAAAGTGTCCACTGTCCTGAGTCGAGAAAACCTTACTTCTGTCCCTTAAACTATAAATTAATGAATAAAGCAGTACTGTTCTGGTCCCAGGAGAATGCCTCCATTCTCCTGCGTTATGGTCAAAGTTCCACACAATGTTTTCTTGGTGGGCCTTGAGAAGGACTCGCTTCTCCTGGCTTTCTGTGTCAGATAGCCTGGGGAAATTACTCCCTTCTCCAGGACTGTTGAATCTTTCTCCCGGTCCGAGTTAGCAGGATAATTACTCCCTTCTCCTGGTAATCATAAAACAATCTCTTACAACAAGGAGAAATGAATCCCCTGGTGGTCTTCTCATTGGGTTTCACACTTACAACACCCAACTCTGAGTGTTATGAGGGACTGCAACCCTGGATGCTCGCTTCCTTGATTTGGCCCGCCCGGTCAAAATGACTCTCATCACTCTTTTGGTTTGGGTCCCCAACCCGGCTTTCTCTTCTTCTTTGGTTTGGCCCACTTGGTTCACTTCCCTGACAAGTAATGCCACAAGGAAGATGACTTGCATGACAATCTTTGTTTGGGTCCCCGACCCCTGTTTCTCTCTCCCTCTCTTTATGTCCCCTTAGCTGCCTCGCTTGCCAAGTACTGACACAAGGCAGAGAGTCCTGCTCATTGTGTCCATACAGGGCTTTTGCCTCCTGTACTTTCCAGCCCCTATACTTTCCAGCCCCTACCGGTCTCTGCGCTTCCCCCATCATTAACTTGCCTGTTCCCAGGATGCCTAGCCAGTTCTTCCTGGGGTCTCTCTCCTACTCCATGTGCTGCACGGGCATCTCTGTGTCTCAGTGCCTTCACCTAGTGGATCTCCATACTGTTGGACCAACGCTATTGATGCTGCCTCTTGCGTTTGCATAACCATCTGCCAGCCTCCCGTTACCGACTGGACGCCATTGGGCAAATTGTAGGTAATAAGTGCCAGCAGCAGTCTGGAACGCCTTTCTTCTCCAGCACGGTCAGTTCCTGTGCTGCTGCCTTCTCACTCGTTTCTGCTTCATTCTACTCTCGCCCTCTCTCTCTCATTGCAGACACCATTTTTAAATGTCCCACACACTCGGACTTCATTGCAACAACTTATCTGGATGTTTAGCTTGGTGTTCCTTCAATCCATATCAACTCCTCCTTCCTCTTCCTCGCCTCAGTACTTGAGGCTAAATGGGAGTTCGAGTCCATGAGATTGCTGTTCCTTCTAAAGTGATTTTGTTTAAGATTTGTGTTTAAAACAAAAAAATAAGAAACAGGAGATTTATTTATTTATTGTTTGCTTGTTAGGCACTTATACAGGAAGTAAATACTGTATACAGGAAGTATGAATGGCATTCGGCCTCGACTGTTGTGCAGGAAGGCGTTTGGAGTTTTTACAACAGGGGGACTTGTATACTAACAACAAGCCATCAAGAATTTAGGGATTATGGAGACTTCCTCTCTGGGAAGGGAAAATACTGCATCACTCCTGATAGGGTCACAACCTTCCCCCGACAGCCATCTCCTCCCATATGATCCCCCCTCACAATGCCACCCCCCTCATAGCGGCTGCCGTCCCATGGCCATGTGGGAGGAGCTTATCACCGGGGAATCAGTGATGACTCTGCAGGATTCATCACATATCCTTCCCCTAATGTCGCTGTTTTTCACAGCATATATTGGGAAACAGGAAAGGAAGTCCACATTACCCTCTCTTACAAAAGGAGAACAATCGATTTTCTCCGCTGAAATTGCATTTTCTCTCAAATACTCCCACCTCAAAACCTTATCTGGAGCAATGGCGTAAAGTCTTAGTGAGAAGGGAAGCAGTATTTAAGTCATTAAATGCTGAGGCGTATGCTAGTGAAACTGGAGGGGAAAAAGATGAATAGTCTGTAGAAGGGAGTGGTGATATGAAAGAGGAACGTACGGAGGAAACCTTAGAAGTAAAGTAATCAGTGAAGTCGGGAGTGGGGTGCGATTGGGAAGTGGTCAGGAAGGCGTGGGAGAAAGAATATTGCTGAGAAGTTTCAATAAACTAGGATGACGGGAAAAGGACATCTAACGAAATAGTGTTTCTTGGCTGCCGCAGAGTTGAATCATAAGATGAGCGGCGAGAAGAAAGAGCAAAGATTAACAGGGAGTGGGATTTCTTACAGCACAGTTCTGCTTACAGAGCAATGTCCGAAGGGATATAAGGGTATGGGATAGCCAAGGTTGCGGAGGTATGCAAAATGGAGACAAAGGACTGGAAGTAGACAGTAAATAAAGTGTAGTAAGAAGAGAGGTGTGAAGAGAAGAAAAAGCACGAGGGGAGAAAAGTGAAGAAAAGGTGTTAAATGGAAAGAGATGCATTAAATGAACATATATCATGACGGAAGAATACAGGAGGGGCAAATAGGGTGAGAAGGAAGAGAGGCGGAAAAGAAAGCAGGAGGTGATCAGAAGAGTAAATAGGAGAGGCTGGTAAAGCAGTATTGGTGGGGAAAGCAGAAAAGTAAAGGTTAAGAGCGGAACAGAGATATGAATGGAGAGGGAACCAGAGTTAAAAGGTAGGACTTGAGAAGAGAGAAAATGGGAGAGAGAATGGGTAGTGAAAATAGAATGAAACCAATGGAATCTACTTCAACAAGAGAATATGGAGTACAGCTTCAGCAAACTGAGATTCTGTCCTGTAGATAGCATCTAGGGAGCAATGTTTAGAGAAAGGATGGGGAAGAGCCCAGGTAGCCTGTTTGCATATACCGCCAATCGGGACACGCTCTGGAAATCAACTTAACCCAATTTAACTCTAAGGTACAAAGCCCCTTTGTAGGGAGAACCATTCTGAAAGAACCAAGCCTGAAATCTGCTCTGTCAGCTTTGCCGTCCAGCACAGTAAACACTTGTTAGTATCATCTGAATTCAGTGCTAGAGAACCGCAATCCCAATCCCCTGTAAAGCTTCAGTAAAAGCCCACTCTCAGGTAGGATGAACCAACAAGAGGAGCAGACATTTGGGCGTGGTGTGTTTGGAAGCAGTTGTCAAGTGAGTTGGAGGTTGTTGGAAACGAGAGAAGCCGTTTCGGCAAAGTTAAGGAGGTTGTAAAATTAGCATTGAGAGCAAGGAGGTTGGAGGGAGAAGGAAGGTAAAAGGAATAGCATTACCAATGAAAATTGGATGAACATCCAAGACGATTTTGGAATAAGGCAGAGAGGTGGAGGATGCTGTGTGAGAAGCACATTACATAGGAGGATTGGGAGGGAAATGAAAGAGAAGGGAAAAAGGAGGCGGGTAACAGTGGTTGGAAAGAGTACTTGGGTAGGCTAGTTGAAGGTAAAGGAGGAAGTTGGGAGAAACATCAAAGGAGAGGTTGGACAGAATATCTGCGATAACCTTGGGAAGAGGCTGTAAAGGAGGAGGGAGGTGAAGACAAAAGGACGATATAGATAGGTGTGGGTGAAGTGAGAGGATGCAAACCCAGCGAGCATGTGGCTGAGTGTTGTATGGGAGGATAGGTCCAGGAGACCCCCCGCCCCTACATGCCCCACCTATGTGAGGTTCGTGACTCGTCAGGGCCCCCCCCTGTCACCAGGGCCCAGGTGACGGGGTGACTACTGATTGACACACAGGACTGATTATGCTGTACTGTAACAGACCATGGACACCATTTTGGAAAGCATCAAGACTCCATTTAGATACTGACAACCCGAATCCCAATGCGACAGCCTGCCTGCAAATGCTGCAGCTCAGCCCCCACTCAGAGAGCCATGCCCTTCCCATGGCGCCTCTGCTCCATGGCAGATCTGCTGAAGGCCCGTTCTCACGAGCAACCAGACACGAACAAGTATCTGTATCATTTACCTTCCACAGTACATTACTGTCCCCGAAGTGACCTGACTCGCGGTTCAAGTCAGGAAAATAACAGAAAACCATCCTAACAGAACAGGCCTCGACCCTGCATCTAATCCGTAACATGCGAAATATATGATGTCAATACCCTCTTTATATAAACCCTTGTCGAACCACACTCCAACCACACTCCAATGCCTGACGGTTTACAAAGATTGCTATATTAAATATAAACATCCATGTTTCAGAAAGGGATACAAATTCATAAGTATTAGTAAAGCAAGTATGGCCTCAGCTCAAACACGATACCATGTGTCTGGAAGACTTAATGAAAAGAAATTGATACAGAACGCCAAAGGCTAACTAATAAATGCTGCTAAGTACAAAGGAAGGCAAACGAAGCACTACTGCAAGCATGTGTGTGTGCTTGGAGGAACACGTTTAAATGTACAAGCCAGAATGAAAATGTATTGTCGTCTCTGAATGTATTGCCTCTATGCTCCTGAGTACGCCACCAAACCCAATACTACCTCATGTGTTATTCAGCTACTACCATGTGACATTGCTAAAATATAGTCGTCCGATGTTTAATGATGTATGAAACACTGCCAAATTATTCTAGACAACTATAAAATAATATACAAATGTATAGACAGTAGAAATGCGTAAACGCTTTAATATTACCAACTTTATTAATCATTTCCTTGTTTTACATAGTGTGCAGCCCAAGCACAGAGAATTGCTCACACACACACACACAACCAAGGCCATCTCCCCTCCCACCAAGGCACGCCAGGACAAGCTGGTGTGCAAGCAGCACAGCCTCACCTCCCCCCATTCTGCTGGACCCGCTTCAAGTATTCGCCTCACCCCATGTCCCAGACCACCATTGTCGGCCAAACGAATTATTTACAACCCGGTCCTAAAACCCCACCGCCCCAAGGGGCCAGAGGTACACCCTCGCTGATCCATTGGACTCCGGTTCACCCTAAGTTAATGGGCCTTCGAAAACAGATATCCAACCATGTATTAACACATCATAAAGCAATTCTTCACTACATCTAACAAGACCAAAATGACAGTGCAGCTCACCCCATGCCCTCAGACCAGACCCCCATGTTTATGACACCCGGTCAACAGATCAGAAATAACAGTGTCTTGATGTATTGGTAGATCTTCACATTATATGCATTCCCCCGTCTCTTATTAACCCTTAGAGTAACCTATTGTAGGATTTACAGGACAACCAGAATTATTTAAATGAATGAATGTTGTGTGTGTGGCTACAAGGGCAGAAAGTCAGGCACCCGTCCATCAACGACACTGACCGCGTCTGGCCTGGCAGCCCCACCCCGATGAACCCAGCTGACCTATCCGCCCCACGTTGACACCACGCTGATCTCCACCAACCACGGAGTAGCTCGTCACAACTGCGCCTATGGTTAGTCGACGCCACCCAATCACCGAGATTATGTGCCCCCTATAGTGTATAGGTTTCTATAACGAAATTTTGTAATAAATAAGACTGTCTTTGCTATTGTCAGACAGAGCGCTCTCGGAGCTTGCAGAGTCCTTTGCATACCCTATTAGATTAGATAAAGAACCTTTTACTTTTACCCGCACTTGGTCCTAGCCTCATTCCCTTTTGGGGTGTGTCTATTATTGCCTCTCATTGTGGGGAGGGTAATGCCTTTTGGGGACGCTTGCCTTCAGTGGTGACCCCGAAAGCATGATGACATTTTTAAATTTTGTCATCGTCCCCTCTGGCACGAGAGATTCCTGGCGGCAGTGGAGACGCACGGTGCGCCCGCTCAAGAGAGCTGCCCGCCTACGGCAACTGGTACGCTTCGACGTGCGCACAGAATAAAACAAAGGATACGGGATCCCGCTCCAAAAAACCCCTTTGAGTACGGCTCGCCGGAGCCGGGGGGGGGCGGCTATTGAGTGTGTGGCAGCGCCGCCTGGACCGACCCAGTCCGGAGAATCTCGATTCAAGACGGGCATGTGAGTATTAAGTGCGAGTGATTGTAAAGGGAGAAGGGGAAGGGAGTCAGAGTACACAAGGTCATTTAAAAGGGGTACTTTTAACCATTAATGCTATTTGTATTTACTTTACTTTCTCTGCATATGGCCATTAGGATAATAAGGTGAAATAAGAGAAGATAAGAGACGGGAACCTAGTTCTGCAAGGGGGTAGAAGGCGGCGCCTAGTAGTGCTATCTTAACTAGTAGTGGGAATAAGTCAAAAAGTGGAGAACAAAATATAAGTGTCTGGTAATAGGGAGATACAGTGAATATGTCAGAAACTGCTACTTTCTTTTTCTTTCTCTTTCCTCTATAGTCAGGTTTAAAAGGTGTAGGGACAATTGATGATCTAGGGAAAGAGGTCCTTAACAGGGAGAGAAGCACAGGGCAAGGAGAAAAGGGAGGGGTAAATGTTATGTGTTATATGTCAAAAGTCGCTTAAGTGTTTGATCTATGTTGCACATGTTAAGTTAATCATGTTTTAATGAATTGCAAAGAAATGATGATAAATTGATGACATTGTATAGTTCTATGGCATGGTCATCGTAAGTGTGACCCGGTAAAATCTAAAGGTAATAATATTGTAAGCAAATATTTCTGATCTAAAGGTAATAATAGTATGAGCAAGTGTTTCTTTTGTATATGCCCAAGAATTGACTAAGATAGAAGCCACGCACACACTTATACTACACAGCGTTAGATACAACTAAAAAAAAACAAAAAACTGAAAACATACTATGGGGGCGGAAACACCCCTGGCCCACATCTGTAAGAATCTACGTGGTTATGATGAACGCATAAAAAAATACCACGATCAGTGGGTCACAGAACTGAAGGGAGAAGGGCTACCCCAAGTATGGCCAGAAGGGGTATCGTTTGATAAGAATGTCCTAGATATGGTGGCCACATGCATATTCATGAAGTATAAAGGAAAACAATTTCGTAATAGAAGAGAAATACTAGACTTGTGGAGGTTATTTGAGGAGGTGCCTCCCCTCAGAAGGAAGGAGTCAGTGTCTAACCTGCCCTCCACAGTTGATCGTCCCTTACTCATACCTGAAGTTGGAAAGGAAGAGGTAAGAACAGAGGGATCGATTGAGGTGACACGATTGTACCCCCTCCTAAACAAACCAGTGCCAGCAGAAGGTTATAGTGACCCCACATTTGTACCCCCTGCAGCACCTACAGCCACCCCACAACCAACTGCACCACCCCCATATGAGGGGCCTAGACAGCACGGACAGGTAAGCACCCCTGCAGTAGATATAGAAAAATTGACGGAGGACCTAGATTCCAGGCTCTCCATGGCAAGAGATGAGTTATCTAGAATAAGAAATATATGTGAACAGAATGGAACTAATGTTGTTAGAGGTGAGCAAACACTGAGGGCACCGGCACTTGACCAGTCATCTGAAGAGGGATGGAAGAAAGGGGAAATACTGTTTAGAATTCAGGAAGAGGCAACTCGAGAAATAGAACTGGGGCAACAGGAGATGGATGAAAATACAGGCAATGAGGGAGTGGCTACCGGGGGCATGGAAGAATTGTGGTGCGATATTGAAGACGATGAACAGGAAAGTGGGAGGTTGAGTGTGGCTTTGGGAGGAGGGTCCGGTAGAGGAGAAGGAACTTCTCTGGGAAGAACAATGGAAGAGGAATGGGCGGGGAGGTTAAGGAATAGAATGGGAAGAATGGCACCGTTAGGAAGGAAAGGATTGAAGGTGAGTACTGGCAAGACGACAAAGGACAAACTACAACTCCCATTGATACATAGGGGAGGTGGGAGACCAAATTATATACCCTGGGCTCAGATGGACAAAGCCAATTTGTTAAAATCATTGCCCCCGCTATCAGGGGGGGCAAGTAAGTGGATATATGCATTCGAAAAGCACACTGCAGGAGTGCCATTAGCAGTAGGAGATGTCAAAAGTCTACTAGTATCGGCAGTGGGTGATCAAGCAGATAGGGTGTGGGCAAAGGCTGGCTTCCCGGAAGTGACACTGGATTGTGATCGTCATGATGGAGCATCTTTTAACACAGTGCGCGCAAGAGTATGGGATGCATTAAGAGAAACATTTCCAGACACACCAGACTTACAATCAGTAATGCAGTGCACAATGAATGAGGGGGAGGATGCTATGGATTACATTTTTCAAGTGCAGGAGATGTGGAGAGTCGAAACGGGCACACCCTGGTATCAGTCAACATCTTTATTTTACTTCATAATTAAGAGAGGGCTTCCAAAGGAGGTGCAAAAAGCACTTGACAAAATAGCAGGGATCGAAGCAAAAGGGTGGCCGGAAATACAAAGTATAATAGTACACCACTGCAAAAGAATAAAGGAAAGGGAGAAGGAGATTTCTCAAAAAACGGTTGGCAGACGAGACCAAACTAGTACAAACGAAACTCGTGAAGGTCGCTGCAGCTGTGGCGGCGCTCCCCCACGACAGGGAGGGGGATGAGGAGGGGGGGCTGGTAGCAATACAAGGGAGGATGGCAGCAAATTGGGCAGGCAACGGGCAGCCACAGTGGAATGGACAGGAGCAATATGCATTGCATTGCGGGATCTGTCAGACAAAGATCTTTTCTCAGATTCTGAAAGTGACGGTGAGATAATAATGAAAATAGCAATACCCTGTGACATCATGATACAAGAAAGGCAGGTGCCAGTACAGCTGATGGCATTGGTAGGGGCACCGCCTCCCTTCTTTGATGATGATATGAAATTAGTGCCCAGTAATCTGTGGACTACAGGCCCCCATGATGTGGGATTACTGCATGGAGTTACCCCAGTCAAAATAAAACTTAAACTTAGGGCTATTCTGCCCAGGGTAAAACAGTACCCACTGTCCCGTGAAGCAGAGGAGGGGATAAAAGAAACAATCAGTGCATTACTGGCCCAAGGAATAATAGTACTGTCAAATTTGCTGTGTAATACTTGTATCTATCCGATTAAAAAAGCAAAAGGTGGGGCATGGAGGATGATCCAAGCTCTACGCCCGCTTAATGACGTCATTCAAAAAGAGTTCCCTTTGGTCCCTAATCCTGCATCGATACTGTACAGCATCCCCAAGAAAGCCTCACATTTCACAGTGGTTGATTTGAAAAATGCCTTATTTTCCTTCCCATTGGCAGAAGAGTGCAGGTATTCAACTGCCTTTACATTGGGGGGAAAGAGGTACGAACATTGTAGGTTACCCCAGGGGTACTGTGAGAGCCCCAGTATATTCAACCGCATCCTCCATGAAGATTTAGGAAACATGACAGCTGAGAGCACGATTATTCAATACGTAGATGATTTGCTCATCTGCCCACTGAATGAGGAAGAATGCAGGAAAGATTCCGTCACTCTCTTGACATTGTTGGCCCACAAAGGATACAAGGTTGACAGAGGGAAACTACAGTACTGCCAACCAGAAGTGCTGTACTTGGGACAGCTAATATCAAAAGATGGCAAAAAGATAATACCAGGCAGAGTAGATGCCATTACAGCAGTGAGAAGACCAAGCACAGTGAAGGACATGCAAAAATGTCTAGGAATGTGTAACTACTGTCGAGCATGGATATTAGATTATGCAGAATACACAAGACCACTACTACAGGCACTCGAAGAAGCTCAGCGGGAGAACAGATAAATCCAATGGTCAGCAGAAATGAGTGACTCATTTACCTCACTCAAGGAATTGATTTCAAGCGCACCAGTACTCGCAAACCCAGATTATGACCACAAGTTTTACCTGTTCTCCCACTGCAAGGGGATCCTCATGACCGCAGTGCTGACACAAAAAACATCCCTGGGACACAAGCCACTCGCTTACTATTGCGGCACGCTAGACGCAGTGATGCAAGGACACTTTGCTTGCGAGCAATCTCCCTCAGCCGCAGCGTTCGCCATTGAGAAAAGTGCAACAATAGTGATGGGATGCTCTGTGACATTATTTGTGGAGCACTCCCTATTCGCTATATTAGAAAGATCAAAAAGCACACTGACGACACAAAGAGCAACTGCTTATGAAGTAATACTGTTCAGCGCAAACATCCACATAGTCAGATGCAAAACAGTAAACCCAGCAACGTTCATTACAGAGCCATGCACATTAGAAGACATGCAGGAACACGACTGTGCCACTTACACAGGAGAGGAAGGGGAAGGCCCGGTGGTAAGTGAGAATGCTCTAAATGAAGGAGAAGTTTACTTCATAGATGGGTCAGCATCAACCGACAGTGACACGGGAAAAGAATGTGGGGGTGGCAGTTGTGAAATTGGAAGAAGGTGAGTAGGAAGTGATAGTGCAGCATCGCCTGCCCTCCCATTAATCAACCCAAGCAGCGGAGCTCATAGCTCTAATTGAAGCATTACGTGCAGCAAAAGGATGTACAGTGACTATTTACACAGATTCAGCATACAAGATTACTACAGTACACAGTGGGTTGGCAAGGTGGGGACGGAGAGGGTTTCGCAGAGCAGATGGGTCACCCGTACAACATACAGAGCTCCTGAAAGAACTTATTGAGGCGTTGAAAGAACCAACTATGGTAGCAATAGTGAAATGCCAAGCCCATACGTCCAATATGGACGTTATCTCTTTGGGATACGCTGCAGCAGACGCCGCAGCCAAGGAAGCTTCCGATTTAGTAAAAGTAAATAACAGGTGAGTACTTAGTGCAACAACAGGCAGTGGAAGTGCTCCCGGAAGGATACAATACAATGCCTGTGTCACAAATACTAGAGTTACAGGAAGGAGCAAGTGAAGAGGAAAAGGGGCTGTGGGAGAGGTTGTAGTCAATCAGCAACAGATCTTTTGTGGCACCAGAATAATACAGGAAAGGTGGTAATGCCCCTCAAACTCCTAGAAATAGCATTTCAGCAACTACACTTCCCAGCCCACAATGCTAAACAACACATAGCAGCAGAAATACAAGAAGGCTGGTTTGTGCCAGGCCTCCAGGAACATATATCAAAACTAGCAATGGAATGTACAACATGTCAAATATACAATTCAGGAATGACACTGAGGACACTCAGAGGAACAATACCCAAACCACTGGGGCCCTTCAGAGAGCTGCATATTGACTATGCAGATATGGGGGAAAGGTGTAATGGCTTGGCAGGCAAAGAACGATTGTCTGGAGAGTTGCCCAGAGCGATGCCAGAGGTTAAGATTCATTCTAAACCTTCCAGCCATAACCTCTTTTGTTTTGCTACTGTCACCCCGAGTGGGACGGGTATGCCCAGACGTGGGTCCCGTATCTGCTGGGCCTAGAGACCCAAGCTACTCCTCACTGATGATGCCCAACAAGGCTGAAACATGTCTGGGGATGCTTGTGGTCTCGTGCAGAAGGGATGTGACCTAGCAGTTCGGGCTGGACTACTCCTTTGGGGGTGGGACCAAGCCTGATTTGCATATGTCTTTCCCCTTTTGTAATGGCTTGGCAGGCGAAGAACGATGGTCTAGAGGGTTGCCCAGAGCAATGCCAGAGGTTAAGATTCATTCTAAACCTTCCAGCCATCACCTGTTTTGTTTTGCAAAAGGTGTAATGGGACACGGTATATGATAGTGGTTGTCTGTCCATTCCCCAGATGGGTTGAGGTTGGGCCTTGTGCACGACCTGATGCCAAATGCCTGCAAAGTTCTTAGTGAGGGAAGTATTCCCGCGCTGGGGAATTTGCAACGTGATTCGCTCAGATAATGGCACTCATTTTGTTAACGAGCTGTTCAAGGAAGTAACTGCTTTGTTAGGAATAAAACATAATCTATGCTCGATTTATCATCCACAAAGCAATGGCGTGGTTGAGAAGATTAACGGCCTCTTAAAAGACAGGCTGTCAAAATCGTGCTTTTCACTAAAAAGGAACTGGGTCTATTGCCTGCCTCTGGCCTTGTTCGAGCGGAGAAAATCAGCCAAGCAAGGACCACCATTTGTCACTGCACGAGATTGTGACAGGAAGACGCATGCATACAGCACACTCTCCACTCCGCAGACATTCAGATGCACACAGAAGCGCCACAATACTAGGAGAAGAGTTTACTGATTATCTGACAAAACTAACAAGAGCAGCCCGCCTGATATCAAGGCAGCTTGCACCACCATTCACTCAAGAAGAAGGGAACGAGACAGTAACACTTGTCGAGCAAAGCCAACAAGGGCAGTTAATGCCAGGGGACGTAATTTATGTGAGAAGTTTTGTACGGAGGTGGAATGCTCCAAGATTTCATGGCCCTTATGAAGTGATATTTTGCACACCGACTGCAGTGAAAGTAAAGGGCTTGAGATATTGGATACATTTAACCGACGTACGTAAAGCATATGATAGTGTCCAAGAGGAACGAGAAGAGCAAGCACAGACAACAGCAAATAATTAACAATGAAGAGGAAAGGAAAAGGATGCACATGAAACATGGATACAGAGTAAAAGGGTGAAAATATGAGGGAAATTGAAATGCCAAAAATTATTCTGGTGATAAATGAAAGCAACAATGAAAATAGAAAATATGTTGGATTGCAAATATGGTTCTGCTCTCTCTCTCTCTCTCTCTCTCTCTCTCTCTAGAAACGAAAATCTCAACTGTTTAAGTATGCTTAATACACTTTCATGTTTTAACCCATAGGAGTAACCATGGCAACGAACGGGCAGCCCACAACGAATAGTATTAGGGCAGTTAGAAATGTAAATAATGAATTTAGTTGGTGTAGATATGCGTATGAATGTGGCCTGTCTGTGTGTGCTGTTTTATTCTTTACAATGTTTGGTCTCATTACGTACTGGTTCATTTCATTCCTCTCTATCGAGATGAATGAGAGGGTAGGGGGGAACGAAACTAACACGAAGAATGCAACCAAAGTGGTCAAAGAGGGTGATTACTTAATATGGGATGGATTTCAGCTTGTATGGGGCTATGGTACAATCCCACCCAAAGCACAGCCCTCAACTAATATCCATAGCAGCTCGAGTATAGACCGAACCTCACTCCTAAATGTCTCGGAATATAATGTGTACAGTTTAAATGACCGCAAACCCTTCTGTCATGTCATGGCTATACGATACTATTGCCACACCGCCCCCATTAGAAGCTACTCCCACAACAGACATTACAGTAGCTATAGGAGAAAGGGAAGAGAATGAAGAAATGTCAGAGAAGCTTCTGTCTCTATATGATGAATGGGAAAAGGGGGGTGCGGGGAAAGGGGGCCAATATCACACATAGCCCGAGAAGCAAGGGGCTACCTCAGAAGCAAAAGGAGGAAGAGGGAGGTGGGGAGGAGAAAATATGATGAGTACTATGGTCTGGGTCTAGACACTATAGAAGACCCGAGACATCCACGCCAGTCAAACAAATGGTATGCGGGCATGAGTTCCACCACAAAACAGACAACCAACGAGAGTTGTTATGTCTGTTCCCTGATCCCCCACGCCTCAGGCACACCAAAAGTTCTGTTGCCAAAAGAATTGCCTCTTGCAGATGCCCAGTGTCTCCTTCATCTCACCTTGTGCAGAATTAAGAACACCTTTCAGGCACACGAGGTATCCTTTGAAATGCTGCAGAATGAGAAAACCTGCTACTCCAGGGTAAAATGAGCGATATGCTTCAAAGAGCCTTTTTTCGTGATAAAAGGGACATTGTTTTTGGACAATAAATGGAAAGACGAAGAAATAGCGTGCAAAGCTGAGGCACTATGAGGGCTGACAGCAGAAAAATTACAGTGGGTCGAAAAAACATGCACGCCAGTCTGGAAAGAGCACATCACGAAACTGACCTGGGTGACCGCCATAGAAAAGCCATTCAAACTGCAAAAAGAAATATCGTATGATCTATGCTTCCATGGGGAAGGAAAGAACCCAATGGGTGTGAACAAGAACTGTAACCAGTGTTCGGCAGAAACCTGTGCAGTTCCCTTAGGGATCACTGCAAAATGTTTAAGACCACAGGAGTAAGCAGTAAACCCAATTGGTAGCAGTCCGCACCACCCAGATTTACCTGGTAGCTGTGGCTGAGCAGTCAGACTTCCCTCAAGAAGAGTTAGGCAGTATATAGAGTATACACAATAGGGCTAAAAATCAAACACTGACCAGAGCTTTGGTATAAAAGCATATAATTATTTAAAAACACACTTATGAAAATACACTGGCACTAATATATCAAGCAAGTTCAAACACAGTCTCTATAAGTATATACACCTCCCTGGGGGGCGTAGCTAGACAGCCATGGAATAGGCTGTGTGTCCCGTGAGCTCTGTGATCCGACGAACTAATCCGCTAAAGAAACAAGCATTTTTACATCAATTGCGACTCCAAAATATATGAGAAGGCGCAGGAGAATGCTGAGCGAAAAGTGGGCAGGCTGCCTGCACGATCGAAGCCGTGAAAGTGACAGAGTGACACATTGTATCTCGGAGGCAGCCGCGAGTGAAAAATCAAGATGGCGGTGCCCGAGAACAAAGGGACCCGGAGGATTGCATCCCCTTAATGGTGCGGCTGTTCCCGACGGTCGGATGCAGCTGCGGACCTGCGGGCAAACCATAGAACAGACGGCCACACGTTTGGGAAGCTGCAAAGAGGACAAGACCGTGGCAGATACTCGGAGCGGGAGCACCACGAGTGCCGGTCTGCTGGAATCCCCTTGCGGTATACGAAGTGCCCACTAAGACCGGACAAGTCGTGCCCGTTGGTACGGAGGCAAAACTAAAGGACTGGAGGTCTTCACGCAGCGCCGGAGGATAAAACAAGAATCGGGCCCTGTGGAATGATAAACCGTGGCAGAGGCGAATATCCTTGATGACCCGTGGCGCAGATCGGAGACGCTTGGGGCGGGCGTTGCTCGCTGAAAATATAGCAGGGCTGACAATTGTAAGCAAAACATATGGACATGGTGTGCAGGCTGCCTGAGCGATTGTAGCTGTGAAATCGACGGGGGGATACATTGTGTCTCGGAGCCAGCCGCGAGCAGAAAGTTGTAATGGCGGCGCCCGAGAACAAAGGGAACCAGAGAAGTGTGCCCCTTTGAAGAGCGGCCGTCTCAGACAGACAGAAGCAGTTGCCGGCCTGCAAGCAGGAAGATGTGGGAGGACATTAAATATAAATAGCCACACGCTCGGATGGCTGCAGAGAGCGAGAGCAAGTCACGTCTTGTGGTATGCTGAGAGGGCTTGTATGCAGTGCGTGAAGACACAATACGCGTTGGGCCCTGTAGAAGGTAAGCTGCTGCGGTGGCGTATATCCCTGGTGACCTGCGGAGCGGAACGGAGGCCCTTGGGGCAGGCGTTGCTAGCCGAGAGTACCGTGTCATCCAACACTGCAGGGCCTCCTTGACACAGGAGACCTGCCATGGCATGTAAAGAAGGGGAACTAACTTGCGTGCATCTATGCACATACGAGCAGGCCAGAGGAAGCGCAGTGCATGCGCATTGGGACAAGGACCATGGACAATTTAATATGATTGTAACGGAATAACTGCGGAAGAACACCTAGTAGGCTGGACACGGCCTGCGAAGCGAAACGCAGCTGGGTTCAGAGGGGATGCACGGCGTGGCCACAGGGATGATCGAATAACTATTAAGTGCATGGGAGTAACATAACTTTTTAAGGAAAAGGTGCACCCAAACTTTGCGTACACCATATGTGCCCAGGCAGGCCAAGTATATGAGGAGGTGACTGTGGAACGTGTACCAACAAAATGTACATGGGGAACAAACGTGGGAAGATACAATCCACCTGAAATGCAAACCCATGCGCCATAGGACAAGTAAGCTGCAGGGGAAGCGACCCCAAAGGCCGGAAGACCTGGGAGTGCCACAATAACACTGTAAAGTCAGAACTGGATATGCAAGAAAGTAATGCAATGTCAGTGAAAAGGCTGAGAGCTAAGACCAAACAACCCACAAAGGAGGTCTTTGCAAAAGTACAGAAGACCCCTACAACAGCGACACAGGGTATGGTTGCAACTCCTGCAGCAGACGCCCCAGAAGGAGATAAGCATCAGATCCTGGTGGCCATAACGGAATTAAGCATCAACTGGGGCGCAGCAATGGCAGACCTGCAGACTGCCTTAGAGAGCAAAATTGATGCGGTAGGAACGGAACTCACCCTGCTACGACAAGATGGTAGGGTGTTGGCAGAGAGAACAAGTTGTCTGGAAAGTGCAGTAAAGACCAACACTGACGTCAGCACGAATAACGCAAAAGAAGTCCACGTGCTAAAACAGCAGGTTGCCAATCTCGAGAATCGGGTGGAAGAAGCAGAAGGAAGGTCGAGAAGAAACAATATACGGGTGGTCAGCCTGCCGGAGGGGGAGGAGGGCCAGGACCCAACAAACTATGTGGAGAACATGATCCTGCAGGAGATAGGAGCGGATAAGCTCTCACAGGGATTCACTGTGGAGCGTGCGCATCGTGCCCGGATGAGAAAACCACGACCCGGGGCACTGCCGAGACCGATAATAGCAAGGATCCTGAATTACACATATAGAGAAAAGATCCTGGAGTATTTTCGTAAGGGCGGAACAATAGAAAGAGCATCCACCAACATCACGGCATACCCGGATTATACGGTGCTGGTGCAGAGGCAAAGGTAAAGCTATGTGGCTGTCAAAAGGAGGCTGCGTGCGGTGTGGCATTAAGTACATGCTTCTGTACCCGGCGAAACTGAAGGTGCTGCACAGGAGCAGAGCGCTTTTCTTTGACACACCAGAGGAGGTGGTGTCATGGTTAGACTTGCAGAGCTGCCCAGAACAGGAGGCGGACCGAGATCGTCAGGAACAAGATAACTGAGGAGCCTGAGCCATAGACACTGAGGGGGTAAGTGGGAGGGGGGCATTGCCATTTAGGGACAAGCAAGACTGGAAAGACATTGTGCGGCCCTCGGGCCTCGTGCCCCTGTACAGACTGGAATATAGTGGATAAAATGCATAAAGGAGCTGCACAGAAGCGTAATAGAATGGGAAATAGGAGCAAAGGGACTGAAGCACCCCACCCCTGTGAACTAGTAGTTGAGTGGCCATTAGGGCGACTTCACCCTACTGAGCCCTGAGCATAGGCTTGTGCCGGACAGGGCTAGATGTGGGGGGGCCTGAGATCCAGGGATGGAGCTGGGCAACAGTTTTGGGGAGAGTTGTTGGGGAAGGGTCGGGAGGGGGGCGGTAGGGAAGGGGGAAGAGTTCGGAATGTACATCGTTGTGGGGAGTTTAAGTTTGAACATGAGCCTATATAGAAAAATTGGATGGTTGAATTTGTATCACGCGGGAGGGTGGGATCTGGTAGAGGTGGAGAAGAGGGATGGTTATGAGCCATGGGGGATCTTAAAATAATCAAATGGAATGTCAGGGGACTTAACAGTTATTTAAAAAGGAATGAGGTTATGCTGTATCTAAGAAGGCAAAAAATAGATATTGCGCTACTGCAGGAAACGCATTTGACTCGGAAAAGATGGTGTTGGTTGTGAAGAAATGGAAAGGGGTAGTGGTGGGCTCGACATACTATGCCTATGCAAGAGGAGCACTAATCTGGGTGGCGCCGCACGTCCCATTTCAACTGTTACAGGAGGTGGCAGAGACAGATGGGAGGATGGTCATGCTGAGAGGGCTGGTGGAGAATAAGGAGATAAGCATTGTTAACACATATGCCCCCAATCAGAACACGGCAGCATATTTCAGGACTCTGTGTGCCAACCTCGCCATATGGGTGGGTAGCGCGGTGATCTGGGGTGGAGATTTTAACTGTGTACTGAACCCCAACATAGATAGATCAGATGGCAAGATGGATAGACCTACCCCAGCGGCGAAAGTATTACAGACACTGCTGGATGACTTTCGTCTGGCAGATGTATGGAGAACAAAATACCCCCAGGAGAGACAATATTCGCATTACTCCGCCCCGCAGCATCTACATACGAGGCTGGACTATGTCTTTGCCACGTCGGATGTGATAGCAGAGACCACTCAGGTAGAATATAAGGCGAGGGTCCTTTCGGATCACTCGCCATTGGTTCTCGGGTGGCAATACCGCCCCCCCGAGGGCACGGATTCCGACGTGGCGCCTCCGAGCAGAGGCGCTCAAGGACCCAGTTTTTAGAGAAGATATAAGAGAGGAGATGACTAATTATTTTGAGGAGAATACGGGTAGCATTGACTCGGCAAACACATTATAGGAAGCCTTTAAGGTAGTAATGCGAGGGGTAGCCATAGCAAAATCAAAAGGCCTGCGGGGCGGAGTTTTGGCTGACCTACAAAGAACAAAAAAGGAATTGGATGGAGCATTAAAGGGGGGATGCGAAGACATGGAGCGGGTTCTCAAGCTGCATCAGAAATGTGCGGAATACTGGGAAAGGCTCTGCAACCTCAACTACAAGAAGTACATTGAGAGACAGCATGCGGGAGGGGATAAAACTGGACGGCTTTTAGCATTTAGATTGAGGCTCCCAGACCCACGATTAGAACTATAATGAGAGAAGATTTCAGCGTAGTGGACACCCAAGAAGGAGTTAACGGGGAGTTTGCAGAATATTACAAGGCGCTATATACAGACGAGAAGGGAGGCAGCCAAGAGGAAATAATAGAAACGCTAGAGGATATAGGACTACCCATGATAAGCGAGGAGGAAAGGGAAGAGCTAGATGCACCAATCACCCTAGAGGAGTTAGAAGAAGTGGTGAGGCAGCTACCTACCTGTAATACCCCAGGGGCGGATGGGCTCCCGAGTGAATTTTATAAAATATACAGGGAAGAAGTGCTCCCCCCAATGTTAGAAATGCTCAATGAAGCGTTTGAGGTAGGACGGTTGCCCGAAACACTCAGAGAGGCGATCATTATACCGCTTCCTAAGCCTAATAAACCTGGGCACAGCTGTGGCTCTTACAGACCTCTCTCGATGCTGAACCAGGACAGCAAGATATTGACGGCTGTCCTGGCAAACAGATTGCGAAGAGTGATCAGCAAACTAATACACCCTGATCAGACGGGCTATGTCCCGAATAGAAATATAACTCATAATCACAGGCGACTCCGACGGGTAATTGAATGGGGTAGTGCGACTGGAGGCGAAATGGCGATTGTGTCCTTAGATGCGGTCAAAGCTTTCGACTCTGTCAAGTGGCCATGGCTGCTGGCGGCCTTGGAGAAACACGGGATGGGGCCCGGGTACATGAGGTGGGCAAGGATGCTATATAGTGAACCACTGGCCAGAGTTAGAACGGGATCAGTAATATCTGAGAGGTGGCAACTTAGTAGAAGCACTAGGCAGGGGTGCCCTTGGTCCCCAATGCTTTATGTATTAGCGCTGGAGCCCCTAGCAATATACCTCAGACAACAATATGATATGATAGGTATTGAGGTGGTGGGGGAACGACACCTGATCTCCTTATATGCAGACGATCTGTTGCTATACTTAAGGTACCCGGAGGAAAATCTCCAGTACATACTGGAGGTGATGGGAGAGGTATGCAGGGCTGTCCGGGATAGCAGTGAATCCTCAGAAATCTAGTATGTTTCCGTTGGGCAGCTATAAGGGAACCCCTGAGAGACGGCTACCGGTGCAACAAATACCATGGGCGGTTAGTTCTTTCCGGTACCTTGGGATAGACGTGTACCACATGGTGGAGGAGGAACATAGGCACAACACAGAGGTGGCAATTGTGAAAATTGAGAAGTGTATGCAATTCTGGGTGAAGTTGCCCCTAGCTATGATGGGACGGGGTGCAATGCTAAAAATGGTGGTCCTGCCTAGGCTCCTGCATTATTTTAGTAATATCCCACACATGATACCTAAGAAGTTCTTTGCTAAACTGAACAGTGTGTGTAGGGATTTCTTGTGGCATGGTACCCAAAACAGAGTGGCGCTATGGAAGCTGCAGAACTTTTATGAAAAAGGGGGGATAAAACTGCCCAATTCTGAGGTTTATTATATAGCAAGCCAGCTGCAATATGTGGCTAAGTGGCTCTCGGAGGAAGTGACCCCTGAATCTAGGCTACTTGGACATGATTGCGCCCCATTTTACTTAAGAGAAATGATCTGGCTGCCCAAGTCTGAAATGAGAGAGCGTCCTAGGATGATGATGCTTGGGTGGCAGATGTGGCGTCGGGCATGTCGGATGATGGAGAACCCATTCCCATGCTCCCCGCAGGTACCGCTGGTCGCATTGGCAGGGGAAGATGTGCAGTTAACGGCGGTAATCAGGACCCACTGGGAATCAGTGGGGCTGATAATGTTGGGAGATGTCTGGCAAGAGGGGACTATTTTGGATTTTGAAACTCTTGGGGAGGAAACAGGATTGCATAAGGGCCAGTACATCACATATCACAGAATGGTGCAGAGAATTCGGAAAACATGGCCTGAAACAGTATTGGAAGAAGAACCAGATGCAATTATAGAGGCAATATATGATATATCGGATGGGGGGCATGAGATTTCTAGACTGTATGAGATGGTGATGTCTAAGGTAGGGAAGGACTTGACACAATTGAGACTAGATTGGGAAGCGGAAGTAGGAACCCCGATAGAGGATGGGATGTGGGAACGTGCCCTGGGATACCACAAAAAAGTGTCAAGAAAAGCGAGACTAAAACAAATACAACTATATATAACGCACAGAGCATATATGACACCTATGGGGATATCCAGGTTTGAAAACGCTGGACGACAGGCGTGTCCCAATTGTGACGAGGAAAAAGCTGACATGACACACATGTTTTGGTCATGCCCAGTAATCGAGCGTTTCTGGGGTGAAGTCGCACAAAAACTAGCGGAAAAGGGGGTCATGATAATCATAGATACAGCCTGGCCCTGCTTGTTGGGAGGGTTCCCCAGATCGACAAAACTTAAACATGTTGGTAAATTGAAAGATTTAGCATATGTGCTTGCTAAACGAAGGATTGCCATGGGAAGACTTGTTACAGGCCACGGGTGGAGGTGTGGAAAGAGTTACAGAAATGGGCAGAGGCAGAAACAATGGTATGGCAAGAGGCAAGCACTGCAGGGGGGCAGGAAGAGATAGGTACCCTGATGGCATGGAAATCATTAATAGCGGAATTATTTGGAGCAATACAAGATCGCACAAAATCTACGGGAAGTAAGACCCCGCCGCGTACGGCAGATATAGAGTACGAAGAACAAACAGGCTCATGAAGGGGGGGAGCAGGGATCAAGATTGAGTATTGAATAATTGTATTGCTGTAAAACGCACTGCGTGTTTGGTTGTATTGTTGTTTCGTTTGATTAAAATTAAAAAAAAAAAAAAAAAAAGTATATACACCTCCCTAGTTAATTATTCGACAAGTCTAGGTTAAGACACCACTTATTTAGCAAAACAGAGGTGAGCGCATAACCATAGATGGCACTCCAATAATTCGTTTAAAAAGGGAGAGGAAAAGCAGAGTAGGAAAATAACAGTACCAAAACTGTTAAGAAACCACAGCAAGTCAAGAAAGGCAGGGTCTACAGTAGAACAAAAAGTTCATAGGCCAGGGCCACTCTTGGAGAGAGCAAGGCAGAATGTGCCCAAGATCACACAGTGGAAATGCACTCAAAGTCTTTGCAGAAAAGTCAAAAGAGGTTGGATCAGTTCAGAAAGGCAAAGTTAGCAGGTATGAGATCAACCCAGATAGAAAGTCAAGGATTTACAGGACACCTTGGACAATCTGTTGCAAGGGAGACCAGGTGGGACACAGTACCTGAAATGGCAAGAAAGCTCCAGCAGTGGCAGTTGTTCCTGGCAGCGGGTGCAAGTCGCGGCTTCAACCAGAGGAAGAGATGGTCTCGACGGGGAGGAAAGCTGGAGGTCGTTGCACTGCCAGGGCAGAAACCAGCCGCAGAGTTTCCCGATTAAAAGGTACAACTCTTTTATTCGCGGTAGTGGTGAAGCGTGGCTATCCGGCCGCCGGGGTGCTTGGCACGGGCGATTCGACCACGAGACGATCCAGGAAGGCGAACAAGGCGAACTGGCTGGTCCCACCAGCTCAAAGGGAAGAAGACTCTCCTGGAAGAAGATCTCCTCTGTCGTCGGGGAAGTGGTGAGTTTCGTAGAGCAGGGCTCCACCGGTGGTGTTGTCGTTGTAGATAGCTCAGCTTCTCCCCGCTTTGGATTCTTTAGGTCCTGTGGCGACTTCTGAAGTTCCAGTCCCCAAAGCCCTGCTTTTATGCAGCAAAACCCCCATTCATCAGCCTAGCTGTCACTCAAACATGCTAAGTGGTGAGCCGGGCGGCTCACCACTGGGCCAATCACACAAGAGTGCGACTTGGGTTGCCAAGGCAACTCAGTCCGGGGTGCCTAATCCCCCTCCCACACATCCTGTCGACCCCAGACAGAGTGGCACGATTTGGAGGGCTTCTGCGGAGAAGAAAAGTCAAAAAGTGGAACAAAGGGCTCGACTTGGGTAAGAGTTTCAGAGGCCAACACAAACGCCATTTTAAAACCTGGTCCTTGTAAAAAGACCCGACCGGGGAATAAATATTAAATAAATAACCCAGCGGTATCTTTAACATTGCACCAAAAAGTGGTGCGTTTAAAATGAATGGGAAAATCCCATAGGTAATATTCCGGTGGAATATTTCGCGTTGTATCCACTGCCACCAGCCAGAAACTCGACATGGGGGGACTGGACAGTGCCCCCTTGGAAAACAGACCCTGGGGCAATCGAATTACCCCTACCAGTACTTGCACAATATGATGGTTTGTACTGGTTCTGTTCACAATTTGAGACTAGTAAAGCCAATGGTGACTTTACATGCCCTGGGAGACAGTAGTCAGTCCCAGTGTATGGAGTCTATGTTTGCGGGTCACTATGACACCCCTGTGTTACTGCACTGAGGGTGCTGTGTAACACACATACCAAAAACACTTGATGCCCTATGGAGTAAAAGACCCCATAGCCCATAAAACACATTACATAGTCAAAGGACATTTTCAAATCATGCCTAAGAGTGGAAGAAAAAGAGTCTCACTCTTAGCAGGAGAAAACAAATAACCCCAAAAATCCAGCAAAGCTGCTGGGGGACTCACTAGGTTTAGGAAATTAGCCTTAACAGAGAATTCTCCCTAACAACCGGACACTCACTATCCCAGACATGAAGAAGGTGACAGCAGCACTTATGGACACTTACTGGGTCTGTGGCAAACAGTCGTGGAGGGGCACATGTTTGTTGGCAACACTACACTCAGCGTTGATGGTGATTCCGGAGAGTCATATTGTTGGGGGAAAAGGAGTGCCAGATGCCCCCCGTGAACAAAACACCCTGCCAACAGAAGAGCCACAAATGTATGTCCTGTCTTGCAGCAATGTGCAAGAGGTGCTATCGAGGAGGCAATGGTCATCCAACTACATATCCAAAGCCTCCTCAGAATTATTGGCGCAGATTCCAGACAGGTATCGACTGTTCAACTCTGCAGAAACGTTCTTCGCCTCACTCGTTCCAAGCATCCAGGCGCGGGCAAATGAAAAATGGCTCCAGATCACACGTTGGGAGCTGATCCAACTAGATAACGACACTGAAGAAGGGTTCAACGTGATCAAGGTGGAGCAAAGAGCCCTGCGGTTAATGACGATGCAGAACAGGTATGTCCTAGATCTGTTGACGGCGATGAACGGCGGTGTTTGCCGAAAAATCGGGAGTGCATGTTGCACATTCGTACCTTCTGAAGACCCAGATAATGGTACGTTGTCACATGTCATCGCAGCGGTGCACAACCTGGAGGAAGGAATGAAAACCGAAGGAGGAGCAGACGCCAGCACCTGGTTTGATAACCTCTTCTCTTGGGTACCATTATGGCTTGGATTGACGATCAAAATGCTGATGCTCATCGTGGTATTTTTTGAGTGTGCCAGCTGGGTCTTCGATGTTGCGCAAATGCAGTGCCTAATGGCGCAATGATGATGGTGACAATGGGCAACACTAGAGGAGTGGCACAGGCCATGCACAAAGCTCAAGTGCAAACAGGTGAGGACCCCGGGCCGAAGTACAGATTGATACCTCTACCTTATGATGGGGACATAGAAGATAGATTGTATTACACTACAATAAAGGAACCTCACAAAAGGGAATGGTATACAGAGGTGGGGGTGGACCTGGATGGGATGGGGGATGTATATACATGACCTGCACACCCAATGAGTATGCTAGGAGAGGGGAAAGCCTGAGAGGGTGTGTAGAGCATGATGCCAATAAAAGGTACACCAGCATGGGACGAGGCTGTTGCGGATGAAAAAGAGCGCTAGAGGTTGGGTGAGTTACAGTATTCGTTACTTAAGTAACGAAAGGGGGGAAATGTATGGGAGGATAGGTCCAGGAGACCCCATCCCCTACATGCCCCACCTGTGTGAGGTTTGTGACTCGTAGGGGCCCACCATGTCACCAGGGCCCAAAGTGACGGGGTGACTACTGATCGACACACAGGACTGATCATGCTGTACTGTAACAGAGCAGGAACACCATTTTGGAAAGCATCAGGACTCCATTTTAGATACTGACAACCCAAATCCCAACGAGACAGCCTCCCTGCGAATGCTGCAGCTCGGCCCCCACTCACAGAGAGCCATGCCCTTCCCATGGCGCCTCCGTTCCATGGCAGATCCGCTGAACGTCCGTTCTAACGAGCAACCAGACACGAACAGGTATCAGGACAAACACTGTATCATTTACCTTCCGCAGTACATCACTGTCCCCGAAGTGACCTGACTCACGGTTCAAGTCTGGAAAATAACATGCAAAATATATGATGTCAATACCCTCTTTATATAAACCCTTGTCGATGTCCAACCACACTCCAATGCCTGACGGTTTACAAAAATTGCTATATTTAATATAAACATCCATGTTTCAGAAAGGGATACAAATTCATAAGTATTGGTAAAGCAAGTATGGCCTCAGCTCATACACGATACCATGTGTCTAGAAGACTTAATGAAAAGAAATTGATACAGACTGCCAAGGGCTAACTAATAAATGCTGCTAAGTACAAAGGAAGGCAAACAAAGCACTACTGCAAGCATGTGTGTGTGGCACGGAGGAACACGTTTAAATGTACAAGCCAGAATGAAAATGTATTATCGCCTCTGAACGTATTGCCTCTTTGCTCCTGAGTACGCCCCCAAACCTAATACTACCTCATGTGTTCTTCAGCTACTACCGTGTGACATTGCTAAAATATAGTCGTCCGATGTTTAATGATGTATGAAACACTGCCAAATTATTGTAGACAACTATAAAATAATATAGGAATGTATAGACAGTAGAAATGTGTAAACGCTTTAATATAACCAACTTTATTAATCATTTCCTTGTTTTACATAGTGTGTAGCCCAAGCACAGAGAATTGCTCACACACACCCAAGGCCATCTCCCCTCCCCTCCCACCAAGGCACGCCAGCACAGCCTCACCTCCCCCCATTCTGCTGGACCCGCTTCAAGTATTCGCCTCCCCCCATGTCCCAGACCGCCATGGTCGACCAAACGAATTATTTACATCCTGGTCCTAAAACCCCACCGCCCCAGGGGGCCAGAGGTACACCCTTGCTGATCCAGTGGCACTCCGGTTCACCCTAAGTTAATGGGCCTTGGAAAACAGATATCCAACCCTGTACTAACACATCATAAAGCAATTCTTCACTACATCTAACAAGACCAAAATGACAGTGCAGCTCACCCCATACCCTCAGACCAGACCCCCAGGTTTATGACACCCGGTCAAAAGGTCAGAAATAACAGTGTCTTGATGTATTGGTAGAGCTTCACATTATATGCATTCCTCCTGTGTCTTATTAACCCTTAGAGTAACCTATTGTAAGATTTACAAGACAACCGGAATTATCTAAATGAATGAATGTTGTGTGTGTGGCCACAAGGGCAGAAAGTCAGGGCACCCGTCCATCAACGACACTGACCACGCCTGGCCGCTCCACCCCGATGAGCCTAGCTGACCTATCCGCCCCACGTTGGCACCACGCTGATGTCCACCAACCACGGAGCGGCTCGTCACAACTGCGCCTATAGTTAGTCGACGCCACCCAATCCCCGAGATTATGTGCCCCCTATAGTCTATAGGTTTCTATGACGAAATTTTGTAATAAATAAGACTGTCTTTGCTATTGTCAGACAGAGCGCTCTCGGAGCTAGCAGAGTCCTTTGCATGTCCTATTTGATTAGATAAAGAACCTTTTACTTTTACCCGCACTTGGTCTTAGCCTCATTCCTGTTTTGGGGTGTTGTCACAGGTTTCCCCTTTTCTCACCTGTTTTCGCTGCTTGTCGGTATCTTTTGGAGGAGTTTTCTTCTTTACGGTTCTGGTTTTATATAACCCTGCTCGGCCGTCGTCGGCTTCCAGTGTTCGTTCAGCTTCAGTGTCCGGGATCGAGGAAACGTCCAGGAAGTCCAGGAAACAAGAAGTGTACTCGGAGGCGGGTACATGGAGTCCGGAAGGATGACAGGAAAGGGGGGTTGAGAATTATAGGAGAAGACGGAGGGACCGGGAAACAGGAATAAACAGAGTTCTGCGAAAGCGATCTTACGGAGCACAGGTCTTGCCACAGCAATCAGTAGCATTGAGACGCGCGGACCCGCGGAGGCGTGGCTACTTTATAGGACGTGCTGCATCGGACGTAAAGGCTGGGAGGCAGCGTTTGGTGCTTGAAGGCCATGTTGGAAGTAGCGCGGAGTGTAAGCCCCGATGTTTAAAGGACCAGGAGGTCCAGAAGGGGCGTGTCCGACGGCTCATGACAGCTGTGTCTATTATTGCCTCTCATTGCGGGGAGGGTAATGCCTTTTGGGGACGCTTGCCTTCAGTGTCAAGGAAGTATTGAAGCAGACTGGTTAGAGAGGAGAGGACACGAGCTGCAGGAGAGGTCCTGTTTGGCATGAAATCTTCTTGAACCAGAGGACAAGAGTGAGAACATGTCTTTGGGCTGTAAGGCTAGGAACCTGAATAAGGGAGGTGGTGATAAGGCTAAGGAAGAGCCTTTAGGTAAGCTCAGGTTACCAGCCTCTTGGTGGAAGCTCAGCTATTGCCAAGTACTCGCCTGCATCAAGTTCTCACATTGTTCAGGCCTAACAAGCAGAGACCCATTGACCAGGAGATCTAGGAAAAGGGGCCTCTTTGGAACAGAGGACACGAAGCAGAGGATCAGAGTCTACCAATTGAAGATCTAGGAAAAAGGAACAATGGACACTTAAACCTCCTTGGCTGTGGCTGGCTATAAATTGATCAACTTTGGGAAGGGTGCCTGGAATGGGATCAACCGACGGACTCGAGGAGAGGCCATCCTGTGGTAATGGATGTTTTTAATTTGTTTCCCTTAGTTTGGCCCAAACCTGTAAAGTCCATCTCTTCTTGACTTTTCTCTACTTTGTGACAGAGCCAAGCAAAGTTGAGTGTTCCACATGTAAAGCCTTGCATTGGAAGCCACTAGAACATAGGATGCCATTAGGCCCAGGATCCTATGTCAGGCAAGCACCAAAGCACTCGAGGCCTCAAGTATCCTTGTGCCAGTTGCCAATCTCTCCTCCTCCCCTCTCCCATCTGGTGGCGTGCTGTAGTTGGACCGCTAAGAAGTTTAACTCAAAGTCTGGGAGTGCAAGCCTCCTGCGTAGTGTGGACAGCAATGCCCTGTGCAGTTCCCCTGCCGTTCCTCCCCCACACAATAGATCCACGATTTTGCGTCCCTCCATAGTTTGAGCAATATGACAATGAGGACTTCCCGCATTGATGCTGGGAGGCTCCCCTTCTGGAAAAACCACTCAGTTGCCAGAGACGGAAGACTAATAGATCTGCATAGGTCTTGTAAAATTTGTACGGGAGGCCATCGCCCCCGGTTATCTTCCCAATCCTCAGCGATTCCATTGTCCCTCTAATTTTGTCTTCCGTTAAGGATTCTTCTAGTGTATCAATTGCTTCCACACTCAGTTGCGAAAGTGAGGCTTGGTTTAACACCTCCTCCATGTCTCGGTTATACCCCTGACCCTTATAGAGCTGTTCATATAATCTTTGGAACACTACATTGATATATTCCAGTGTAGTGGCCAGGGCCCCATCCTCCTTTTCCACCTGGGTAATAAAGCTCTGGGGATGATCCCGCCTGAGGAGCCAGGCCAAAATGCCGCCCGTCTTCCCCCCTGCGCCCCAGACGGCTCTTGTCACTTGGTGTGAGTAATCATGCTTGCCCAATCGCTCTTGAGCCTGTCTATGCACCCTCCCCCAGAGGAGCTGTGCCCTACATGGTGATCCCTTGGTTATCTCTCTTTCGAGTTTTGTGATACAGTTTTCTAGGTCTTTTAAGGAGGACAATAGTGTCAAACAAACCCCCATGTGTTGCGGCTATGCATCTGCCCATCATTACCCCCTTGAACGCCTCCAATACAACCCTGCAGAGTTGACAGCAAAATAATCCTGCATGGCATGTCTGAACTCTTCCACATATGCCACATCTGTCAATGCTTCGGCTCATAGCAGCCAAGTGGGGTATTGACCTCGCCCCTTTTCCCCCATACCATTGTGGCCTTCAAGGGGCCATGATCAGAAATTCTCCTTCCCATATTACCCATTTCTCGAAACTGGGTGTACTGCTCTCTCCCTACGAATAACTAAATCGAGCAGCGAGTATGTACCATGCGGGTGGGAGTAGGAGGAGAAGCCTCTCACCGCACACGCCAGAGGTTGACCATGTCAAGGTCTGATAGCATGCACCCCAGGGATCTGAAGTGCCTCTCCATGTTGCGTTCCCTGAGATCTGACCTATCTAAATGCAGTTGAAGTACACAATTAAACTCCTCTCCCCATATTTGCTCCCTGTTTCTACCCCCCCTATCATGCTAACTACTCTTGGAAAATAAGTATCATTAACAGTACTGGGTGCATAGGAATTGGTCAGGCACATTGCCCACCCGTCTAATAGCCCCAGCAGAATAAGAGTCCTGCGCCTTACTCGTCATGCTGAACCTGGGCTACCTGGAAGGGAATCCCCCGCCCCCTTGTTACCCAGGTCAAAACTCCTCTGGAATAATTTGTGCCATAGACCTCACCTGCCCAGCTGGCCTTCACCTTCTCCAGTTCAGCCCTGTTGAGGTGCGTCTCCTGGAGCAGCCACCTGAACCCACCACCTCCGATCTCTTCAGAACCCCCATTACTTCTCTACGCTTGCCTGGTTACCCCAATCACCACACGATCCAGGTGAGAATAGTCAGTGTACCCATGATTCTGGCTGTGGACCCTCTTCACCTTCCCCCTGCCTCGTACCCCATAATCTTGCTCGCCCCATGGCTGGCTTCCCAAGCTGGAACTCTCCCCCAACCCCCTCCCAACAACACCCACCCCCTAAACATCCCCAAAAACTTTGGTAAGGAACTCATCAACTTACAAACCTGCAGGTTAAAATAACTGCAATGTAGGTACTCCGCATTCGTCCACCTCCCCAACAGTGGGATGGTGGACTCCATGCTCATGCCAGGGGCACTTGTGCAATCCAAAGTCATAGGTGGTGGGTCGCTAGAAATATAACTTTGTTCTCAATACCCATGAATTGATCCAGGGGAAGGGAATCCAAACCTGGTCAGAAGGATTACTGATTAAACATTTAGAGTTTAACATTGTATGTTACTTTATGGGATTTACAAAAGCCAACCAAACCATGTATTATTTTGTTGTATATATAAGTGTGAGGGGCAGACACTTTTGGGCACTAGGTCACTTTTTTCTTTAGCCTTAGTTTGTTAGGCACGCACATGCTTGTTAGGTTAGGAAAAGATAGGCGTTTGTTTCACCGCTTTTTATTTAATGAAAATGGCAACTTGTGAAAAAACTATACCTGTGTGTCCCGCTAGGGAGTTAGCATAGTCTAGGCGAGAGAGGACGATAGTAGCCTTTGCTGTGACTCTGTGGGGGTAAGAGAGTTAGGGGAAGATGCGTCGTACAATGCAAAGGTATAGATAGCATGATTTAGGCAGTGTTCATTTGGTGTGAAAGCTTCACTTGCATAACCATCAAGTGTTTATCTTGTTTTTTTCTCCATATGCAATTTACTTTTTAAAATTTTAGTAAAAGCAAAATTACACTGCAGATGCATCCTTTATAATGGAGAACCCAAAGGCCTTAAAATTAATTCCTAATCACTATTCATGGCAATGTACTGCATATAATACACAATGATGTAAACAATTTATTATATCTGAAGACCGTCAGGTAGCAGTTAAATTATGTCTTAGAAATACTTTGAATTATATTAAAATAATTTGCTTCACAAACACAGAAACCTCTCTGCGTCTTGAGTGCATTGCTAACAATTAGAACAGAGCACATTTTCAAAAGAGTAAACAACCTAACGCCATGTTTATCACAGAAACACTCAGCAGTCAGAGTGCTTATTTTAAAAATACTACAGTTATGTCACCTTTCAGGACGAGGTTTGCGTCAATAAATGTAAATGCATTTTGAATTAAAGAGAACTTTACAATAACAACACAAGTGTTTGTGTGTGCAACATTTTAGGTTGGTTGTTAACCACATTGAGAGTTCGCAGCCATCTGCTTTTTGCTCACTGTACCTATCACAGATGGGAAATACCCATTTGCATATCAGTTTTTGTCCCGCCCACATGGGCAGTCCAGCACCGAAATGCTATGGCAATTCCCCTCTGAACAAGAGTACCAACAGCAACCCCATACAGTTGGTTAAGTATTTTATATATGTTCAGATAGTTTTAGCTTGTAAGCCATTCAGACCCTGCTTGCATAAAATACATAAAAAGTCAAGGAGAACAAGATACTTACCCCTGGTAACGTTCTTTCGACTGGGTGTTCCTCCCACGTATTCCTCATCTTTGATATTCGATATCAAGCTTCAGCTGCTTTGGCAAAATATTTCGGGAGAGGGTGCTGTGCGTCGATGCAGTCGACTCAATGTCCCTCGAGGGCCTCTGTCTCAAGGATGATGTCATCGAACGCATATATAGCACACGCAGCGCCCGTTGGCGTCATTTCCTTTTTTTACTACAGGAGAAATACCTGCATAACCACGTGATTGACCGTACTCAACCTTGAAGGGGCAAAAGTTGTAATAGTATGGGAAATTCTACTGCGGGGTAGGTTGGGTGGGCGAAGAATAATACGTGGGAGGAACATCCAGTCGAAGAAAGTTACATGGGGTAAGTAACATGTTCTTCCAATGGATTGTGTCCTCCCACGTATTCCTCATGTTTGATAGATTGCCAAAGCAGTATTAGGTTTGGTGGAGGGAGTTAGAATTTCGGTTTCTGATTGGTTTTCATGAACCGAATGCAGGACTGCTTTTCCAAAGCTCCTATCCTGACTGGGGGAAGACTCCAGGCAGTAATGTTTTGTGAAGTGTGAATAGTAGACCATGTTGCTGCCTCACAAATACTTTTTATCAGTACACCCCTTTGCAGGGCTGTAGAGATAACCATGCCTCTAGTGGAATGGGCCCTTAATCCTTCAAGAGGATCCTTGCCTGCCAGTCTGTAACATTCGGAAATTGCCAGAATGATCCACCTGGATAAGGTCTATGTTGTAACAGCCTGACCCAGTTTGTGGCCTTTATAGCCAATGAAAAGCTGATCATCAATGCAAAGTTTTGTTAGCTTAGATATATAAAAGCTCAGAGCTCTGCGAGGGTCCAAGCTATGTAACCGCTCTTCCTCCTTGCCAGGATGAGGTGGGGGTTAGAAAGAAGGTAAAAGGTTTTCTGCCCTATGTGAAAATCAGAAATGGTTTTGGGTAAGAATGAAGGCTTAACCCTCAGAACAACCCTATCCTTATGGAAGATAGTAAAGGGTGGCTTGATGAAAGTGCCTGCAATACACTCATTCTACAGGCTTAAGTTAGAGCTACCAAGAGAATGGTTTTAAAAGTTAACAACCTTAATGGAGATGAGTGTAAAGGTTCAAAGGGTGCACACATTAGAAATGTTAGTACCAGGTTAAGGTCCCAAAATGGAACCCTGAAAGGAGATGGGGGCCACATTGGTGAGCCCCTTTAGAAATTGTGTCACCAGTGGAATCTTGAAATACAAACATTCTTCGGACGAGCGCTTAAAGATGGATAGGGCCACTAAATACCCCTTAATAGTTCCAATCTGGAGTCCCAGATTGGCTAAGGATAGTAGAAAGGATAACACCTCAGGTATTTTGCACAGCAAAGGGTCTACATTCTTGTCTCTGTACCAGCTGCATAATGTGTTCCAACGGCAACGGTACAAGGACTTTGTTGCTGGCCTTCTGGCTGAAAGCAAAATCTCCATCACGTCATCCCGGAGGTCCCAATCCTTGTATCTCAGTCTCAGAAACCATGCGTGAAGGCTGAGTGTTTGGACCTCTGGATGGAGAACCGACCCTCCTCTCGCGAAAGGTACGCTCTTAGGGGAAGACGTATTGGAGGGCAGATGGACATGTCCAGAAGGTCCGGGTACCATGTACTCCTGGCCCAATCTGTGGCAACTAGGATCATGTGTTTCCCAAACTTTTTCAACCACCTGATCACGTGAGGAATGACAGGGACTGGAGGAAATGCGCACAGGAGTGGAAACTCCCAGTCCACCACGAACGTGTCTCCTAGAGCTCCTCTTGGGGGAAATTCCCTCGAGCAGTACAGTTCGCACTTCTAGTTGACACTGGTCGCAAACAGATCCACTTGAGGGGTTCCCCAAAGGGTGACGATCTCTTGAAGGACTTCCTGAGCTAGTTCCCACTCAGAGGAGACTGTGCTCTGCCTGCTCAGAGCATCTGCTGCCATGTTCTCCTCTCCGGCTACGTGAACTGCTGATAGAGAGATTCCTTCTTAAATTGCACAGTACCGAGCTGCATTGATTCTCTGCACAGTGGTAGTGATCCTACACAACCTCTCTTGCGGAGGTAGTACATTGCCACTGTGTTGTCCATCATTATCAGGACATTCTTTCCCCGCACAGAGAGCAGGAGACCAACGACCGCGGACTGTCACATCGTTGGTGTGGGCTCTCCACCTAGTGAGTAAGGCTACTGTTTTTTTGCTTTTTTTTTTAAACTTTTATTCTTGTTGGCAGAGGTTAACAACGGACACAAACGCCAAGGCGTATAATGCATACAATGAGTTCATGATCAATAGTGCGAGAAACAAGAAGAAAAAACCACGACAGTAGCAAAATGCATGGAGGGAGAGCAAAGTATGATGATTCATAACATTCAAGCATTTCCAAGTGGGGGCGGGGACGAACCACCTGCAGATGTGCTTTCCCCTTGGCTGTTAAGACTGCTATTAAGTGCGGTTCATATATTCTTTGGGCGCGAATGAGTGGGGAGCGTTATGAGGTACTCCTCTTCACAGTTTCGGGACCGTGGAAGCAGGCTTAGCCACTTCTGGAACGTCGGGGGGAGGGGTTTTTCCAGCTTTGGAGTATACGCTTCTTAGCCACCATGCAACTTATGTTGAGGAATTTAGACATGCGTTTGGTATCGTCTGTTTTCCAAACCCCGAACAGGATCCCCAAATGATCAGGGTAGATAGTAGTGTCAATTATCTCGGCAAGTGTCTCTAGAATTTCCCCCCAGAAGTCTCCCAATGTATGGCAAGTCCAAAACATGTGAAAGTGATCCGTATTTTCCACCTTACAGCGGGGACAAGAATGTGCGATGGTGTGGGCAAACTTGGAGATCCTGTGTGGGGTATAATAGAACCTGTTCAGTAGTTTGTACTGCATGGCTCGATAGCAGAAGTTGAGGGAGACCTTCTGAGTGTGTGAGCACATTTTTTCCCACATTTGGTCCGGGATCTCGAGACCCAGTTCCTCTGCCCACTCTACAAGTGCCCCTGAAGCCTGGAACGGGTATTCCCTTGTGACATCTTATATAAAGAGGAGATGACGCCACAGCCACCGCCTGAGTTGGCAATATATGCAATCACCGGGGTGTCAGGGGGTTCATTAGGAAAGGAGGGCCATGTGCCGCAGAATGCAGCTCAAAGCCTGTAGTATTGCAGGATCTCTGGTGCTGATCCGGAGTGGCCCGGCTTCCATGTCTGGGGATCTATAAACCTGCCCTCGGCATAAAAGTCTGTCAGCACTTGGTAGCCCAGATTCCCCCAGTGACAGGCTAGAGCAGTGTCATGTGTGGGCTCCAGTCCGGGCAAAGCCCACACAGGGAGCCATTTATAATATGGGGGGGATTCCGCTTTTTGATGTAGTAATCGCTGACAGGCCCGCAAGGTGGTCCCAATTGAGTCGATGGGGGAGTCGGGTGCATAGAGCTGGTGTAAAATTAGGGTCATTATGTTAACACAGGCTGCTGCCAGGGGTTCCAGTTTAACATGTGGGTGGACTGGGGAGCCGGGGTACCAGTGCGTGGCGTGTTGGGCCTGAGTGGCTGTCGAATAGAGTATTAGGACCGTCACTACTGTTAGCACCAGACATGGTTGCCAAAAGGGTTCTCCCTCCAGAATGTTGTCCTCGCAGGCCCACCACACAAGATCCTGTGCGACCCTGCTTGGAACCTGAAGTAGGTCCGACATATTTCCTGAGAAATGGGACCATGGAGTTCTGAGGGCCCACTGAAGGATCTCAATCTCAGGCGAGCCTCTGGCACCAGAAAAATGTAGGATGCCATGAGGCCCAGCAACCTCAAGAAAATCGAAGGCCGGTAGACGCTGGGCACTCTGACATTTGGAGACATCTGTAGAATGACTCGAGCCCTCACCTCAGGTGGCGAACTCTTTCCCAAGGATGTATCCAGTACAGCCCCAATTAACTGGAGCTTTTGAGGAGGGGTCATATGGGACTTCTTGTAATTGAGGGAGAAGCCCAGTCTGTGAAGGGAGTAGCAGGTGATTTTGAGATGATCCAGGACTTGTTCAGGAGAACGCGCCCTGATCAGCCAAACGTCCAGGTAAGGGTAGACATGAATCCCCCCTCTCCTGAGACTCGCTGCCACCACCGCCATCAGTTTGGTGAAAACCCTCGGGCGGAGGTGAGCCTGAATGGCAGAACTCGAATCTGCTAATAAGAACTGTGCTTTAGATGGATTGGCACATGAAAATAAGCATACTGAAGGTCCAATGACACCATCCAATCCTGGAGTTGGAGGGCCTGAAGGATCTGAGAAAGTGAGACCATCTTCAACTTGTCTTTCCTGAGGAACTTGCTCAAGTCCATATTGGGTCTCAGTCCTCTGTTCTTTTTTGGTATTAGGAAATATGGAGAATACCATCCCTTGTTCCCCTGCGCTACAGGCACCGGCTCTATAGAGCCGTTCTCTAGCAGGGTTAACATTTTCTGCATAAGGAGCGGATCTGGAATCCTCAAGAGTGGCTCCCCGGTGGATTGCTCTGAGGTCTTTAAATGAAAGGAAGGCAGTACCCATGGGCTATGGTTTCCAATGCCCAAGCCTCCAAAGTAATGTCTCGCCATTCTTCTAGATGCTGAGACAGTCTGCCCCCCACTAGTGAACTGTGACTCAAGACCTCAGAGAGGTTTTGAGGCGGCTGATGCAGTGCAGATGGTAAAGATTCCCCTGCTTCAGCTGGCTTTGCACCTCTCCCTCGTCCAGCATGAGGGAATCTTCTTTGGCCTCTTTGACCAGCCATTCCTCTCGCTCTTCCAACTGAGGAGTAGTAGCAAAAAGATCTACCCCTCCAAGGTTGTCCACTAAGGCGAAAAGGGCGAGGCTGCCTAATAGCGGCACCTAGAGATTTGGCGGCCGCCTTTGAGGTCTGCAACTTCTCAAGGCTCTTGTCAGCTTTGCTGCCAAAAAGGTGAGACCCATCAAAGGGCATGTTGAGGAGTCTGGATTGCACATCCGGTGCAAAACCGGACTTCCTCAACCACGCAAATCTGCGTATAACGGTACTAGTAGCCATGGCTCTGCTGATGTCATCAGCAGAATCCAGACCGACTGAAGAGACTCGCACATGGCTTCTTTGCCATCTCTAATTATGGCCAAGAATCAGCCTCTTTCTTCCCCCTCGGGAATGTGCTCTGCCGCCATGGAAATGCAGTCCCATTGTGGGATAGATTTACCCACTCAGCTGTACTCCCTTCCATAATCAAGCTGCACTTCAGCAGAAGCAGCAAAATGGCTGTGCTGGCTCCTGTGAGCACCACTGCCTCACCTCAAAACTGTGTTTTCAGCTACAAAGATATGGCTGCATCATCTTGCCAAGCACATATTGGGCAGGATGGAAGAAGGGGGCACACTGAGAAAGCCCGCCAGTGTGTTCTTACATGTACAAAAGAAGGGGAGTGAAAAAGCAGCGCTGCTTTGCTGCAAGCCCAAAGTTCCCATTGAAAAAGGGAAATATTTAGATTTATAAATGATGCCGCTCTGATGCTCTTTTTCCTCTGTTACTCATCACAATACTTTTATTAATGAGACCTTGCCATGCCCCTCTACATTCACATTGTTCTCTAAGCAGACAAGAGCAGTATTGGTGAATGACAGGCTATTGTTCAGCTCTGAAGAGATCAAAAGAAGCTGTACTTCAGCTACACAGGAAATGCTTTACTTTTTGGCTACAAAATGTCAAGGATCAACGCGTCAAAAAGGCCCTGGCTCTCTGGGCCTATGTCAATTTCAGTGAATCTGTGTTTTAACTCATTGCTGCATACAAGAAGCTAACTCTGGCTACAAAACAATGTGGGAATTCAGAGGGAAGAGAAAAACCGGATTTGCAAGTAAAATGTCAGCAGTCACCCCATGTTTAAAATGTACTTTTGCAAACTAAGAAAAATACTTGTTTAAAGGTGTATGTTGGATAACGCCCTGCCCTTATCTAGCAATGTGAAGGGGTTTTGTGCTGTGAAACACATATGGGAGATCTTTTTCAACAGGCTTTATTCTGATGTATAACAAAAATAAATAAAATAAGGAATTAAATTGCATTTGCCACATGGGGGAAATCAGCCCCAAACAGGTTTCTGCTTGGGGGTTGCCAGCAACAGAGGCCCCTCACAGTAGATGCTAGAACATCCAAGGCAGACTTTCGTCTGGGATGAGGCATCTTACAATGGAACTTCCAGGACACTAACCTGTGAAGTGACAGGGGGAGGTAGCTGAAGAGAAAAAATGGTCCCAGTGAAGGACAAAGGATGACCATTTGTTTCAAAAGGCTATTTTATTAAGAAACTTTGATGACGATTATTTTTGCAACAGAAATTCACAGGAATGTAAAAAGTTCACAGTTTTAATGTCATTTTGTGGGTTTTAATTTAAGACGTAGTAGACGTCACTGCCATATAGGGAACAGAAATGGCAGAAAATTGGGAAAGTGTACATGATGCCAATGTAATATTCAACACTGACATGCCTAATGATAATCCATACACACGTGTAAAGTTATAGAATTTTAGGCCTAATATTTCACACAAAAAATGACAAAATTATTAGAAGGGCAAAACAATGTCTTACAAATTGTAGAGTTGGACTGGTATGCTCTTCAGAAAATATGTAACCTATTATGTAATTTGTTAAGAAGCCCCAACGGTAGAAATGTGCCATTTATGGCAAAACTGAATGGTAGCTAAAGTAACTGTGGGAGGTTCTGGACATTGTAAAACTCACATCATAAATCTGACATCATGCCCTTGAAACTCAACCAGCTGAGAGGAAGGGGGTAGCTATCACCCCTGACCAATCCAGTTGTTTAGAGGCGTGCTTAGCTAGGCCTATCCTGCTGTATAATTCTATGTCACCATGCTCTATAAAAAGATTGGCTAACAAAACTCTAGTTGGACTCTTTCCAGAATTTCCTGTGCCTGCATTCCTGATCTTCTACATTCCTCTTGCCAGATACCAGATCCGACTGCAAAGCCAAAGCATAGCTGATCCTATCCACAACAAGACCAAAGCATTGCTGACCATCCCAGGAAGGCCTCAATCTAATCCCAATAACCAAAGGGAAAAGCTGTGGTATTGTTTTGGGAAGCATCCTGAGACAAGCCTGGCTTTTTGCCCACTAACTGCATGCACGCTGCAAACCTGCCATCCAGCTGTTCTGATAATCAGGTGACCAGACAGGCCCAGCTGTTCTGCTAGGAGAGTCCGCCGCTACCTGGTGACCCAAGCCCTGGAGTCCAGAACCCGGTTGACTGTGCCTAATCCCAAATTTAAGAGCGGACTGCGAGTATCCCACATCCCATTACACATAGTCTACCCCATCTTGACTTTTGTCTTTGTTCCACTCTCTCAGCAACCCTATCCATACCCTGATAACTTGTCTAGACTGTTCTAATATTCTGTCCACCTTGTTTTCGTTTCCTAGTGTTAGCGCCATTCTTTCCTTGACTTTATCTTGTAACTCATTGGTAATATTTGGAGCAATTTAAATTAATTCCCACACAGACCAGAACCCGGCAGGAAAAGGTTGACGTTGCAAATCAATCTTTGAACGTACCGCGGCTTTCTTTAACAATATAGTGTAAATAATTTAGTTTAAGTAAAATTTGCCTTTCATTTTTAAATGTTTCATTATTTTTCTCTTAACTGCTCAATTTACCTAAAAACTAACCTCCTTCTACCTTCCAAATCTCTTTGAATTCACCAGCTATAGCCCCCCTTTCACTTCTATATTGTCCCTGTGCTATGCATCTCTCACTCTGCCCAAAAACTGCATTCCGATTCAGTGTTTTTCACCCGTTTTTTGGAAAAAACGTTTTTACATTTAAAACTGCAAACTTGAAAAAAATGGAACTTTTCCACGTGTATTTGTATTTATTTGCATTTATTTTTATTTATATAGCGCTTTAATCCAAATCGATGAACAAGAGGAAGAAGCATAATACAATAAGCAATACATGAAAATTGAATCTGAACCAGAGAACAGTACAAGGAAAAATTTACATTATTGATAGGAAAAGTGCTGAGGGAGAGGGGCTAAGTGAGGGAGGGGGTGGGAGGAGTGCGAAGAGGTAGAGTCAGTAGTGAGAGAGGAAAACAGAAAGCTAAGGGGAGAGTGGAAGAGATAAGATTTTAGAGAAGTGCGGAATGAAGGGTAGGAGGTAATAGAGCGGACAGGAAGGGGTAGGCGGTTCCAATGGAAGGGAGTGAGAAGTTGAAAGGAGCGGAATGTGTGAATTCGGCTGCACTGAGTTTTCAATTTCAATCTGTTTTGTGAACTGTATGCTTTTGTGATAACTTACCTTACGGTTGTTAGTGATATGACATCCCTAATACTGTGATAAAACATATGTATATCATTATTTAAACACACATCTAATTATTTGTCAAAATCCGAGTGTCATTTTAGGCCTTTGCAAAGGTTTTAAAATCCACCCAGAATTCGATTATTTGTGGGTTGAGGGAACATTGCAGGGGGAAACTTTAACTTGGGTGCTATCTATCCTAAGTAAAAAAGTGCTCCTATTCAATTGTGCTTTGGATAGGTTATACTACAATGTTTACCAAGTGCACTGCTTCCATTTCCATTGTCATTATCACCCCATTGGCGATTGCTGCCCAATATTAAATGTGTGTGATTTTTGTGAATTTAAAAAATAAATAAATATTGTATTTTCACCAACCGGCCTGGTTCATGGTCCATTGTGACCCGGGGTATTCGTAAAAAAGGGCGGGTGAGACGGGTCGGGTACCGGCTCAATTGAATTCGTTGAAATTAAAGAAAAAGCATTCCTATTGAGCACCACATCCCAGGCTAAGACGAAGTGTCCTGGTCCAGTGTGTGACGCTCAATTGAAATCCTTAACAACATAGAGTGAATGAGAACTTGCAAGGGCACATGTGGGGTTGGCTGACTTGAGCGCCATAATCCCTGCAGAAAAAACATTCCTTGCCCATCCATCTACTCTTTTGTCGTCCCTATCTGGATGAATGGTAGGGTAAACTGCCTGCTTGGAAGTAGCAGTAGCTGCATGTACCACCAGACTCTCTGGAGTGGGGTGTTTAAAAAGGTAGTAAGGGTCACTACTGGAAGGGCAGTATTTTTCGGTCAGATTTTTATTCACAGCCGGATTAGATTCTGTCGTCTCCCAATTTGCTGCCACCCTTTTTAGGAGAGCATTATGGAAAGGCAGTATAGGATTCATCTGTGGGCCCTTATCCAGGATGTCCATAAAATCATCCTGCTCAAATGGTAGTGGAGGTCTACTCCACCCGATATATTCTACCACTTTGGACATTAGCTGTGTTGCCCAGCGACTGACCTTTCAAATTCTAGCTCAGGTGAGGTGTCTACCCCACTGGCTGTCTGTAAGTTATCATAAAGGTCTTTCAACCTTGATTACTCAGAAACGAAACTTTCAGGCACATTTGGTGTGCCAAATTTGAGAAAAATGGGTGAATCGTTGTCTGAGAGTTCATTCTCCTCATATATTGAGGTGACAGACTTAAAATATTCTTTCCCTGGTAAAGGAACATACATTTTTTCAGGCATCAAGGTTTTAACAAATTGTGGATTCGACGCTCAAGAGCCGTTGAAAACTTTTTCAATTAGGTCATAGGTTTAGATGGGGCGCTTAATGTTGACGGTACAGCTGGTGTCGAGGGCACAGCCGGCATCGATGTTGATGGCGCAGCTGGCATTGGAGGCGCAGCTGGCGTCGATGCCGTTGGCATAGAAGGTGACGCCGATGTTGAGGGCTTGGCTGGCATCGAAGGCGCAGCAAGCGTCAATGGTGTCGACGACCTCGACTTGTGCTTATGTTTTCGGCTCGACAGATCCTTCAATGACTTGTCATCGCCTCTAGGCCTCGACGGCTCTCGATGAGGATCAGGCCTTCGTGCCTGGGCTCGAGACCGTGCAGGATTTGGGTTGAGAGCTTGCCTTACCGGCTTCTTTGGAACGTGCGGTAGGAGCATTGCATTTGCTTTTCAAATATTTTTATAATTTGTGCTCTAAATGCTTCCCATTTGGTAGGTGTGGATTATTTTGTGGGACAAGATCCCCTCTCCGGGGAGGTGTCCGACAAAGTCGAAGAAGGCAACCTATGGTGCCTTTTTTTGGGCTTCTTCGACAACGATGAGTTCCTCGATCTTTTAACTTTCTTCCTCAGAGGAGTCGCCTCTCGACTCATCAGTCGAAGATTTTTTTGGTCGGGGTAGATGGTGATGTTTTGGGGTTTTAACCTACGGCCAATTTCCCCTTTCACTCCTTCAGAGCCTTTCTTGTCATCGACTGCCACTGTGAGCAGGTCAAGCCTTATTACCGACCCCGAGACACCATAGACATTCGGTCTGGATCGGTCAATGAAATTTCCGCATCAAAATCTCGACACTTCTTGAACCCGGTCTTCGGGGTATCTGGTGTCGACGAAGAAGACATACTTGGGATGTAGTAATGAAGCGTGACGTATTTCATGCAGTGATGACATTCGTGGAAAAATTGAACTTAAGCCAACTGGCGCAGCGCGTGCTATATATGCCTTCAATGACTTCATCCTCGAGACAGAGGCCCTCGAGTGACATTGAGTCGACTGCACGAAAATGTTTTCTAAAGCAGCTGGAGCTGGCTATCGTATATCAAAGATGAGGAATATGTGGGAGGACACAATCCATTCGAAATCACAGTTAGCCCGGGAGCAAATGCTGGCGTCTTTATATCTTTTTAAATTTAAGTGTTTATAGTTACAAATATAACATTATAAATGCTAGTACACATTAAAACCGTTAAGAAAAAAAGTAGCAGAATATCATATTACACTTTTACAAATCATTGATAATATCAAAATGAATTTAAATTCATATAAGATCATTCAATATAAAACATACACCTTACACATTTCAAGAAATAATAAAGAATATAAAAAGGACAAAAGTGAGATTTTCAGATTCATTTAATCCTACATCAATGGGGATGAGATCATGCATAATCTAACTATATAATAAAAGGCCAGATGTATGTTTGTCCCTGTATGTTTGTCCGATGCAGTAGCTTTGTCTGTTATCGTTAGAGGGAGCTGGTGGTTTAGGATATAGAGTGGTCCTACTGCATCAATGAAAACCTGCATTTTGGCCCGTGCACAAGGGCCTGTACACTAGTCAATAATATGCACTCTCCATGTATCATCTTAATTAATCTCTGCCAGATGTAAAATATGGCAAAATTCAATTAGAGGCAGTCTCCTGGAAATATAAAACCCCATGCCTGGTCACCGGACAGGTAATCAAGTTAAAAAAAATCTGCTATCCTTTCTTATACAGATCAGTGAACATGGTATAACCAGTGAGAAGATGCTGAGGTGTTTATCTCTTTTTTACAGCTACAGGAAAGACGTTCCGGCAGAGGAAGAGATGGCCAAGCACCAAAGCGATCAAAAGTAGGCAAAGTTGGAGAAGAAATCTTCTAACCCTAGTATCCTTGATCTTTGTAATGTATTTAAAAAATAGGAATATTTATGGGGAACCCTTGTTTTACATAATTAAAATAACCAGATTTCATGGTTAAAAGCGATGTATTATTTCTAACCCAAATAAGGGCTTTCTGTTTAATTTCCCTGAGTGCCAGACCTAGGTTTATAGGATCAGTACCAACTGGGTCAACGTCCGCAAAAAAGGAGTTAACCTTGAAGGCCAGACATTTAATGCCTTTAAAGGATTCATCATGGCAGAGAAATTAGATTAGATGGATGCAGCATTGTCTCTCTCAGCAAGAATTTCTAGTAATAAATAGCTGCTGGCAATTCTCTTCAGAGTTAAAAGGGAAACTAAGCCCAATTCACTATGAATTGCTTCAAACAGTGTTGAGTTAGACAAGTGTAGTGCTTGAGTGAAAGGTGAGCTAAAACATGGCGCCATTTTGGACATTTACTTCCGACCGCAGTGAAAGTCTGCATTTTGCGATGAACCCTTTTAAAAGGCAAACATGATTTAGCAGTATTCTAGTGAGAAGCGCATGAGTTCATCGCGTATGATAGTTATGAATTGCTTGTTCAAGGACGAGCTCCGGGAAGAGGCTGAGATAAGCAGGTGCACTAATAAGGGTGCTGGGAACGGGAGCACAGTAGCATGAGATGGGTTTTTCCCAATGTCTGGATTTTTCCACTCTAAGGGTGCCTCCGATGCTTGCTGTCTGTCACTCCCGGCCGGAGACATTCAGTAACCTGTGGAAGGCAGAGACTCTGACCAAATAAGAAGAGTGGGGTAATCCACTGAGGTAGAAGGACAAAGTCTCACTGAGAAGGAGGACGCTCCGTTCCAGACCCGTTAGCTGAGGTGCTCTCTCTGCCTACCTGCTTTGGGGCTTTGCAGTGTTGTGCCAGGCGAGATGAAGGTGTTCTCTACAGCTGCGCTAACGGTGATGTAATCATCTTATTGTCATTGTATGCCTTCATGTATGATACGTAACATGTATTCCTTTGTATGTTGTTTGTTAGTAACTGTGAATAAAGGGCCTGTAAAGAGCCAATTATATTCTAACTATTGGTCTGAGTTTGTTATTGGCTCCCTGTGTCCAGACCTTTCACCTTGTGTAGGGGGTATGCATTACTAATCTGAGGTCCCTACACGTTTTGGAATGCAAAACACCAAACCCAACGTGGATCTCCATATTTCGGCTTTTAGTTTGGTAAGTCACAAAAAACAAGTTATTTTCTTACCTGGTAACGTTCTTTCGATGGGATGGTCCGACGACGTATTCCATATCTATGACATGTAATCACCACAGCTGTGCTGCTTCGGAAACTTTTTCGGCGTCTGCGTCGATGACGTCGATGCGCCGTCGTCGAGGACCTCCTCCGACGTCCGACGTCATCCGATGTGATAAGTAGGACGCACGACGCCCATAGCCTCAGTTGTAGTTTTTTCCCCCAGAACGTGTGACAGAAGTCAACTGCCAGTCAGACACAAAGCCTTGCGGAACGTAAGCTGCAATCGCAAAAGAAATTCTGTAGCGGGGAAGGCAGGGCGGGAGCGATATGGAATACGTCGTCGGACCATCCCATCGAAAGAACGTTACCAGGTAAGAAAGTAACTTGTTCTTCGAGGGGATTGGGTCCTCCGACGTATTCCATATCTATGACAGACTCCCAAAGCAGTACCAAAGCAAGGAGGAGGGAAAGAATTTAGAATCAAAATGTAGAATAGCCAATCAAATAGCAGAGCAAAGGACCGCCTTGCCAAAGGCCAGATCCTGCGCTCGGATGGAATCAAGGGAATAGTGACGTACAAATGTATGAACTGAAGCCCAGGTGGCTGCATCACAGATGTTGCGAATAGGAACACCCCTGTGCAGGGCAGTAGACGCAGCCATACCCCTGGTAGAATGGGCCCGCAAGCCAGCCGGTGGGTCCTTACCCGCCAAACGGTAGCACTCCGAGATGGCCAAAATAATCCAGCGAGACAAAGTCTGTTTCGTCACAGCTTGCCCCAAACGCTTTCCAGCGTAACCAATAAAGAGTTGATCATCCACTCTGACCCGGGACATGCGTGAAACATAAAAGCTTAAAGCTCTCCTAGGATCAAGCCTATGGAGCCTCTCCTCTTCCTTACCAGGATGCGGAGGAGGATAGAATGCCGGAAGAACAACCTTCTGGGCCAAATGAAATTCCGTCACTACCTTCGGAAGAAAAGAAGGACGAACTCTAAGGACAACCCTGTCCTTGTGAAATACAGTGAAGGGAGGCTTAACTGAAAGTGCCTGTAACTCACTCACTCTGCGAGCGGAAGTAACCGCAACTAAAAACACAGTTTTCAGAGTTAACAGCCTCAAAGGGCAAGAATGTAAAGGCTCAAACGGAGCACCCATAAGAAACTTAAGAACCAGGTTTAAAACCCAAGCGGGCACCAGGAAAGGTGACGGAGGGAACACATTAGTGAGCCCTTTCAGGAACTGTGAAATCAAAGGGATTTTAAAGTAAGAACACTCTTCAGACGAGCGCTTAAAGATGGACAGCGCCGCCAGGTAACCCTTAACGGTACCCACTTGCAAGCCCCTGTGGGCCAAAGAAAGTAAAAAGGACAGAACCATGGGGATGTCACATGTAAAAGGATCCACATTCTGAACCCTGCACCAGTCGCAGAACTTACGCCAACGGCAACGGTACAGAGACTTTGTTGCCGGTCTTCGGGCCGAAAGCAACACCTCCATCACGTCCTCAGGGAGGTCCCAATCCTTATACCACAACCTTTCAGAAGCCAAGCGTGAAGGTTGAGGGATCGGACCTCTGGATGGAGAACCTGACCCCCCTCCCGTGAGAGCAGATCGTCTCGGTAGGGAAGACGACGTGGAGGGCAGATGGATAAGTCGAGAAGGTCCGGGTACCACGTCCTCCGAGCCCACGCCGGGGCAATGAGGATCATCCGGGAACCGAACTTCCGTAACCTCCGCAGCACTTGCGGGATGACGGGGACTGGAGGAAACGCGTACAGCAGCGGGAATGACCACTCCACCACGAACGCGTCTCCTAAGGCTCCTTCTGGAGGAAATTCCCGCGAGCAAAACCTTTCGCACTTCCGGTTGACACTGGAGGCGAAGAGATCCACTTGAGGGGTCCCCCAAAGGGCGAAGATCTCCAGGAGAATCTTCTGAGCCAACTCCCACTCGTGAGAGATCGCGCTCTGCCTGCTCAGAGCGTCCGCCGTCACGTTTTCGGCTCCGGCCAGATGAACTGCCGAGATCGAAACTTCCTGCTGGATGGCCCAGAACTCGAGCTGCATCGCCTCTCTGCACAGAGGAAGTGACCCTGCCCCCCCCTTTTTGTTGAGGTAGTGCATGGCCACTGTGTTGTCCGTCAGGATCAGGACATTCTTCCCTCGCACAGACGGCAGAAAAGCCTTCAGGGCTAGCCTGACGGCCCTCAGCTCCAACAGATTGATATGGAGTCTGGACTCCGACGGAGACCAACGACCGCTGACTGTCAGCCCGTTGGCATGAGCTCCCCATCCCGTGAGGGATGCATCCGTCACGATCGTCACCTCCGGCCAGGGAAGCCAAAATGGAGCCCCTTCATCAAGTTGCCTTCGACGGCCCACCACAGAAGGTCCCGGGCGACCGAGGACGGCACCTGAATCGAGTCCGACATCCTGCCGGAGGACTGCGACCATTGCGTCTTGAGTGCCCACTGCAAAGATCTCATCCGCAGGCGAGCCTCTAGCACCAGAAGAATGCAGGATGCCATGAGGCCGAGCAACCTCAAGAACTCGAACGCTGGGAGCGTCTGGGCATGCTGAAACTTGTGCACCATCTGCTGAATGTGAAGAGCCCTCACCTGGGGAGGAAAACACTGCCCCAGGGAAGTGTCGAGCACTGCTCCGATGTACTGGAGCCGCTGTGTTGGCGTCAAATGGGACTTCTTTAAATTGAGGGAGAAGCCCAGCCTGTGAAGGGAGCGACAGGTGATCGATAGATGATCCAGGACTTGCTCGGGAGAGCTCCCCCTGATCAACCAATCGTCCAGGTAGGGGTAGATGTGAATCCCCCCTTGCCTGAGATGCGCTGCCACCACCACCATGAGCTTGGTGAAAACCTTCGGGGCGGAGGCCAATCCGAACGGCAGGACCCGAAACTGAAAGTGCGAGTCGCCAACCGCGAACCTCAGGTACTTCTTGTGCTTGGGATGGATCGGCACATGGAAGTAAGCATCCTTGAGGTCGAGTGACACCAACCAGTCCTGAAGCTGAAGGGCCTGGAGGACTTGAGAGAGAGTAACCATCTTGAACTTGTCCTTCCTGAGGAGTTTGTTCAAACCGCGCAAGTCCATGATGGGTCTTAATCCCCCGTCTTTCTTCGAAACCAAAAAATAAGGGGAATACCATCCCTTGTTCCTCTCCGCTACAGGCACCAGTTCTATGGCGCCTTTCTCCAGCAGGGCTTGAATTTCCTGCGCAAGGAGCGGATCCGGACTCTGCAAAGAGAGGTTCCCCGGTGGATTGTCGCGAGGCCTGTGCCGAAAAGGAAGACAGTAGCCGTGGGTTATGATCTCCAGAACCCACACATCTGAAGTAATGGCTTGCCACTCTACAAGATGCTGCGCCAGCCTTCCCCCAACCGGCGAACCATGGGACATGGCCTCACGACTGAGTGGGAGCGGCTGCGGCGTTACCTGAGGGCAAAGAGGCAACTGCCCGAGCGGCCTTGGCACCACGGGTACCCTGTTGTCCACCTCTGGTACCCCTGCGATGGCCTCTTTGACTGCCAGCTCCTCTCGCTTTACTGAAGGAGGAGTAATAACGAAAGGAACCACCCCTCCACTGCTGTCCCCTAGGACGAAAAGGCGGAGGTTGGCGAACTGCAGCGCCTAACGACTTCGCTGCAGCTTTTGAGGTCTGCAACCTCTCAAGGCTCTCGTCAGCCTTGCTGCCAAAAAGGTGTTCACCATCAAAGGGCATGTTGAGGAGCCGGGACTGCACATCAGGCGCAAACCCCGACTTCCGCAACCACGCAAACCTGCGTATCACGATGCTCGCCGCCATGGACCTACTGACGCATTCAGCTAAGTCCAAACCCGACTGAGCGGACTCACACATGGCATCCTTACCATCCTGGACCAAAGCAAGGAAACCATCCCGTTCATCCCCTTCGGGAACATGTTCAGCCGCTAACGCAACACAGTTCCACAGAGTGTGCGTGAAACGCGACAAGGCACAAATGGAGTTGGCCGCCTGAAGCGCCATACCACCAGAAGAAAACACTTTCTTCGCCCAGCCATCAAAACGTTTGTCGTCCCTATCAGGAGGGATGGTAGGGTACGACGCCTGCTTTGCCGGGGCCGTGGCCGCCTGCACCACCAAACTCTCCGGAGTGGGGTGCCTGGTCAAGTAGCAGGGGTCGCCACTGGCTGGACGGTATTTACGCGACAAGGAGCTGCCCACCGCCGGGAGACTCTCCGGAGCAGTCCAAGCCGCCGCCACCCTTCTCTGTAAAGCCATATGGAACGGCAGAACCGGGTCAGTTGGGGGACCAACATCAAGGATGTCTGTCAGATCATCCTGCACAAACTCCCCTGGGGGAGCAGACCATCCCAAGTACTCAGAAACCCTAGCCATAAGGCGCCGGTACGAGGAATCAGCATGAGAGCCAGGCTCAGGCCTACAAAACTCCACCTCCGGAGAGGTGTCCAGTCCACTGGCATCATGCAGTGACTGTCTCAACTCGTCAAACTGACTATGGCCCGAGACAATGTCATCCGGAACCTGACTAGGAACCAGGCCATCAGAATCCTCATCCGCCTCTGAAATATAGTCCAGGTGGCGAAAAGAAGGCACTCGAGAGTGCTTTCTCTTAACCAGAGCCTTCCTAGGGGGTCCACCCGTGCCCTGGGGTACCTCCGACACGAAAGGCGTCGAGCAAATCGGCGCCAGCGTCGAGAGAACCGGCATCGGCGCCGAGAGGATCGGCGTCGAGGAAATCGGCGTCGACGTCAGATGCAGCGCCTCCAGAATCGGCGGCGTCGACACAGCCCTCGAGGCCGGAGCCCCGAGCGTGTCCCTCGACGACCTGAGCGTCGACGGCATCGACGACTTCCTCGGAGCCAGAGCCTCGAGAAAGCCCGTCGACGCCCTCGACGCCACAGACGTCGATGCCTTCTTTGAAGACCTCACAGGTGCACACGGTCTCGAACGCGTCGAGGACCGGGACCTGGAACGGGTACGTCGAGAACGAGTCCCCTTGTCCGAACGGGACCTCTCCCGTGACTCGTGCCGACCACTCTTGCGAGCGGTGTCTCTCGACCTCACACGACCGACCCCACTCGGGGGCGCGGACGGCTGAGTACCCTGCGACTCAAGAATCGCCAACATCTTCTTCCCGAAGGAAGCCCATTCCTCCGGCGTCGCACGGCTGGAGGGATAAGCGACGTGCCGGGCAGAGCCCTCCGAAGAGGACCTGGAAGACGACCGGTGTCGGCGCTTCCGAGAATGCCTCGAAGAGGCTGAGGAATGGCGAGACCGACTCCTAGAAGGAGACCCACGAGACTTCCGACGATGACACGGAGAGTCACCCCTCGAATCATCCGTCGAAAGCCCCGCAGACTTCGACTTCCGGGGCTTGGACACCCGACCTACCGACAACTTCTTCTTACGTTCGCGTAAGGCTTTGGACGTGAGCGACTGGCAGTCGATAAAGTCATCCGTGTCGTGGGCCACCCTGAGGCACCAGAGGCAGGCGTCGTGCGAGTCCGTCACCGACATCTTGGACCCACACTCCCCGCACTTCTTGAAACCCGGACGCGGGGTCGAAGACGAAGTAGACATCTTCAGAAGGAATGTCACAAACGAACAGGTTCGAAGAACCGAGAAGAACAGAACTCCAAAGAGTCGAGGCGTTTGAACCGAGAAACACGAAGCAACACGTTCGCGGAAAAAACGGAACTGAGGCTATGGGCGTCGTGCGTCCTACTTATCACATCGGATGACGTCGGACGTCGGAGGAGGTCCTCGACGACGGCGCATCGACGTCATCGACGCAGGACGCAGACGCCGAAAAAGTTTCCGAAGCAGCACAGCTGTGGTGATTACATGTCATAGATATGGAATACGTCGGAGGACCCAATCCCCTCGAAGTTTCTTTATTAGTATATAACCCCACACCATAGAATGCACATGGAACAACATTTGTTCTATACATTTGTAGCAGGCCTTCTAAGGAGTGACCACACTGATTGGCTATATATTTCTTAGCGGCACTGAATTTTCTCCTAGCCTTGCCCATAACATCACTCACCAACAGATTGGTTAACTTTTCAGTTAAAGGAACCCCCAAGTGTACTTTTTGACTACTTCTATCGTTTTATTTATCTTCCAAGAGAAATTAGTATGCTTCAACTTGCCAGCCAGAGTTAAAGATCATTATTTTTGTTTTCTTCAAAGTGGCCGTGACATTATTAAGATTGGCATGTTGATTCAATGAGGTAAGACTACACTGGAGCCCAATAGGCATGCAATCGAGAAGGCTGGTGTCATCAGCGTAGGTAAGACAAGAAATAGGTTTCTGACCCACGCGAGAAGAACAGTTATTACATTTACCAAAAACATCCTTAAGTTCTGCCACCTATAAATTAAATAGGGTAGGGGCTAACGTGCAACCTTGTTTCAGTCTGTGGTTGGTTTTGAGGATGTTGCTAAGTAGCCCTTCCTGATTTTGCCTCACTTGGACCATGGTATCCGAATAAAGAGATTTAATCAAATGTAATATTAACGGGTGAAAACCCCATACCTTTAATTTGGACGAAAGGAAATCTCGATTAAAGGTTTCAAAAGCACAGGCGTAGTCTACAAATCATATATATAACGATGTGCCCTTGGTAATAAAAACATCACGCATAAGATAAATTAAGACCCATATTTTAGCAATTGTACTAATGCCTTTTCTAAAGCCAATGTGTTGGTAGCTGAGTATTTTAGAGTCCTCTATCCATGTATTAAGCCTATCCAACAAAAAGGCACAAAATATCTTAGAGGAGAAATCTGTCATGGCCAAAAGCTGATAACTCCCTGGCATTTCTCTGGAACCTTTTTTATAGATCATAATCAATATCCATTTTCTCCAGCTAGTTGGGATGATTCCTGATTCCAGGATGGTCTCAAACATGGTTTGTAGTATGGGAGGCCAAGCAATAGGAGGGTTTAAGTTTATTTATAACAATTAAAATGTCATCCACAGTGATAGTAATTGCATCACGTTCCACAATGTCAGCAAAGACACTAGGTAGAGCATTATCTAGTTTTATTTGATATAATCCCAGTACGTGTTTGATCCAATAGACTCCGAGATAGGATTAATTTCAGATTTATCTGTGCCCAGATTAGTATAATGTTTGACAATGGACCAGATTTGTTTGCATCAGAGGAATGCAAAGCATTATACATAATATGACATTGGGCAGTAGCTGTCATACCTTTATGAACTCTAATCCAGTTCTTATATCTGGTTATAAATTGCAAGATTGCACCTTTCCTTTCAGTAAGAGACAAATCGAATCTTTTTAATATTCATTTTAACTAATGTCTCCTTGGCAGAAATTAATGTGTCATTAATACGATGCCTATCGATCTTAGAAGAACTATTTATTTCTGCAACGCAGGCGTATTAGCAAAGGTTAGCTTTAATAAATCCACATATACCTTGATTTTATTGCAGTTTAATGTGTCAATTTCAAGATACTTATTAATAATGATATTATTGAATGAAGTTATGTTATGCTCCATCCGGTGAATGAGATTGCCTGCATGGTTAATACTATAGCTGCCAAGTAATTTGGTATAAGATTGATTGTCTCGAACTTCTAGGGAAAGTATAATTATGGTCACTTATATCAATTGCTGTATGTTCAAAGCTTGATCGAGATACTTGAAGACTGCCAGGGATAAAGACATAATCAAATCAAGATCAAGGTCTACCACTAAACCATGTATTCAGGGCATGGTGGAATTACAGTTGCCAGAAACAATCGGTTGGACGATGTCACAAGCTACTATGAAGCTAGTCCAAGAGTCAACATTATGAATCAGTTCATCTTCCAATGCCATTACAGTTTTATCACCATGGCTATCAGTGTAGAAGCCCTGGTAGTTAAAGTCACCCATGATTAAAAACTGGACCGGGAATAAATATGAAGCCATTCATCCAAGGGGCCCTCCACTTAGGTAATAATTGCTGTGGTAAATGTTACCAGGAGGATTATATATATTCAGTAATAATAGCCATTGCAGTCCCTAGCTTTCACCAAAATGAATCACCACAGTCATCACATTTACATTCTGTTCAAAGTATTTCTGTTCCCTCGCAGGAATGTGGTTCTTAACACCTTTGATTAAGCCACCAAATGGTCTTCCCACATCACCTTTTCTAGCTTGTCTCTGGAAAATCTGGTACGCTGTCATGATGCCTGCCCCCGGAAGACCAGACCAGGCCCAGCAGCCCCGGAAGCAGGCATCATGCCACTTGGAGCATTCCCAAAAGCCCCAGTTAGGGGCTGTTTGGGTACAGTCCTGGCACCTACGGCACCAGGCTTATAAAGATAAAGTCAGTCCTGGCGCCATTGGCGCCAGGCTCATTATTGATAACTTACCTGAGGCAGACCATGCTGCATGAAGACTCAAGCCAAATGAGGCTTAGGAGGGACTATTTTACTGAAGGGACTATTTTGTTACTTGGGTGGGGCTGTGGAAGAATACTTACCTGGATCTTCTTCCAAGGCTATTTAAACCACGCCCGGACAGCCACACGTGCTTCGCGTTATTCTGCTTGCTGCAGCGTAACGCTCACCGTGTTTTCAGCAGCTCCAGTCTTCAGCCACGCCCGCTTCAGTCCTGGGACTCCTGAAACAAGAAGACAAAAAGGATAAAGGTTAGAACAGGAGTTTTAACTTAAATCCTTACCTGAATCCTGATCCATTTCGCCAAGGAACTGAAAACAGAAGTCTTTGAAGCATCGCTTCGCATTTCTACGGCGCCGCGCTGAACTCACCTGCTTGGCGGTACTTCAGCATTCCATCACGCTCTCTCCATCTCGCGGCCGCCCTACGACACCTAAGGAGACAAAGACAGCAAGGGAACTCTCTAAGGCCATACAAGCTACCCCCAAGGACTTACCTGATTTACCACGGGAGGTACTCACCACATTTCGGGTCGGCGCAGTCAACTCTGCTTCATCGCCGTACTTCGGCCCCTAAGGGGAGAAAGCAAGGACAATACCAGTTACCCCCCACAAAACTTACCTGATTTACCACGGGGGTCTCACCTCATCTCGGGTCGGCACAGTCAACTCTGCTTCATCGCCGTACCCCGCCCCCTAAGGGGAAAAACACAATAGACTTACCTGAATCTTACCGAGTGCCATTTGGAAATCTTCGAGTGGATTAATCGGCAACCTGCAAGGAATCGGACCGAGTGAAGAGCAGACATTTGAACTCTTATGAACAATTGGACTTTAGAGTCAATACTGGAACTCACCAATTCCTCTACGCCAGTGAAGTAACTGGTCATCAACGCGCCCCTGCGGTCGACGCAGGATGGAGAGCTCATCCTTCCAAACCATCAGGTGAGACTAAGGAGGGGACATCAAGAGTGATCAGTGGGAAGACAACGGGAGTGGGGAAGGTGGGTTGTCACTCAATTCCACGGGTGTTTAATTCCTCTTCTCCTCTGCAGAAGAATATTCTTGCGAGCCAGACAAACTAGGCTGAGCGGGCCAGTCCAGTCAGTCATCTCGGCGCTACACGTCACGCTGGTGGAAATAACAGCGGCACAGTTCCGGTCGACACCCCCGTGTGAACCAGGTGAGCGTAACATACACATCCAATGAATAGGTTTCAGTCATCCAGATTTCTTGAAGACAGAATAAATCACTTGCCAAAATATTATTTTGGCCCACTATATTGCACGTAAAAGAGCCAAAGCCTTGAGTATTCCATGATAACTGTTTGCTATTTCCAATTAGGCTAAATCATAGATTTCATATGTATGACATGGGACTACAGTCTGACTATATTCCCTAATGCCATTAATGGCTTCTAGTATCTCCTTGGCAAGTGTGTCTATGTCAAGTGTAGTAACATTATTTGGAGGCACCCTAGTTTAGGGTACGCCTCAATGGTATGAGTCTGTTTACGTTCAATGGCATAACCCTTGCTATAAAGTTCATGAGAGTGGGTCATAATCAGTTGTGCAATAATGGGGGGCACGAAATGCACAATAGACCAATTAGCATTACTTGCAGATTGCAGGATTTGCATCCACGCTATATCACTAAATGTAATCATTTGGAGAGCAATTAAATAATGACAGAATATTATGTCGATTCAAAAAAGGGGTTGAGGGAGATGCTTGGGATTCCATGATTTTAACTGTTTTTGCTAAATATTTAGTATCCCATTGGTCCTCAAGTCAGCGATTAAGTGAGTGAGGCAATACAGCAGATACATTTTCCAATTTATTAGAGGATACAGTATCTGTATGCACCTCTGTGTGATGGGTAGACTGCAGCTCACCGAGTTGCAACAAGTGTGTAAAAGACTCCACTAGAGCAGATTTTTTTTACTTAGCCATGTTTCCAACACTTTATTTGGAGCAGCTTGCAGAGCGCTCTCAAGAGCTATGTTAGTTAGGCTTGGTTGATAACATGGCAACAGGATCAATTTCAAAACACTCAGCAGATTCAATACATATCAAATCACAGGAAGAGGAAGCAGCAAGAAATTGCAACGTGTATGATGGAGTCATTCCCTTCCCCGCAGCTCAAGTGGTATTATTGTTCATCCTTCTCTGCTCCTTGGCTTTCCGCCCGATGCACTGCACTGTGGGTGACTCAATCGCTTAGGAGGTTTAGCACTAGCAATGCAACGATTATGATTATTATTAGGAGCAACATCTACCTTCCTATGTCCCTGCTCAAAGGAATCCTGGGTTGGTAGAGAATTATTGTCACACACATACGATCAACGTTTGAAACTGTGTGACCACAACAGGATGCAGCTTTATTTGTTCCACTACAACTGCGGCAGCCATCACAGTGCTGGCTTCCAATACTGTATCAACCAAGACCAAGGTACCATCTTTAATGATTTGCTGTTCTTTATGCAAATGATTGCACAGCATGATAATGGCCTTCAGGATAACCATCATTTCATTGTCTACATTATATTCATCTTCAGATGAATCAGATAACGCGAAAGATTAACCATGCGCCGGGGAGGAAGCATAAATGCTTTCAGCTACTCTTACTAAGTCCGGTGAATTAGATATGTTTTCAGGAGTATCTGCAGTATTATCAATAGTATACTCAACTTGCATATCACCACTATTGCAGTGGGGAGTAGTTATGACCTCCTTTTGAAGGCGTAGGCAGAGGTTCAGCAGGGAATTGTTGTCAATAGGTTCTGTCTCTGAAATGTCAATGAGGTTAAATGTGTAAATTAAAGGTGCTGGTGATATATCAGCAGAAGCATCACTGCATGTCTCATTGTTACTTTGTGCTTTCAAAAAAGATATAATTTTCCCTTGGGTATTTAAAAGCAAGCTCTAGTTCCTGTACGTTGTTAATCATAGAATCTGCAGTATGGTGTGCCAGCAGTTTCGTTTTTTTGCTTTTCTTAATTAAGTTATTAATCATAGTTGTGCACATTCCAGCCACCCGGACTGGGCTGCGTAGTTTGTATTTTCTACTTGCTGCTGGCATTTTATATAAGATTTTACAGGTGCAATTTAGAAGAGCTTACTTGCCGCTCGGTGTTAGTAAACAAAGTCCCAAGTACAAGTATGTCCATCAGCTGCAGCAGATTAGCTTCTTCTGACAGTAATGGAAGGGAGTCCACCTGCCATAGTCAACCCCATCCGACAACTGAAAACCACGTCTCGCACTGCGCAGGAAAGGGTTTAAGTAGCTGGTTGCAGCAGGGCTCACAGTCAGCAGATCCGCCTCCAACAGTAAAAAGTAAAGACATCCTATGTGGTTTTCAACATAGCTTAACCACAGTAAACCACTTCGCCAAATGCCGCTTTTCACCATACTATGGTCCCATTGCTTCCCTGGGATGGCATCGCACAAGTATGGTGGGAAGGGGATGGGATATGGAGCACGTTGAAGCAAGGCTGTCTATTATTATTATTATTTATTTACTTGTGTACAATCAAAGGAAAGATTGATTTTTACAAGAAGTTGATGAATACAGTAGGTGTAAATCAAAAAGAAAATCAAGAGAAGAGTTCGCCAATGTAAAGCTTAGCGACTAAACTTCACGGAAGTTTTCAGAGTTGCACCGGCAGATCACTGGTTAAGCCACCGATTTTAATGAAGGCTGCTTCCAATATTTTGGCCGTGGCTACCGCCCATCGAGGCTTCTCGCCAGATATTAAACGGCACCACCACGTGTGCTCCTCGATCAAGACCGAGTCAAGCCAAAGCGGAGTCAAAAATGGAGCGCGAATGTCGTTCAAAGCCGGGCAGTTTAAGAGCAGGTGGCGGATGTTCTCCACCGAGCCAGGGTCTTCACACAATCTGCATGTAATTGAACTGGCCTGCAGTCTTCTTCCTAAGATTTCACGGGTGTGGAGCAGATTTAAGCGAGCCCTCAAGAAAGTTGAGCGCAGTTTTTTATCTGGAAATCGCAGACAGTACATCATGGGACGATTCAATTTGTTATAAGTTGGAGGTAAATGGTTTAAGCACTTGATGGAAGCTGCTTTGTCCATGGTGGTGATCCAGTCCTCCAATTTTAGTTTTTCACTTACTCTTTGTGGGTTCGTTATTAAATCATTGAGTGAGCATTGTAGGGCTTCCAGTTTGGTTTTTTGCAGAGAAACCCACTTTTGGACCGACTTAGTAGTGGTTGATTCAAGTTCCTGCCCAATTATTTTAAAGATCGGCAGGCTATCTTTAATTAGGGTTTTCCTGAATAGGGCAAGCGCAGCCCCGCTGACGGTGGCGTTTAGAGACAAAAGGCCCAACTCTCGTCTGATCGCTTCTATGGGAATCGCATTTGGCAGACCTAAAAGGGACTTCCATATGTAGGCCTCTAGTTTCCGCCATAGTTCGCATAGCTGTCAAGTGCTCGTAATTGGGAGGTCAGTTGTTTTGTTTTGGTCCAGAGATGTTGCTGCATTTTGATTTCGTATGCCGACCCGTCTAAGAGCACACCTAGATATTTAAATTGCTGGACCACTTCAATTCTGGTTTCACACACTGACCAGGACCAAGTGGTTTTCGGCTGGTGGCGTGAAGAGGACATGATCATAATTTTGGTTTTGGTCTGATTTATTTGAAGATTGTTGGTGGTCATATAGTTTGCCAAATTGTCCAGCTGCCTCTGGAGGCCGATCGGAGTATGATCAAACAGGATCATATCATCGGCGTATAGAAGGCGGGACAGGGGAAGATTGCCAAACTTCGGGGGGAAACATCGAACCAGCACTTCCGAATCTTTGTAATCCCCCAAAAAGGCCACGAAAAGTGCCGGGGCCAGAGGACAGCCTTGTTTAACACCTCTATATACCTGAATATTTCTGGACAAGGCCCCCTGTTTGTTTAGACGAACGTTGAGGGAGGTGTTAGTATGCAAGGCTATTATAGGGTGTAATATCGCCGGAGGACACTTCCAGGTTTCCAGCTTTCTCCATAGTCTGTGTCGATCAACTTTGTCGAACGCCTGAGAAAGGTCGATAAAAGCCACATACACCGCAGGGGCTCCTTGCTTTATTTTGGCTTTTAGAATTGTAAGCATGAAGATGTTCAATGTGGTACTACCATTTTTCTTGAAGCCTAGTTGGTAGGGATCACTGCAGGGAGCTACTTTCTCCCAACGGTGGAAGTGGTCTAAAAGGAGAGTGGCAAATAATTTTCCCATATGTCCAGTAAGGCAATCGGTCGATAGTTTTCTGGTGCTTCTCTGCTTCCACGTTTGAAGATAGGTATGATGGTTGCTTTACAACATGATGATGGGATCTGTCTGGTAGATCTGCAGTGGTCAAACAGAATGCACATAAAGGCAGCCCATTCCACATGGTGCTTTTTTAGCTCTATGTTGGACAGGCCGTCCGGGCCTGGGGCTCTGGATGGTTTTAACTTTTGGATGGCTGTACTTATGCCTGATATTGGAGAAAGATCGATCCAGGGTGCTCCGGTGGTGTCAAACGGCGGGATCATATCCTGGGTTGGGCTGGCAAATAGATCAGTGAAAAACGAGACCCAAACAAGTCCCAGAAGTCTGCCGTTTTTTTTGCATTTAGGACTTTCATCATTGATTCTGCGTCCTGTTGGTATAGAACGGCACGACGTGCCCTGATCCATGATTTGTAGGCTTTTTTTTCAATTCTCCAGCGATCCCATGCCTCTACAGTATTGGTGGCCTTTGCATGTCTTCTGAGAGTTCTCAAGCCGTTTTTCCTCCCCGCAGTTTCCATGTCATACTGGTGGATGCCAGATTTGGGAATAGCTAGGCCCGCTGCCGGATGATGCCTGTACTTTAGGAGCATGGGGAGGTAGTCCGGCCTGGCCGATGGCATGGTAGGTTGATCAGTCCCAAATTCAGCCACGTATTGATCGGTGATAGCTCTAATATTGGCCAGACTCAGTCGCAGGCGTGATTGTTGGGGATTTGTTTCTACCGATGGTGAATAATAGGTTGAATTCCTCGCTGAAGAGCTCCAAGAAGTGGTGAGCATGTTATGATCGCTGGCGGCCGTTTTAACCACCTTGAAGTCTTGAATTGCAGCACACAGGGCTTGTGACGCAAAAATGTAGTCCAAAGTGGCTGTCGACAGGCCCCTCTCCCAGGTCGGGATATGGGTCTGCCCTTCACGAATCCAGGCAACGTTGTGTAGGTTCCGGGATGCCATGAGGGTCATCCATGCTTGTCCTCTATGCTCTGCTTCTGTTGCCTCGGTTGATCTTTTAGGGACTGTCTTCTGCTGGCTGCACTTCGCGTTAAGATCACCGCATACTAGTATGAAGGGAGTATTCCATTCAATAAGGATCTCATCGATGACCTCCGCCATATTTTGGCAGAAGAGTTGCGTTGTGGTTCTTTGCGGGTTCCAGTATGTAGTGATCAAAGCGAGTGGCGGAGATGGGAGCTTCTTTAACCGACGATTTAAAGGTTCCGCAGCAGGGTTCCATTCAATTAGGACTGCCAATACTCCATATGATCTAGCTGTGGTTCTGAGCATTTTTAGATTTTGATCTGACCGTACACCAACGAGCAGACCTGCTGAGGGACGACCTAACAGCCCTTTTGTCGCCGGCGAGATCACAATGTCATACCCATCCATAGAGGGTGTATCCTGGAGCCAAGTTTCTTGCAAACAGAAGATGTCATAGTGTCCCAGGTCGAAGGTATTAGGGTCAGTCAGATGGGCATGACCTCTGGTATTCCAGGAGGCCAATGATAGGAGTTTATCACATAGTTGGACGTCGGCTTCTTTGGGTAATTGCTATCTGAGGCGATGTGATGAAAGAGCCCCTTTTATCCAGTCCCAAGGGCCAGTGTGAGGAACAGCTTTTTTCGGAACTGGCGACGGTGGTAGTTTAGGTTGCTCACCCGATCTGTGAGGTGCATGATCTCTTCTTGGAGATTGATCTCGCCAGCTTAGCTTTCTTTGCGCCGTGCGGAGTCGCTGGTTTGAGGAATGCCGTAGACGCTGTCTAGCTTGGCCGTGAGTGTCGTTAGACCGTTTGGAGAATTGTGATGGCCCTCGAGGCGGGTCCGGAGAGCCCCCGGCGGGTCTTATGGGGCGATCAGGTGAATCTTGCCTCGACTTCCGGGTTCGTGATGGATAGAAAAAGTGTGCCTTCAATGACTCTCTTCAATCGGTGTGCCGTTGGGATGGACTGTAAACATCCGGTCTTCCTTTTGTTGATTGTCGGTCCTGGGTATTATTCTTAAGGGCCGGAGTCTTTAATTCAGACAGTAGGAGGCCTTGCGCTTTAAGTTCATCGCTAGCTAGTGGGCCTATATCTTGAGTTGCAGAATAATAAATGTGTAGGTATGCTTTGGCTTTATTGTCTCTGTGATAAGGCTCCACCCTCTTAAAGTCATCCGAAGTTAGTTTGCATAGCGAGGGTGTTGATGATGTAATTTTTAACACAGTTTTTCTATTCAAGATGATGTACTTATCTTTGCTGGAAAGTTGCTCTATTTTAAAGAGACGGGTAGAGTTACCCCTTGTGCAGATAGTCTGTTTGTCTGTTGCGCTTCTGGTTGTCCGCGTCTCCTGCGGTGACAACCTGGCTGAGTGAGTTCTCGTCCTGGGTCTGCTTTGAGATTCCGTCGAGTGTCTTGATGGAGCTTCAGTGTGTAGGATCTGCGTTGTTTTGATCAGCTCAGGAGCCTCCCTCCGACTAGAGAGGGGAGCCGCTCTGGAATTCAAGTTTGTCTCACAGGAAGTAGGGTCGTTCACAGGAGCGGGATGCCCCTTGCCAGGCGACGTGGATGGTTGTATGCCTGAGGTCTAGCAGTTTGCTGACGGTCTAGGAGACTGAGTAAGGTCCATCACGGAGCCTGAGAATGTGACTTTTTCAGCCGTGCATCCTGGAACTCTGGGGTTGAAAGGCAAGTCCTCCCGTGAGGGGCTACGTTCATTTAATTTGTCGACTGATGAGAATGATTGATCGATCCCGGTTAATTTCAGGATTTTCTTTCCTTTAGACAGGGGATGGGTCGAACCCGTGGGAACTTCCCATAGCCAGATTTAAAATCGGAGTCGACAGGTTGGATGTTTGCGACACTTTTGCTTTGTGTAGGAACACTGGAGCAATTTCGTTTAGATATTTTTCCTGAGTCGTCTGCGTAGATTTGTGCTTTGTCAGTGGTGGTAGGGAGCCTTGTGTTGATGACAAAGCCGCAGACCGCTCCCGAGCCGAGGCTGCTGTCTCTTTTGTTAGGGGTAGGGATTCGTACTTTAGGTCGATAGCTGTTATATAGCCTTCTAAGAAGGTTAACTTCGACTGTATGCTTGCTAGGATGGCCGTGTTGTCTTTGGAAACGTCACTTAGAGTTTCATACAGCTTGCAGAAGGGGGCCATAGAGATGGTAATTGCCGACATTATTGTTGTCAGATCTTTTCTGGTGTTAGGTAAGTCTTTCTGAGATGATGTGGAGAAATCAGATCTTCCACTTGCTGTCGGGTCCCTTGGTCCTGGAGCCACCGGGTTCGCCAGTGAGTGTCTACGCCTGTTATTGCACTCTCCAGGCTCAGACGTACTAAGGGACTTCAGATTTAGGTCCCTTGTTTGAGATAGCTGCGTCAGGGCGTCTTGGTGCTTCGCAACAGGCAACGAGGTCGTCAGATGGTTCTTTATCCAGGGTTGAGGCGATTTTTCTCTTTGTGGACCTACTTTGGGGTGCAGCAAGTCAAAGATGTCTGAAAGAGGCTGGTATGAGGCCCTTTTGTTGGTTAAAGGGTCGATCGTTGTAGTGACCGCCGGCCTTGGAAGCGGTGGCGATGGAACCTTCACCTGACCAAACTCTGATGGACTTGAAGCTGAGACCAGCCGTCTTGGCGTGACTAGCGACGATACATTCGGTAGGACGGCTTCAGGTACCGTTCGGGTCAAGGTGTCCGGATGGGCGAGTTCTAAATCAGACCGCGGGGGGGAATTAGGTGGTAGATTAAGGGGTGGTATAGTTAAAGCCGAGATTTCCCCGGGTAGCGTGCCCTGGAGGTTGGCGAGAGTGGAGATTGTCTTAGACTTAGACGCCTGAAGCGTCTCATCCAGGGCTTCAAGGATTTCCACATCCGAAAGTTCTGAGTCATTGGAAAGTTTCCTTTTGCCTTGCGTCTGGAAGAAATTCAGCAAAGCGTTCGACAGAAGTGGAATAGGTAAAGTAGCTTTAGTGTGGGTCTTCTTCTTCTGGCCTTGTTGCGGCACAGCCTTTTTAGGCTGTCTAGAGACGGCTGTAGGTTTGACTGTAAACAGTGATTCTATGGACTTGGGTGCGGAGTTGCCATTTTTTTTGAAAATAGGTCTTTTTTTCTTTGGGTGGGTTATCAATTTACGGCTACCCTTATCCGAGGTTGCAGAGCAAGGGTCGGAATCTATCTCGCTAAGCTCTTCCAGGAGGGATTCGAGGAGGTTGGATGATTATGCACGTCTGGGGACAGAATGTCAGACGACCTTGCTTCCCCGATGTCTCGGATGTTGTCAGGAGGGGCTGGCGCCACACCCATCCCTGGTGGCGTGAGAGCGTCCGATGCGGGTTGCTGGATTGTCTTGACCGGGGTGGCAGGGGCCGTTGGGTTCTCCAAAAGCCCATCGCTGCCGCGGTAGAAAGGGCCCCGACTACCCGGCGCAGCCGGGTGAATCAAGGCCGTAATGATCTGAACATCCGGGATGGCCTGTAAAATGGGGAGCGGGGCCTGAGCTGGAAGGTTGGTGGCCAGGTGGAGTGACCGGTGGGCGACTTGTTGCTGGTGAGACAGGTCGGAGACACTTGAACTTTTTTGAAAGATAGTTGCCGGCCGAGCCGACCGATTTGGAGGAAGTTGAGGGTCGCATAAGACTTCACTTGCAGGTGGGCCCGCCCCCAGACCCCCTGACAGGGGCCCTCCGGTCCCCGCACAGGGCTGGTCACTCGCCGAGGCGGTGCGGGTGTGGGCCGTGGTAGGTTCGGTGTCCAAAGATTGCCACCGGCCCAGTCGGCCTCCAAGAGCTCTGTCTTTAGGAGCCTGTACTGACAGAGAGGTCCGTAGTTCCATGGGCGGGCCAAAAGTAGGTAGTACATGTACGTTGCTTTGGCCCAGCGGGTCGAAAGATGGATTCTGTCCGTGATCGTTATCACTACCAGGCAGAGAGGTTTCTTTGGGGCACCCATGGTGAGCGTGACCCAGGTTTGTGGCAGGTTGACTCAGATTTTCTTGAGAAGGCACATTGCTGGCCGCCGACGCTCTCACCGGGTGCCGAGAAGGGACAGAACCCGCGGCGCTGCTGGGAACCAACAGAGGCGCCGTCATTAAAGTTTTCTTTGTGCGGCTCCTTAGGAGACGTTGGTCCAAGTCTTCCTCCATCGGAGGTAGGACCCGGAGGGCAGAGGGGGGGGGGGAAGAAGGGAGAAGAGGGAAGGGAAGGAGGAAGCTTGCAGAAAATAGAAGAGGGATAAGAAGAAGGGAGAGAGCAAAAGACAAGGCCAGGGGAAAGAAGGGAAAGGGGGAAGTGGAAAGAAAGAAATGGGATGGAAGTGATGGGGGGTGAGGGGGGAACCAAGTCGGTAGTCGGTCTTTGTAACACTTCAAACCCACAGACCTCAACTGTGAACCGACAGTAGTGGAAAATCCTGGAGGCTTGAGCCCCGGGGCCAGAAGGGGCAGCAAGGAGCACAGAGCGCTGAGAACGGGAAACTCTGCCTGTAGTTCGTAGGGTCACAGCCAGCGCCAGCAGACACAGGTAGACAGGAGGGATTCTACCTCTTGGTCTTTATCTTTGTAGCACTTCAGTCCCTCAGACCGCTAGTCCTTGGTGGAGCCGCCAGCCCCCAGCCCCCCGCTCCCGGAGCGGACTGGGGCAGACTGGAACTCAGCTCGGAACTCCGCGCGCGCTCCGCGCGGCCACGAGCTTTTTGAAGGGCAGTTGGGCTTTTTTCTTTAAAGGTGAAGCGCAGTTGGAGAGTGGAACACTGGTGTAGAATCACGTCCTCTCACAGCAGGGATCTGGGGCAGACTGGAACTCAGCTCGGAACTCCGCCGTAAATATATAACGCCCGTATCAATAAGACCGCCTTGAAGTGTGCAGCTGCTCAGCTGGCTGCCTGAGAGAAAAAATACTCAGATTCTGCCAAACGAAGAACAAACCACAAACCATCACATAAACCATCACATAAATGACTTGTTCTGATCAAAGTAAAGTGGGACTGCCGGGCAAGGCTGTCTATTAAGATGTGAACTAGGGAAATGTGGATGCCCTAGTTAAGTTGGCAAAATTACTTGAGTCGTAAGGAGAACTTTGAGCCCCAGATGATTTGTGAGGATGTTGTCCTGGAAAAGAACAAAGTCCATGAATGTGAGTATAGTTTGCAGCCCACTTCGAGCTGGGAAGAGCCCATGGTTACAGTGATCCTAGCGGGCTAAACCCAAAAAGGCGATCTTTTGAAATGTCTGCATACTGTGTACACGACTACACAATAGAGTGAGGCAGTTGGTGATTTTCTTGGTTCGAGGTTCAAGTACTTTGTTCCAATTTCAGTATACAGCTGCACGGGCTACATTCTAAACCTAGCAAATGGAAACACATGGATGCATGATGCCATAAACCCAATAAACTTCTAGAAATAAATAGCGAGATGATGTATTTTCAAACAAGTGAAATGAATGAATGAAAACTGTATCCAGATAATTAAAAGACAAACTGTTGGGTATAACTCTGCTCCTATGAAATAAAATTTCTGAGAGGGAAATAATTGATACGGTTTCCGCTTGACCAATAATGGAAGTCTTAGTATGGTGTCGAAAATTATTTTGTTGGATAAAGGCTCGGACAAGCCACTTGGCCAGGTAGAGCTACAAATCAACCCTGGACATGTGAAGGTGGGCAGACGCTACAAAGAGTGGTTGGGATAAACAGAGAAAAATTAATTCAGGATGGAAGGCATTTGCATTTACAGAGATACACACATCACTGTGAACTTCTGAAAATTGGCACATTCCATTTTCTGTAAAAGTGAAATCTAGCATCCGGAAGGTGCATCGTGCTAAATGGATCCATGTGATGTTAACGAAAAATATCATAACAAAAACCTTTTTACCGAAACTTACTGAAAAATTACTGATTTATTTTATTTCTTTTTATTTGGGGTATCCCCCCAAACCCACAGTTTTGCAATGCTTATAACCTCACCCCAACCAGCTCCCCACCCTTTTAATCCCTTAGTCCAACCCCATATATATATATATATATATATATATACTTAATTAAAAAATTCTGTGATTTTTCAGTATTTGAGTTTCGTTAAAAATGTTATTCGTTATTTATTTTGTTAACATCATTGGATACCGTGCTCAATCAATCATTCAACTGCATCATCTCCAGTATTTGAGACAGTAGCCCCGTGGCATGCTTTCACATGAAGATACTGGTTCAAATCGAACTAGTTAACAACTGGCACAATGCCTTCACAATTTTTTTTTTTTACAAAGTAACAAGACACCAAGAAAACCTATTTTTTTTGTTAACATTATGCTGCCCCTAAATTAAGAATAATATTCATTTCTTGCTGATATCCTGTAGACGATGTCTGTTACAATTCCGGATGTGGTGAAGCCATGTACTATACAGAGCAAATGCTTATATAATGATTTTCAGCACCTAAGGCTCTTGAGCCATGAATAACCAATTGTGCGAAAAGATGCCTTCCTCCCACTGGGGATGAATGCTCCTTGATAATATTAGAACATTTCACCAAGATAATTCAAGCAGACTTATCTCAAATCTCTTTGCTTGAGGCAATTGCAGATGTTGAAACAGTGATCTACCACAAACTCCTATATAGGTTTCAGCACCCTGTCCTTTTAAGGCAAGCACTGCACTATTACGTTTTTGAAGCAATATGTAGGTGATTCCCAAAATCGTGCTGGGTGCTGTGAGAAACCTGAGGGTATTCTCACTTCTAACTCCCTTGTATCCTCTGCGCATGGGGGCATGGAAAGGCCATCGCTCTTGGATCCAGACCCTGGGGGTGGAGACGCGAGGGAGGATCACTGGGGTAGGGGGGCTTGGGGACTGGGAGTCGGGAGCCCTTGGGTGAGACATGGTATTCCCCTTTCACTATTGACAAACCAACCCTTCACCAACCTTCATGGGCTGTTATAAGCCAGTGCCCCTAATTTCCCCACGTGTAACACCTGACAGTACTGGGATGAAGAGGCAAGTAAAAGCAATGAAGATTACACTATTTTACCACTCTGGTACTGGGACGAAGAAGATGCCTGCTAAGAGCTGTGAGGCCTTTGATTGTGGTCAGACAGGGCTAATTGGACATTCACAAATGAAGCCTGTCAAGGGGCTGTAGGTGTATAAAACCATCCAATAGGGCAGAGAGCGACAGAAGCAGCAGCAGGGAGGCCGGTGCAAGCAGCAGGGAACCTTTTTGGAGAAGCACACTGAGACACAGAGGTCTGCAGAGATCTGCAGAGAAATGTGGTCTGGAGCTCAAGTCCCGGGAAGCTGACCAAACATTATGAAGGGAGCTGTGTGGAGAGGCTGTCCTTTTCCCTTGTGGTCAAGATGCTTGTTTCCTTGTGTTAAGATGCTGACACAGATGAGCCTGAGGGGCAGGAGTTGGGCCCCTGACATGTAAAGCAAAAGGATGTGTGATCCGCGCTGCTGGGAAAGCTGTGAACCCGACCAGTGAGTTTTTAACAATTGAGTAACCCAGTGAGCAAGCGTTTGAACTTTTCCATTCTAGAGGAAATACTTTGTATCTGAATGGTCGCATGTTAAAGGAAACCCGTTTTCGAAAGTCTCCGGTTTCAACCATGGTTATCTATTGAATTACCAGGAATACTTCGTATTGGAGTGATCGCGTGTCTGGGGAAACACGTTTTCGAAGGTCTCCGAGTGCTGGGCATTTCAATTACAGCAAATTAAACTAACATTAAACAGCTGGTTGAATTGATATGATATGGCACTTATAACGCGCCTATACACAAGTGTTTCAAGGAGCAACAAGGCAAGGTAGGGGAACAAAGGGAGGACAAACAACGATCCTACTAGGCCAGGTGTCATTCAGATTGTGCAAGTGTGTGGGAGGGGGGCAGGGACAGTGCAGTACATGGGAAAAGATAAAACAATAATTAACGGCCAGCTTGTGGCAAGTGCATGGGTAAGTGCAGACATCAGGTGTCAAGGTCTGGTAGGGGGGACTGTAGGGATACAGAAAGAGTCCCCATTGCGGGGGTTGCCAGGTGGGCAGTGCATGTGTGTGACGTTGGCAGGGGGGACCTGGGCCCGAGATCAGATGGTGTCCAGGTGGCCAGTGCAGTTCTGGTTACAGCCAGGTCGTCAGGAGAGGAGGAGGAGAAAAAGCAGAAGCAAAGAAGAAGGTTTTCAGGTGCTTCCGGAACCGTAGATGGTTCTCTAGTTTAAGGGAGGCAGGGAGGCTGTTCCAGAAGGAGGCACCAGCCAAAGAAAGAGATCTACCATCAACTCGTTGCTTGGAGAAGCGACTGACCCTGAGGGAGTTGGAGGCGGATGAGCGGAGAGCACGAGAAGGAAGATATTTAGGGAGAGCGAGTTGAAGGTATTCAGGCACCAGAAGGCTTTGTGGATGATGCAGAGTGTTTTGAACTTAATCCTCGCAGCCACTGGGAGCCACTGCATAGATTTCAGTCCTGGAGAGATACTATCCCTGGGCTTGAGGCAAAGGACAAGTCTTGCAGTCCTGTTCTGAATAAGTTACAAAGGGCGGAGAGTAGAAGCAGGCAGATTTAGAAAGAGGCTGTTGCAATAGTCCAGCCTAGAGAGAACCAGAGCTCTGGAGACAGTGAGCTTCTGGGGGAAGGAGAGGAAAGGAAGAAAACCTCTGAGGAGGTGCAGCTGGTAGTGTGACTTCTTAGAGACGTCAGAGATGTGAGGGGAGAAGGAGAGTGTGGAGTCGAAGATGACCCCAAGGTTTTTAGCCTTGCAGGTGGGAGCAGGAAGAGGGCCAAGAGAGGCCGGCCAGAGAGCTGCAGGAAAGGAGGGAGCGGGTGTGCGGATGAGGAGAATCTCAGTCTTACTGGCATTAAGGCAGAGGTCATTGGCGGCACACCACTCCTGGATAGCAGACAGACAGAGATAAGGGAAGGAGAGGAGGAGGTTGAGGATAGCCTAAAAATGAGCTCAGTGTCATCCACATAGCACTGAAAGTTGGGGCAGAGAGCGGCGATGCAATGGGCAAGGAGTGCCAGGTATTGGTTGAACAGCCAGGGAGAGAGGTTTGACCCCTGGGGGACACTACAGGTAGAGAAAAAGATAGCAGAGAGGAAGGACCCAAGTTAGACCTGAGAGGGTCGGTCAGAGAGGAAAGCGAGTTATGAGTACAACCCATGTCTTTTGAATGCCGAACTGAATGAAAATTTAACAAATAAGCAGAACTCTTACATATTGAATCCTAGATTAAACAGAACTTTGAATTCAAATGAAACCACTGTCTGCTGAATTCTAAAATGTATGGAAATTTAACAGTGAACCAAAGAGAGGCATATATATTGAATACCAAATTGTGCGATAACTACATACAGACTAAATATACATTGAAAACAGAATTAATTGGAACACTAAAGTTTAATCCAACATAGTCAAGATATTCATATGAAATCTAACTAAAAAAGAGGGTGCAAAAGTGGCTAAGAAACCCAAGAAGACAATGATATTTTGTGATATTGAAACAGTCTTGGGGAAAGGAACGCTGAGACTTGAAACATTCATTGACTTGAGTACGGAGTCTCAAGATTCTTTTTTGTTTGGAACTCGGGGAAGGGAACCCCGAGTATTGGTTTAAACTGTATCATCCTGAACCTAAGAAAGGTAATTTTGAGATTTTTGTTGGAACTGTTTTATACTTGGGAAGGGAGCTGAAAGGAAGCTGCGAGCTGGAAGAAGGTGAGAACTTTATGTTGGACACAGTTCCTTTTGGTTTCTGCCATTGATACATATTGTATAGATTAGTTGTGAGGGCAAGCATGTGTTTTGGACACAGACAGATTCTTAAACAGACTTTCCTTAGTTTCATTTAGGTAGAGAAATCCCACCTTAACATAGGGCAAGTTAGGCCTTTTTCCATCCTGACATATAAGTTAATAAACTATGTTATTTTGAATTCTGACTCTGTTGTCTGTCCCTTGCTTCATAATGCCTTGACAGTGCCCTCTAAATGTAGCACACCCTGCCATTTTAATATCCTAACTAGATCACTGCTGAAGACTTGGGTCTAAAATTAAATATTTAATTTATGTTGGATGATAAACAAATTCTCTCTTACTTGGTAGGTCATGGAAAGAGGAAGGAATTCAAGAAGGTTAAAAAATAAAATAGGACAGATTCTGTTTTACAAACCCAGCTTGCAAATTTACAAAACCTCAAACATAGTAGGCAAAAGAACAAATTACTTACCTCTCAGTAATGTTCTTTCCAATGGGTGATCTTCCCACAGATTACTAATCTTCAAAATTCTATCTGCAGTGCCAGCTATCTTCAGAAATATTTTTGTCGCCACGGAGCGCAGTGCACGCTGCATGACATCAGGGCTAGTATATTTGGGGCCACTGCGCCCCATGATCTATGTTCCACATTTTTATCCCAACACTCAGCAGTCAAAGGGAACTGGCAAAGTGTACAAACTATCCGCCAAGAGCAGCAGGTTAGGAGAGCAAAAAGGAATCTGAGGGGGGAGCATCGGTTACAAAGAAAATAATCGAGAGGCAAGTAATTTGATGTTCTAAAAGATTCTTTCCTCCCACAGATTCCTCATCTTTGATAGAGTCCCATAGCAGTACAAAAATTGCCTACTTGGAGATCTTCTCGACTAAAGTGAGCGTCCTGTCCTGACTGTGAAGTCAGGCAATAATGCTTGACAAACATGTGCAGCAAAGCTCATGTGGCCACTTGGCACACGTCAGAGAGGGACCACCCCCTAACCTCTCTTCAGGGCAGAGGTGGCAGTCAGGCCCCTAGTAGAATGAGCCGCAAGACCTTCAGGCACTATCTGAGACCTTCGCAGTGTCCTGAGACAAAGAGCATGATATACCTGGATAGGGTCTGTTTAGTCACATCCCTGCTTGCACGAGCACCAGCATAACTGAAAAAAGAGCTGTATTTTAAGGGTTTGCTTTGTTGAATCTGAATCTGATATACACACACACTAAGAACACCAAGGCTTCACACAGAGCTGACTGCTCTAGACAGCTGAAGGAATCAGGGACACTTGATAGATGCGAAACAGTAGAAATGTGTTAAATGTATTTTTCTTTATGTACCTGGTTATGTGCTGTATTTTAATATTTGTCTTTATACAAATATATATGTAATGTTCACATAAGGATATGTATGATAAGCACTGATTGTTGGGTGCTAAAGATTTTAGTTCAATGTTAGTTGTGAATATTTATGTTTGTTTGAAAAATCAAGCAACTTATTTAAGATAAGAGCGGCATGAAGAAATGAAAAATGACCATCCTGGTTTTCAACAAGAATGAATCAATACCATTTCTTTGAACACAAAAAAGAAATAATAAAAAAAGGGACAATGAGAAACGCCCATACCGATACCCCCACATCTCCCCAAGTTCACCCCCAACCCACTGTAGCCTGATGTTATAGCATAATTTGTCCTCCTCCAAATAGCATTTTAAGCACTTTTGATGTTTGGCTTCCCCAGGAATCAAACACATTCAGCAAAAAGAAAATGGCAGCTTTTCATTTCTGCGAAGCCTCTCTGCTGCAAAGCATCATGGAAGATATATAAAAGATTTTGGGGGCATGGGGCACCCCTTCTCTGTAAAATATTTTAAAATTACCTAGACAGATTTACCCAAATCACTAAAAGAAATTACTGTGATGCTTTGTGCCCAAGTGGTTTCTCATTTGGTCCAAATCTGTCCAGCAGTTTGTGCGCTACAGCTGTGCAAAAAAGCACTTTTCTTCTATGGGAAAATTAATAGGAGTAGCCTAAAAATAGCGTTTTTTTTGTTTTCTTAATAACTTATTAACCTTTTAACAAATTTGGCCCACAGGTTCCAGTTCGAGGGTGGAGAGGGGGTATTGGTGTGGGGAGCAGCAGGAATGTTATCCAAACCAGTCTAGCGGGTCAAATGTTATTAGCAATTTACTGTTAAGACAGTTAATCAACAGTTAGCATAATTATAAGCAATATGTTAAATAACTGGGTATGGGAACGCAGGTGAGGAGTTAGAAAAACAATTTCAAAACACTGATAATCAAGTAGAGAAATATAGTAAAAACATTTATGAGCAATTGTAGAATTAGATCCCTATCCCCATGTAAGTCAAGCCTCGAGATAGAATGGGCCCTAGTGCCTTAGAGTCAACAATTCCAAAAGTTATACTGTTCAGGGAGGTTTACTATTGGATTGTGCATTGCCAGTGGTTGCGATTAAATGTTCCAGAAATCAGAAAAAGTTCAGGTTTCTCCCCCAGTCCCACCAAGATAGGGAAGGCCTAGGGCGGTTGGGGCAGCATCTTGGACCAGACCACCACAAATCTTAATCAGGCAAGAAATAGATAAGACCGGGACTTTATGCCCATACAATCCAATGGAGGGTAGCAGGAACAGTTACATTAACTTATCCCCAAATACTTTGATTTTCCCAGAGGCCACATCAGTAGTTCCGGAATCCGTTGGGCCCACTTAGTAGGCTTTACCTGGTCAAGGGGCGTGTGGCCAGCATCCATGCCTTGAGGACACGTCTGGCGGGAGCTTCCGCAATGATCCTTGATTAGATCCTTTTAGCAGCAAGATTTGCATTATTGCTGCATGCTCCTGCTAGCTGAATACCTTCTTCTGCTGCCTGTTAAGGGGTTCCCAGACGACTTGGAGTGCTATTTGTGGCAAACGGAGCGTGCAGGCCCAAAGATGGAGGCTGCACTAGTGCATTGCTGACACAGTCGGACTGGAGACCGAGATATGGGTGAGGGCTGTGGATGCCACCCTGCCGATGGCTGGAGGAGCAACGGAGCGGGGCTCCGTTATTTTGCAGCAAGACCACTCTGCATTAAGCGACCCGGACTGGGGAGATGCCGGGCTGCTATACTGTGACTGTGGAGGAGCTGGGCTGTTGCGGCGGCCGGCGGTGCGAGACCGTGCAGGGAACGAGCCGCCCGGCTCCCTGCAGCTTGTCGATAAGCGGGCCCGACACTGAACGCACCACTCAGAGGTGCTGGGACACTACCGGTCCTGCGGGTGTTACCATCTGAATCAGCGGTCCCCCGGGCTGTGCAGGCGGCCCCCCATTGAGGCGCATCAAAGGGCCACTCGGGCCTGGCACTGGAGACAGCGGTAGGTTGGGGGGGGTCTCTGCCTCATAGCTGGGGGGCCGGCCCCTCTCCAGAGCGCGCACTGGCCAAGACTGCTGCTGACGAGGAGTGTGTGGGCAGCACACTGAACAATTGTAAAAGAGACCTGCAACAACATATATTTATTGTATTGTACCGGGCTGACACTACTGCAAGTCACCAAGAATCTGCTGTACTGTGACTCGAACTAAGGTTGCAACACATAAATAAAAGCATGCTGGGAGACTATATGCAGTGCTGGATGAGTGCTGCTGGTATAAGCCATTACAACATTACTTCAAGGTGGTCCTGCTTGTGACTGGACTATACTTGCTGATGGGATTGAGGGGCTGTAACCCAATGCAGCACTGCCTTATGGTGATCTACAGGCAGTGAGGAAGTGGAATGGACACAGGGTCTTGCACCTGGCAAACATAATAGGAAGGAAAAGAGCCTGCTGGTGCATCAGAGTCATGATATGATATGAAATGATTGGTTATTTATAACGCGCTTAATACCGAGAGGTTTCTACGCGCAGACCTGGTAATCGAACCTGTGTTGCTCCGTGTCGTCTTGCTTCCAAGGCAAGCACGTTGCCCCTGAGCTATCCTCCCTCATCTGTGTCACTGCTGGAGACTGTGCCCCCTGTGTGACTGTATAACCTTACAGTGAGGTGGCATTTGGCAGTCTGGGTGTGTGCCAGGAAGTCATCTTCAAAAAGGGGTGGTCGGCTCCTGCGCTGGCAGTGGGGTTTACACTGTTCTTTAACCCTGTGCAGATATTTGATGCCCTGGGCAAGCCTGGGAGTGCCCCAACAGCTGTTCTCCTCACTTTCATCCTACAAAAAGAGCTTGTTGGGGTACTGGGATTCGTTTGGTGTGGGTCTACTTGGTGCCCCCTCCCTGAACTGTGGTGGAGGATCGGGGCCAGCCTGCCTCTGGATGAACCCTTTGGCTGTTAAAGCTTGTCTACGACTGCCGAAGTAGGGCTGTCCAGCGTACGGCCTGCTTTCCTCACCGATTAACCATTGGCACACTATCCAAAGCAGTGGGCCTATAGCTTTCTTCCTTTTTTGGCATGCCGACCGCTAAATCCAAGGGAGGCCACAAAAGCACAATCCTGGAGTTCTTTGCGGCTAAAAGCAGGCACCGAGACTCCCTCTCAATGAAGGAAACGGAACGAACAGAGGAGACAACAGAACTGGCTGAGACATAGGAAGACAGGATCCTAGCGGTGATTGCTGCATTTAGGTCCTCCCTGGAGGGTAAGATTGAGGAAGCCAAAGTAGATGTACACCTCTTGAGACAGGATGTTCGGTCTCTGGCTGAGATGGTTACAGCTACATAAGAGTTGCTTCAAGAAATGGCGACAACCACCACTGACCTGGAACGGAGAGTGAAGGCTCTGGAAACGAAAAACGCTAAATTGGAGTTGCGTGCTGAAAATGCTGAAGGAAGGTCGCGCAAAAATAATTTCCGGGTACTGGGCCTCCCAGAGGGAACTGAAGGATCAGACCCCACTACGTATATCAAAGACCTTATTCTCCAGGACATAGCCCCCAGGCGACTATCCCAGGGATTTGCAATCAACAGTCACCATTTACCCAGATTACATATCAGAAGTCCAGAGGAAAGGAAACCTGATTGTTCCTACAAAAGAGCGGCTCTGCAGTCAGGGCCTTAAGTACATGCTAGTTTACCGAGCCAAACTGAAGGTGCTTTACAAAGGGAACTCGCTCTTTTTTGAAACCTTGGAGGCTGCCAATTTATGGTTGGACCACAATGGCATGGCTGACGCAGCCTCTGAAGATAGCTCGGATAGAAGAAAGAAAAAGCCATGAACTAGTTGTAATGCGACGTGCAGTACTTTACAGACTAAAATTGACACTGGAATACGATTGCCACTTGAAGAGGCGCTTGGTTGCAGGAGCACAATGCTGATGCCCACGGCGTGGTACTACCGACACCCTCAGAGAATTGGACGTTGGTGGTGCTGGATGATCGCTGGTGCCTCCCACCTGATCGCCAACTGGCAAAGTCTCGCCCGAAGGAGATGGGTACACGCGAACAGCTGGATGCTGTTGAGCACGGTATTTGCCCCATGGTTAGGGGTGCCTACGGTTTGTTTAGTTGCATATGGCTGCTGTGCATGTTGGAATTCTGGGCACTGGGAGGGAGTGGATGGGCGGGAGACAGCGGGTGGAGGGGGGCAAACTGTGAGGCCTTTTTACAGGCAGTGGGGGGCCTGGGAACCGGGAGATGATTACTGTGTGGTAGGGTGTTGCACGCCACGATGGTGGTAGCCCTATAGACTAACGGGGGTTTCAGTATTACTGATATGGCTAGGCCCAAAATAGTGACCTGGAACGTCAGGGGGATGGGTTCCTACTTATGCAGAAACCGGGCGAGATCTGTTTTACATAGGAAAAGAACGTCTATCGCTCTACTGCAAGAAATACACTTGCTGCCTGCTGAACAGGAGACCGTCATTGCCAGATTGGGCGGGAGGGGCGGGGGAGGATATTGATCTGCCTACTCAAAATTTGCCAGATGGGCCATGGTGTGGATAGATCCTGTGGTTCCTTTTCGGCTTCTTGATGTTGAGGCAGACAAAGAGGGAATATAGGCGATTGTGCATGGGTACGTGGACCATCAATAGATATGTATAGTGAAATCCTATTGCCCTAATCATGCTATATTCCCTTTTTTCCGCTCCTTGGGCACTAAACTGGCCAGAAATGAGGGACACCTTATTTCTTTAGGGGGGGGGGGGTTTAACTGCTTTAGAGACCCCACCCTAGATAGATCAGAATTCCAGGCGAGCTGGGTCATTACCAGCTTCTGCAGCCCTTAATGATACAATGACAGAGTTATCGCTGGTAGACATTTTGAGGGAACAGAATGCTAGTGGGCGGGAATATTCATAATATTCGGCCGTCAAAACCTTTATAGCTGAATTGATTATTTATTTGCTGGGGCCGAGCATTTAGCTGAATTTGAGAGCGTAATATATGGGGCATACCACTCTCCACTACTGGTATAGTGGGATATTCAGGTACCAAGATCACCTGTCTCAACCTTGCGTATGTCGACGTAGTCACTACAAGATGACGGTTCAAGGGCCATCTGGTGGATGTCCTGGTTGCCTTCCTTGCGACTAATGTGGGCAGCGTAGATAGTTGGGGGAACATTATGGGAGGCACTTAAAGTGGTGACCAGAGGAGGAGTAAGAGCCAGGGTGGGGTGAGGGGAGTGCAGGGGGGTCATGAAATAGTTACGGGATAACATGGGGACCTTGGAAGACCGGATCTAAGAGGTTGTGTCGAAGGTTGATAGTAACCCTGCCACTGAATCGGAGTTCTACCTGTTGCGGACCCAGTGTGTGGAAGTATGGGAGAGGCTCTGCAAGTTTGACTACAAGGTACACACCGCATGTATGCATGAAGAGGGGGACAAACCTGGGAGGATGCTGGCGTGACTGTGTAAGGCTGAAGAGCTCCAACGAGTAATGACGCTAATCGATGAGGAATGCTGTGTTCCCTGGTCGTCATAGGCAGAGATAAACAACACTTTTAGTGCATTCTATAGTGCACTATATAGACATGAGGCACTGTTTGACCATGCAGACTTGCATTCTGCCTTCTCCCAGATTCGGTTACATACACGACCGCTGAGTAGGCGGCTCCTCTAGAACTTCCTTTAACTGAGGGGTGTGATTATGTCCCTGTACACTAGGAAGGCACCGGGAGGGGAAGGCCTTCCTGCAGAGTTTTACAAAGCAGTTGGTTCAACCCTTATCCGAGCCCTGCTAAAAGAATATGAAGAGACACATGACCAGAGTCTACTCTCACATAGTATGGGAGAGACATACATAGTCCCTATACCCAAGCCCAGGAAGCCCGCAAAGCTATGCGATTAATGCCGACACCTGGCTATGTTGAATCCGGACATACAAATATTGACGGCATTGCTTGCCGGGAGACTCTGGAAGGGAATAGTTTCTTACCTGTAACTCCATTTCTCCAGCATTGGTATCTTTCATGGATTCACATGCTTAGAATAGTCCCCGTCGTCAGACTGGGACCCCTCGGTACACATATATAGCCTTTTCCTATAGGAAAACTTCTGACACTTTTGTGTCCTATCTACGTCCTTTTGGGGGCCGCATACGCATGCCCCGTAGGACGTTGCGGTATAAAAACCCCGCCCCCGCGGCTCCCTTCAGATTTCGGCCCCTCCAAAGTAGGAAGGGTTAAACCTATCAAGCATACACATTGCATCATGGGGAGGCCGGCAGGCGCATGTGAATCCATGAAAGATACCAATGCTGGAGAAATGGAGTTACAGGTAAGAAACTATTCCCTTCTCCAGCATTGGATCTTTCATGGATTCACATGCTTAGAATAGATTGTATAGCAGTAAACTGGAAGTGGAAGACGGCGGTGAGAATGCAATGCAACATACACCCACCAAAAAATACACAATGCATAGGTACACAAGACATAAGTTTACCCATATATCTGTATCTCAATAAAGCATACGATCAACAATAGGTAGAAAAAACTCTCCACAGTGTAGAGCTTACCTTATTGAAACAGATGGCGCAGGACTGCTCTTCCCATCTGCACCTCGTCCGCATGCTGCCCCGCAAGGCAGTAGTGGCGGGTAAACGTGTGGGGCACCGGCCATGCCGCAGCCTGGCATATGTCCGCTAGCGGAATTCCTGCCCATAATGCTGTTGAAGAGGACGTTGATCTTGTAGAATGGGCTCTAGGATGCCCTTGCAGCAGCCTTCCGGCCTTGGAGTGGCAAAACGCAATCGTCGACGAGACCCACCGAGCCAGTCCTTGCTTAGAAATTGCATTTCCTCTCGTCGACGGACCATACGCGATGAACAGTTGTCAAGTAGACCTGAGTTCTTGTGTACGATGTAGGTAACATTTTAGGGCCCTTTTTAACGTCCAAGGTATGAAGAGCTTTTTCCGCTGCCGATGATGGGGTCGCGAAGAAAGTAGGGAGGACAATGGACGAGTGTTTGTGATACACTGTAGGAACTTTCGGAACGAAACTAGGATTAGTTGCCAGAACCACCTTGTCTTTAAAGAATCTTTGGTATGGAGGGTCTACCACCAACGCTTGCAGTTCCGAGATTTTCCTCGCTGACGTGATAGCAATTAAGAACGCCAACTTCCACAATATGAATTTTATGGCCGAAGAGGCCATAGGCTCAAAGGGTGGTTTCATTAGGCCTGCCAGCACTACGTTGAGACTCCATGTTGGTGGAAAACGTTTTACTGGGTGAAAAGTTCGAAATAAACCCCTCATGAAGTGTTTCACTAACCTGTCGCTGAATAAAGGAGACGACTGTCTCTTCCTCGTGAACCTCGAGATGGCCGCCAGGTGCACCTTTATCGATGTGAAAGATAAACCCCCCTCTGCCAAGTGAAGCAGATAAGGCAGAACTTGCTCCGGAGTCACGTTTAACGGGTGTAGTCCTTGTTGTCCTCGACACCATTCACAGAACCTTCGCCATTTATAGGTGTAAGATTTGTTGGTAGAAGGGGCCCGAGCAGCTTGCAGAATTTTTTGGCAATCCTCCGAAACGTCTAAGGTACCAAATTCCGAAAAGTCAGGAGCCAGGCTGTGAGGTTGAGACTGTCCGGGTCGTGATGCCACACCGTACCTTTGTCCCGGGACAGTAGGTTCGGGACCCTCGGAAACGCTATTGGTTGTTCCAGCGACAAGTGAAGCAGGTCGGAAAACCACGTTTGCCTCGGCCAGTACGGTGCCACCACTGCACCGTCTTCCGTATGAGGGGAAACGGAGGAAAAGTGTAAAGGTACTTGTCCGTCCATGGGAAGGAGAACACCTCCCCCAGGGAACCCTCCTGCGGCCATCTGCTTGCGAATTGCTCGCATTTCTTGTTTTCCTTCGTTGCGAAGACGTCCAGTGGGGGGTGACCCCATTTCTCGAAATCTTTCATCAGCTGAAACGTGTCCATTTCCCATTCGTGTATCTGGGCCATCCTTATGCTGAGGGAATCCGCTTGCGAGTTCCTGACTCCCGGGAGATGGTGAGCCACGATGGATATCTCATGCTTTAATGCCCAATGCCACACTTTCTGGGCCTCCATGGAAAGGGTCCTGGATCGCGTCCCCCCTTGTATTCTCAAATAAAACATGGCTGTCGTATTGTCTGTCAGCACTCGTACTCTCAATCCCTTGATGTGTGGTAGGAACGCCTTCAAGGCCCATCGCACTGCTCTGAGCTGTAACACGTTGATGTGTAGGAGTGACTCCGTTTGAGACCAACGACCTTGCGTTTGAAGAGGGCCCATGTGGGCTCCCCAGCAGGTTAGAGACGCATCAGTGACTATGGTTAGCTGGAACTCCGGCTCCTGTAGGGGTACACCGTTGTTCAGGTTGTGGAAACTCTGCCACCACTGAAGAGTCAGAAGCAACTTGTCGTCGTCAATGATTATCTTGTCTGACCACGATCCTTGGGCCTGTGTCCACCGGTCCGCCAGGAACTCCTGAATTGGCTTCATGAATAGGCGACAGTTGGCCACCAGATGGATGCAGAATGCCATTGCCCCTAGGACCAAAACGTATTTTCTCACTGAAAGCTTGGTGTTTCGTTGTAGTTGACCCGCCAGTCGATTGAGTTTTGAGATTCTTTCGAGGGAAGGCTTCACTAGCCCCAACTGGGTTTCGAACTGTGCCCCCAGGAACACCAACGCTCTCAATGGCATCAGCGAGGATTTTTTGAAGTTTATGGCAAATCCCAGCTGTTGTAGAAGCTGCATGGTGGCTTGCAAACTTGTGATGGTCGACGCTGGGGAGGATCCCCTTACCAGCCAGTCGTCGAGATATGGGTATACATGGTGGCCTTGCCTTCTTATCCAGGCCGCTACTGGGGCCAGGCATTTTGTGAACGTTCTGGGGGAGGTTTTGAGCCCAAAGGGAAGCACCATGAATTGATAGTGAGTCCGCCCTATTACAAACCTCAGGAACTTCCTGTGTTTCCGACGCATTGGAATATGGAAGTACGCGTCCTGCAAATCCAGGGACGCCAGAAAATCCCCTTCTTGAATGGCTCGGATTACTTCCTGGAGCGTGAGCATTTTGAATTTTAGGCTCTTTAAGGACTTGTTGAGATCACGTAAGTCTAAAATGGGACGCCATTTTCCGTTTGGCTTTTTCACGACAAAGTATCTTGAATAAACCCCTTGACCTTTCTGTGATGCTGGAACTAATTATATCACTCCTTTTGCTAACATGAGCATTACCTCCTGTTGCAGTACCCTCAGATGGGAATGAGCGACGAACGCAGGTGGAATGTGCAGAGGGCTGCGTTTGAATTGTAGAGAATGTCTGTTCTCTATTGTGCCCACCACCCATTGATCTGTCGTTATTCGTTCCCATTCGTCGACATAGGCTGATACTCTTCCCCCCAGAACAGTGTGTTGCCTGTCATTGCTGATCTTTGTTCTGCTTCTCTCTCGACGACGACGGATAGGATGGTCTCTTCCTGGAGGTCTGGAAGTTCCGGCGTCGGTTTGCTGTTTGAGAAGCACGCCTGTATCCCTGGGAGGGGTACGCCGACCTGCCGAAGGATCTGTCTCCTGACGCAGAGAAGGAACAAGTTACTTACCTGTAACTGTTGTTCTCCAGCATGGGTCTGGCATGGATTCACATGCTCATGAATATTCCCCATCGTCAGGCTGGGAATCCTCGGTAAAGAAAAAAACAGTATCAGTTTCGTTTCTGATCTGTCTTTCGTAGTAGTAACCAATCACTGGTCTCTGCGTCATACTGACCACAGCCAATGACTGCCCTCTACCTAAGCACCGCCTCTGGCAGCCATCTTCAGATTTGGAAGCACGTGAAGTGGCAGTATGACCAAGTGAAGAGCCGCAGAGGGGTAGGCGGGAGGGTTCGCATGTGAATCCATGCCAGACCCATGCTGGAGAACAACAGTTACAGGTAAGTAACTTGTTCCTTCTCCAGCATGGGGTCTGGCATGGATTCACATGCTCATGAATAAAGAATACATAGCAGTACACACATGCACAACCACGGGAGGTGGCAAAGGCTCAACATTAAGCATTACATCAAACTCAACATTAAGCATCTTACCTCCTCACCAGGCTCACCTCAGGCGAACAGGTTGCGCAGCAGTGCTTGGCCGACCCTGGACTCCTCCCTGGAATCCCGAACGACGCAGTAGAATTTCGTGAAGGTGTGCGTCGACCTCCACGTAGCAGCCCTGCATATGTCCAGCAGGGGCACACCAGAAAGGAACGCCGTGGTAGCTGCGATCGCTCTGGTGGAATGGGCTCTCGGACGGCCAGGCAGAGGTCGGTTTGCCAACCGATGACAGTACATGATACAGCCGGAGAGCCATCTGGAAATGGAAGTCTTAGAGAGAGCCTTCCCCTGATTGACAGGTCCAAAGTTCACAAAGAGTTGTGACGTCTTCCGAAAACACTTCGTGCGGTCCACGTAGAACTTCAGCGCTCTAGCCACATCCAGCGAGTGCAAAGTCCTCTCAGCCGGCGACGAAGGCGACGGGAAGAATACAGGCAACACCAAGGGTTCGTTGAGGTGGAAGTCCGACGGTACCTTGGGCATGAAGGAGGGGTGCGTCCTGAGCACTACCCTCGTGTCGTGAAAAGTCAAGTACGGGGCCTTGCAGGAAAGGGCCTGGATCTCTCCCACTCGTCGTGCGGAGGTGATGGCCACAAGAAACGCTGTTTTCCACGACAGAAACTTCAACGGGGCCGAGTGCAGAGGCTCGAACGGAGGTCCCATGAGCTTGGTCAGCACCACGTTGAGCTCCCACGCCGGGGCCGGAGCCTTCACCGGCGGGAACGATCTGAACAGTCCCTTCATGAACTCTTTCACCAGACGATGAGACCACAAGGACGTCCGCCCCGTGGTTCTGGTGTATCGGGAGATCGCAGCAAGATGAATCTTGATGGACGCGTGTGCCAGTCCAGCTTTGGCCAGCGTCAGCAGGTACGGCAGTACTTGGGGAGCCGTAATCCGTAGAGGGTTAATCTTCTGTGCGTGGCACCAGACAGAGAACCTCTTCCATTTGTGTCCGTAGCATTTAAGAGTCGAGGACGCCCTGGCCTTTGCAAGAACCTCTCTGCAGTCGGCCGGTATGTCGTATCCTCCAAACTCTAGCGCTGCAGGAGCCAGGCCTGCAAGTTCAGCGATTTCGGGTCGTGGTGGAGGATGGCGCCTCCTTCCCTGGAGAGCAGATCCGCGTCCACCGGCAGCTTGATTGGCGGGGACGCTGACAAGTCCAGAAGGTCCGGGAACCATATATGCCTCGGCCACGCAGGTGCGACGAGGATCATCCTGCACCGTGACCTCTTGAGCTGGTTGACGAGCCGGATTAGCAGTGGCAGAGGAGGGAACGCGTAAAGGAACAGGCCCTCCCAGGGGAACGAGAAAGCATCGCCCATGCTCCTCGCCTGGGGAAACCTGCTGGCGAACCTCCGGCACTTGGAGTTCGTCGCCGTCGCGAACAGGTCGATCTGGGGTGTGCCCCACCGTCGGAAGAGGCGATCCACTAGATCCTGCCGTAGTTCCCACTCGTGGCACGAGCGCAGCTCCCTGCTGAGTGAGTCGGCGATGGTGTTTTTTATCCCTGCCAGATGAAACGGCACCAGAAACATCCCTTGGGCGACTGCCCAATGCCACAGGTCCTGCGCCTCCTTGGACAGTGCTGGGGACCTGGTTCCGCCCTGTTTCCTGATGTAAAACATGGTGGTGGTGTTGTCGGTGAAGATCCTCACCACCTTGCCCTTGAGGGACGGAAGGAAGGACCTGAGGGCCCAAAACACTGCACAGAGCTCCAGGACGTTGATATGTAGGGATTTCTCCGTCGGGAGCCAAAGGCCTCTTGCGTGCAGATTTTCGGTGTGCGCTCCCCACCCTTCCAGGGAGGCATCCGTGGTCACTGTCTCATGGTGGGCTGGGGTCTGGAAGTCCATGCCCGCCGTCAGATGCGCACGGGTGCCCCACCACCGGATAGCTCGTCGGAAACTCTCGTCGAGTGTGATCCTTTCCTCGAAGCTGCCCGTCGTTTGGATCCAGCGCGCGTCCAGGAACTCCTGCAACGGGCGCATCCGGAGCCTGCACATGGGAATGAGGTAGTTGCAGGAAGACATCATTCCGAGGAGGGACTTGATGGACCTCACCTTGGCCGCGTCGGCCACCAACATCCGCTGCACCTTGCCCAGGATGGTCCTGGTCCTTTCCTCCGACGGGGAGGCCAGAAGGGACACTGTGTCGAGCCTCGCTCCCAGAAACAGAGCGTCTTGCGCGGGCACCAGGTGGGATTTGGCGTAGTTCACGGAGAATCCCAGGTCCGTGAGAAGTTGGACGGTCCTTGCCGTGTGAACCACGGCGAGCTCCCTTGTCTTGGCTCGGATGAGCCAGTCGTCCAGGTAGGGGTAGACGTGGATCCCTTCGCGGCGCAGCTGAGCCACCACCGGCGCGAGGCACTTGGTGAACACCCTGGGTGCCGACCGTAGACCGAAGGGAAGGGCTTTGAACTGGTAATGGCGCCCTTGGACCACAAACCTGAGGAATTTTCGGTGCCCCTTCAAGATGGGAATGTGGAAGTAGGCATCCTCCAAATCCAACGACGACAGGAAGTCTCCTTCCTCCAGCTGGCCCAGGACGTGCTGGAGGGTGACCATCCGGAACTTTTGCGCCTTGATGAGCTTGTTCAGACGTCGCAGGTCCAGGATGGGGCGCCATCCCCCCGTCTTCTTCTTCACGAGGAAGTATCTCGAGTAGACTCCGGAGCCCTGAAGCCTCTTTGGGACCAGTTCGATGGCGCCCTTCTTGAGCATCGCCTTCACCTCCAGGAGAAGTTGAGGGACGTGAAGTTCTTTCCTGGCCACGGGGGACACACGCGGACACTTTCTCTGAAACTCGAGCGCGTGGCCCCGGGCCAAGGCGTCGAGCACCCAACGGTCGGTGGAGATGGACTCCCACACGCTGACGAAACTCGCCAGCCGGCCTCCCACTGGGGTGCTTCGGTGGGGGCCCGACCCCACGGTCGGTTCAATCCTGCTTCGACGAGGCCTTGCCGCCTTGCCCTTGGCGACGACGGCGGGGTCCGCCAGATTTGCCTCGTCCTCTGTAGGCCTCCTGAGACGACGAGCGGGCCGCTTGACGGTAGGAGGAGAAACCGCCGCCGGAACCTTTGGAGGCGCCCTTGCCTCCGCTGCTCCGAAAGGGCGTCCGTCGCTGTTGTAGAACTCCAAGGGCCCGGGCCGTCTCGGTGTCCGCTTTAATGGCCTGAAGGGAATCGTCCACTGTTTTCCCAAACAGGTTGTTCCCATCGAAGGGCATGTCCAGGACTCTGGTCTGAACGTCTTGACGGAAGTCCGTAGCCTTGAGCAATCCACGCCGCCTAAGGCAAACGCCGTTGCCCAACTGGCGGAACCCAGTGTCGGCGATGTCCGTCGCAACGGTAATGGCGTGGTCCGAAGCCACCTCACCTTCCTGCAGGATCTCCAGGGCCTCTGCCCTCTTGTCGTCCGGCAAGAAGTCCAGCAGGGGAGCCAGTTTGTACCAGAGCTCCCTGTCGTATCGGGCCACGATAGCCAAGGCGTTGGCAGCTTTAATCGTCGTCGCTGCAGACGAGATGACTCTGCGTCCCATAGCGTCCAATTTCTTTCCCTCCGGTGGGGAAGTCGAAGTGGAGGCCGCACCCCCCCCCGCTTTTTTCCTGGCCGCCGCGGAGATGACGGAGTCCGGGGTAGGCTGCGCCCGAAGGCACGGGGGGGCCGTGTCCGGGACCCGGTACTTTTTCTCGTACCGGTCTCTTCTAGCTGGCGTCGTGGATGGGTTCTTGAGGTGGGTGAGGCCCTCATCCCAAATGTCGTCCAATAGAGGCACCGCGAGGACCGTCTTCCTCTTGGCCTCGCGCCGCTGATAAAGGAAACCTTCCTTCTTCTTCTCCTCAGGGCAGAGTTGGAAAAGCTTGGATGCCCTGGCGATCATGGAGTGGAACGATCCAATCTCGTCGGGCGGAGAAGCCCTGGTGGGAGGCGACGACGGTAAATCCTCGTCGTATATCTCGTTGTCGTCCGTACCCGTCGCTGCCGTGTCAGTCCCCGTATCATCCCCTCGGGTGGACGGGGAGGAGGGCTGGAAGGGGCGCGACGGCTGAAAAGGAGGAGGAGGGTAGATCCTACTTTTCTTGGCAGGGGGAACTCCAGATGGTCCCGGTTCTGGGTCCCCCGACGGGAGAGGTTCCGTCGGCAACGGTAGTCTCGTCCTTATCTCTGAGCATAAGGACTGTATAGCCAACAGAATGGCCGCCGAGCTGTCCCGTGGCGCTGGCCGAGGGGAATCTGACGGGCGATCAGGATCCATCCCGACGGGCCGGTCTTCTTCCACGCCGAGGCCGTGGCTTAAGACTTCGACCAGCTCCTCCTCCGAGGTTGAGGCCGAATCTACGACGACGCCCTGCCCCCCCTTTTTCTTCCCCACGGGGGATTTCACGGGGGTCCTATCGATGGGCACAAAAGAGGACTCCCTCCGCGGTGGCAGGGAGACTCTGAGCCCCGAGGTCGCCACCACTGGCGTAGCCTCCACAGGATGAGCCAGGGCCGCCGCGACAGACTCGATAGAGGGCTTGGCCAGATGGATTAAGGCCTTCACCACCTTAGGTGCGCTCACCGCCTTATCCTTGAGGGGGGGGCAGTGCCTCGCTCCCCCTCCGCCTTCGAGCTCGACCGGGGCCTCTCCAGGAGCCTCGCCGGGTGCTCGGCCTTCCTCTTACCCGACCCAGAGCGTTGGCTCGTGGTTGATGGTGCCGGGGAGGGTGCGCCCAGCCTGGCGCCCGTAGAGCCCGACCGTTCGGCGCTCCCGGTGCCAGCGGACTCGCGGTGCTTGGCATTATGTTGGACCCCCGTCGCCGGGGCGTCCTCAAAGGTCTTAGAAGACCGCTCGGATTTCTTCCTCTTCTTCTCGCCAGACGGGCTCTTCCCTTCCAGCCAGTTGGCGAGACGTTGATGGCGGTCCTTCATGGTCCGCTCCGACATGTTGCCGCAAAACGCACAGTCATTCTCCACGTGTGTCTTGTCCTCATGCAAACAGTAGAGACAAAAGGAGTGTTCGTCCTCCTTAAAGACGTTCTGGAGCTGGCATCCAGGGCAGATCCTGAACAGCTTTCCGGGCGTCGAGCTTCCCTTCTCCTGGGCCATGTCCGGGCCTGAGAAACTTCTGGAGTCCTCCAAAAGCGTAGCTCGACGAATCTTCACCCTTGAGGGGCGCAGACGAATCCGACACGGGTCCCCGTTGATCGGATGGAGAGTCGGTGGAGCTTGAGGCTCTTTTGACAGAAAAAACGAAGTTTTTTGAGAAAAAACGTGAAAAAATAGCACTAAAAGCTAAAAGCTCGAGAACAATAGCACGAGGATCCCAACACATGAACGTGCGGTAAAAATCTGAAGATGGCTGCCAGAGGCGGTGCTTAGGTAGAGGGCAGTCATTGGCTGTGGTCAGTATGACGCAGAGACCAGTGATTGGTTACTACTACGAAAGACAGATCAGAAACAAAACTGATACTGGTTTTTTCTTTACCGAGGATTCCCAGCCTAACGACGGGGAATATTCATGAGCATGTGAATCCATGCCAGACCCCATGCTGGAGAATATGGAATTGCCTGAAGCCCCTCTAAAGGGACGAAAAGACTTGTAGCTTTGGCCGCTCTGGAGGGCACCTAATGAACGTGCCGTGTCGGAGTCCTCCTTCATTCCCTTCAGGGCCTCATCTACCTTCTCTCCGAATAGAAGGTCTCCCTCAAAGGGCATATCTAAGACTTTGTATTGTACCTCCGGCCCGAAGTAGGTACACTTAAGCCATGACTGTCGTCGTAACACGACCCCATTATTGACTTGCTTGAAGCCCGATTCAGCGAGGTCCACCGCTATGTTTATTGCGTGATTGGAGGCTTCCTCACCCTCTCGTACTAGTAACATCGCCGCCTTCCTATGCTCTTCCAGAAGATGATCCAGCAACGGAGCCAGCCTGTGCCACATTTCTCTGTCGTATCTGGCTATAATAGCCAGAGAGTTTGCAGCCTTCACTGTAGTTGCTCCCACAGATAGCACTTTTTTGCCGAAGGCATCCTGACGTCTTGCCTCGTTTTCCGGCGGAGTCGTGGACTTGTGCTGGGCCTTCGCTTTCCTCGCTTTCCTCGCTGCTGCCGCCGACACCACCGATTCAGGCGTTGGTTGGGAGGATAAGCACTTGGGAGTAGACTCTGGAGCCTTAAGCCTTACCGCCGGCTCCGAAAAGGGGTGACGCATTGTCTGCAAACCCTCCTTCCACACATGATCTAGTATGGGTATTGAAAACACTGACCTCCTTCTCTTGCCCATGTGGTCGAAAAGAAAACAGTCCTTTTTCTGTTCTTCCTGGGACAAACCGAATTCCTTACACGCCTTCTCCATCATAGAATGAAATGATGCAATATCATCCGGGGGGACGACTGAGCTGGGCTCCCTGGGGTTTCTAACTCCACCTCCGACTCCCAGGCTGGATCCCTGGAGGGAGATGAGGAGATATCCGACATGGCTCCTCTGTCAGACTCCGAACCTGGCAGCTCACCTTCCTCTTGGGATGCCTGTGGAGCTGGGACCGGCGTGCGTAAGTGAGTCGGTGGACGGTACGGGCCCGGCTCGTTGACGGGTGACTGTGGCAGGTTTACCTCAGGTAGTCTCTGGTCCAACGACTGTACTAAGGACTGAAGCGTGGACAGGATTGAGAAGAGGGGCAGACACCGGAATTCCGGATCCCCTCGTCGACGACTTGCCAACCACTCGAAGACCGAGGTCTGCCGGGCCAGCTATTCTCCCGCTCTCGTCCTCTTCTGAGGACAGCAACACTGCCTGTTCCTGCAGTAAAGTATACGGAGGGATCGGATCGAAAACTTCAGGCCTCCAGGCTTCCTGTAGAACCTCCGTCGACAAGGCCACCGTCGCAGTCGTAGTCGGTGGGGCAGTAGATACCACATGCGTCAGTGGTAGGGAGGAGGCCGATGACTGGACCGCTGTCGACGACAGTGGTTTAGCAGGTGGTTTTGGCGGTCCCGCCTTTTCTGCACTTGGCCTGCTTTTACCCGACTCTCGACTCGTGGTCGATCTGTGGTGATCGCCCGAGGAGGATTTCAGTCTTTCCTTGTCATGCTTTTTCGACGAAGATGACGATTTTCTCGTCGAAGATTCCTTAGCTGAATGACTCCGAGATGACTTTCTCCGCTGGTCGAGATTTCTTCGTCGGTGGTTCCGACGATACGGCGCGGTGTGATGTTTTTGCCGATTGTGTGGAGCCTACCTCCGAAGGGGGGTATGCCCCCGCTCCATCATTCAACCATGCCACCAGCCGTCGATTGCGGTCTTTGGGGGTCTTTTGAGAAAAACCTTTGCATATGTCACAGTTATCAGCCGAATGATGAGGGTGGAGACAGTATATACAATCCATATGTCCATCCCCTCGTAAACTTTTTTCAAGCCGCACGTCGCACATGGACGGAACAGCGCCTTTCCTGACATGATGGAAAAAATTCACCTAACTCCAACTTCAAGTACACAACATTGTACAAAATAGTAAGACGACGCGAGGAGATCCCACTACTTTGGAGACGGTTGAAATCTGAAGGGAGCCGTGGGGGCGGGGTTTTTATACCGCGACGTCCTACGGAGCATGCGTATGTGGCCCCCAAAAGGACGTAGATAGGACACAAAAAAGTGTCAGAAGTTTTCCTATAGGAAAAGGCTATAGATGTGTACCGAGGGGTCCCAGTCTGACGACGGGGAATATTCTAAGTATGTGAATCCATGAAAAATCCAATGCTGGAGAAAGTTATTGGCGCCATAGTCCATTAGGATCAGACAGGATTTGTTCCTGGTCGGAGTACTTCCATATACCTCTGCTGCCTGCAGCACATGGTGAATCACACTAATCTTCGGGATGCTCTGTATGTTGTGGCATCTCTTGACGGTATAAAGGCTTTTGATTCTGTTTAGTGGGAATTAATGTGGGCTGCGTTGAGGGGTCTTGGAATAGGTGAAGGCTTCGAACATTGGGTTAAGTTATATACACAACTGATGGCAAGGGTGAAAACAGTAGATGGGTGTCAGAGGCGTGGGACGTACAACTCGGCAAGGGTGTCCGCTGTTGCCCATTCTTTATATACTAGCATTGGAACCACTGGCGGTTTTCCTACATCAGGAATTTTCTGAGGCTGGAGTGGTGGTGGGAGGGTCTACTCACCATATCTCTTTAGATGCAGACAATGTCCTCCTGTACTTATGCGAGCAAGAGCACGGTCAAGGCGGTGACTCGGTGTGGCGGTCCATGTCATTTTGGGGTGAACTGCCACTGTCCCTTCTAGGTCGGATCGCAATAGTGAAGATGATAATATTGCCATGTTTCATTTACTCGTTTGCTAATGTACACTATTTAATTTCAGCGTTTTATTTCTTTTGGCCGACTAGATGTCCTGCTCAGGGAATTCCTCTGGGGCCCAAAAAAAAAAAAGACAGAAAATCGCCCTGAACACTCTATGCATGGCTTATGGTGACAGGGGGAGTACAGCTTCTGCTTACTTAGCTGTGCAACTTCAGTATGTGGTCAACTGGCTGTGAGATGAGACTACTGTGGAGTCTAGGCTGTTGCAAGATATACTGCAGCCGGTAAATTCTGAAGGAAGCCTTGTGGGTTGCAGATTGCTGAGTAGGCTGCATGTCATTGCTGGTTAGACTTGGGCGACAAGTCTGGAAAAGAGTAGTGAAAGTGCTGGGGTTGTGCAATCTGCACTCCCGCGTGTCCCAATGACAGTGGATGCATGTTCCGAGCAGGGAGAACTGGAGGTGAGCAGGAGTTGGGAAATTTCGGGGGTCATCACATGGGGGGCATGTACAGAGATGGAAGGTTTAGGGTCCTAGATGAGTTGACGCAGACTGAGGGTCTCCCCCAAGGGCCAGTCCGTATGGTAACGGAAGCTCGTGGTAGTGGCAATGAGGAAATGGGCAGAAGAACCCGAACCGAATGTGCTAGTAACGCTACCGTACGAGCTGGAGGATGGCTGGCACCTGGTGTCTCGGATGTATAGATGCTTACTGGATGCAGTTAGTGTGCAGAACATGAGAATGAAATTGTAATGGTAGGTGGATTTGGGGCTGGAATTGAGCGACAACCAACGGGATGCAGCATTGATTTTTGTCAAGAAAGTTTCTCGTAATAGGAGGTTCCACCTTTTACAAATAAATGTACGCCACAGAACATATGTGACACCCAATTGAGTGACCATATTTAACTCTACTGTACCATCTGTCTGCCTGTGGTGCGATATGGAAGATGCTAATATCCATATGTTCTGGTACTGGACGCAGGCTTTCTGGCAACAGATAGTCAACATGTGTTAAGGCTGGGGTCACACCCTATTGCTGGGTGCAGCAAAATGCTTGCTGGGAGTATACCCTAGACCGGAGAAATTCAGGCATGTGGTTAAGATGATTAATTTGAAATGTGTTTTGGCCAAAAAACACATAGCAATGGCCTTATGTTTATGTTTATGTTTATTATTTGATAATGCGCACAAAACCCAGGGGTAGCCGGGCGCAGCAGTTACAAGATTACCTAAGCTTAGGTTACATACAAGGTATAAAAACATGTCAATGCGGTACATACGGTAATGCGGTACATACATGTCAATGACAACGGTTGGGAAAAAAAGTAGCATGTTACAGTAATGGGAAAGTATACAGGTAGAAGTGAGAGGGCAGAATTATTTTAGCCTGAGTTACAAGGGTGTCGTGGCCATAGGGTGCCGCAGGAATTAGTTGTCGTTGGACCAGAGCCAATTTTTTACCTTGCATCTGAAGTTAGAGTAGGGTAGGTTAGCTCTCAGTGCAATGGGCAATGTGTTCCAGGCCTGGGCAGCTCTGACGGGGAAGCTTGCTCCTCCCGCTTTGGATCGTCTGAATCTGGGAGTTTCAAGCAGATAGTGGTTGGTAGCCCTAGTGTGGTGACTGGATGATTTTCTGGTCAGTCTGGCTGAGATGTAGGGGGGTGCTCTATTGTTAAGCCCTTTGTGGGTAAGCGATAGAGTCTTAAGCAGGACTCTGTCGCTGATTTTGAGCCAGTGGTGGTCTTTCCTAACGTTAGAGATATGTGCTCTACGGGGTATGTCAAGGGCTGCTCTAAGAGCGTTATTTTGGAAAATTTGCATTTTATTTATGACGGATTTGTTGGCACCTGCATAGAGGGCATTGCAGTAGTCCAATTTGGACATTACTAATGCATTGGCTAGCATGATGCAGTTAGATTTAGAGAGGTAAGGTCTGCAGGTCCTGATTAATTTGCAGGTGTACGCTGTGGAGGATGCCAGGGTATTGACTTGTTTTTTAAGCGACGAGGTGGAATCGAGGTAAAAGCCTAGAGTTTTTACCTCCGTAGCCACCTTGATTGTGTTACCATCTATGTTGAAATTGCGATAGTTGGGACTCAGTTTTTAAGGTTGGAGTCGGAACCCAGGATCAATATCTCAGTTTTGTCGTCATTTAGACAGAGGCCGTGGGAAGCCATCCATGCCTGAATGAGGAGGTAAATTTTGTTTACTAGAGCTGTGTCTTCGACAAAGTTGCCTGATAGTGGTATGAGAATCTGCGTGTCGTCCGCATAATTCGTGTAGGTTACCCCTAATTTGTCAAGTTTGTCGAAGAGAGGCTTAGTAAAGATATTGTACATTGTCGGGGAGACACATGAGCCTTGTGGTACACCACAAGTGATCTGGATAGGGTCCGCTGCCGCTACAGGGGAGAACACTCTCATCGTACGGTTAGCTAGGAAGGATTGTACCCATGCTATAGCTTCACTTGAGAAGTGAGCGGCGGACGCTAAGTGGTTGCATAATACTGCATGATCCACCAGGTCAAAGGCCGCTGATAGGTCAAGGAGGAGGAGCATAGCTGTGTTGCCTTTATCCTTCAGCTCGTCGATTTGTGTCTTGAGGTCAATAAGGGCCGTTTCAGTACCATGCAGTGGTCTGAAGCCAGATTGCCGTGAACCTAGTAGTTGGTGTGTCTCCAAATAGTTTTGAATTTGGAGGTAGGCTACTCTGTCGATGATTTTAAGGAGAAATGGGACCGTGGTAATGGGCCTGTAGTTAGTGGGGATAGCTGGGTCGAGTTTCTGTTTTTTTAGTAGGGGCAGAACCCAGGATTCTTTAAGGTTGGTGGGTACTGTACTCATGTTGAAGGAGGCGTTGATAAGTTTCGAGATGAAGGGTGCTAGGTCTCTGGCTGCATCCTTGATGATTTGCGCAGGGCAGCTGTCACCTTGGCAGTTTGACGGTTTAAGGGATAGGATGACCTTTTCAGTTTCCAATATGGAGATATTGGTAAACCTGAAAGGTTTGCAGTTATTTTGGGCTGAAGCTGAAAGGGGGGCTGCAGTATTCTCTTTGGTATAAAGACCTCGGGCCTCATTACACGGTAGGTGGTAACCATGGCGCTATTAGCGCCATGGTTGCCGCCTGTATTTTACCGTGTCCACCTTAGTGGATGTTATATCCGCCCTACGTCCCGCAGCGCGGTGACGTAGGGCATGTTAATAAAAGCCCCGCCCCCTGAGTGGGAGGCAGTTCCGGGCGAAGCTGAGCCAGCGTGTGTGTGTGTTTCTTTGCGCTCCCCTGCCAAGGCCGCGCCCAGGCCATGCGGCCTTCTTGGACCGGAGCCAGCCCCTCGTGCTGGGCCTCCAGCACAACGCAGGACATCACAATGGCGACGAGGAAGTGAGCGAGCATCCACGCGCTCCGGAGACCACACGGTCGCTCCGTACAAATTTTTGGACACCCGGTGGGGGCCTCACGACCACGTGACCCCCACCCCCAAAAAAAAAAAAAATAAATAAATAAAAATTTTTTTTTTCTCTTTTCATCCCCTTTTTCCACACCTCATCCTCGCAGGGTGAAGAAAAAAAAAGAGTTTTTTTCACGTGTCGTCCCAGGCACCACCAGCACGTCGTCTCCTGCACCAATCCATCGGAGCACATGTGCCGGTAGGACGCTGCATCACCACAGGGCACGCACGAACCTGAAAGGCAGACACTCGGCGACTGAGCGCACGCATCACCATGGCGACTGGGCTATCTACCCCTGGACCTTCCACACCGTCCAGAATGGCGGCAAACCTGTCCATGGCGTCACCACCGCCTCGCACGCAGGGAAGTTCGTCGACGTTGATCCAACCATTCGACCCATTCACGGACCCATCGTCCAGTGGGCCCAGATGGCAGCTATGGCTACAGAAGTTCGAGATGGCCATGGAATGTAAGGACGTCACGTCATCCAGAAAAATGAAGGCTCATCTACTCCTTAGTGTGGGCGACGAGGTGCTGCGCATCTTTAACTCCCTGGAGGTGGACGACGGCCAAGATGCATAGCAGAGCGCGAAGGACGCTCTGACAGCACATTTTCTCCCGCAATTCAATCCAGACTATGAAACCTTCATCTTCTGCACGACCATCCAGGCCACCGACGAGACCCTCGACGCCTACCACACGAGGCTGAGGAAGCTGGCCATGTCGTGTGAGTTTACGAACACTGAAAGGGAGATTAGGAGGCAAATCATAAATGGAATTCACTCGGAGAAGCTGAGGCGTCTCGTGCTCAGTGAGAAGGGTATCCCTCTACAGCGCATCCTGGAACTGGGCCGACAAAGGGAGCTTGCCCACTCCAGGGCCGCAAACATGGAAGTGACCCTACAAAAACTCCAGCCGTCACTGTCCACAGCATTGGTGGCTCAAATCTCGGACAGACAATCAACGAGGAGCGAATATAGCAGCGGTTACACCCAGAACAGGTGGCAGCCTCGAGCACCAGGACCAACTGAATGTGGATGGTGTGGTGGCCAAAAGCACGGAAGGCGAAATTGCCCGGCGCAAGGCACCACGTGTGGAGCATGTGGTCGGAAGGATCACTACGCGAAAGTGTGCAGATCCGTGAGTACGCCGTTGCAGCCCCCACAAGGATCCCAGGAGAAAGGGTCATCGAAGAAAAAGAAACAAGCCAGCGCGAGGAGGGTAGAGGTAGTCAACTCCTCGATGGAAGAAGAAGGAGATGATCTCTCAGCCCTACGACAAACAGCAGGCACGGAGAACGAAGGAAAGGGCCGAAAGGTATACTTAGTATCGACACTAAACCAAGGGCCAGCCCAGTCGAAAAGAACCGCCAGGCGACGAAAATGCATGGTCAACATACAAGGCCAGGACATACAAATGACCATCGACACGGGGGCGTCGGTAAACGTCATGCCAACCACCGTTTTCCGAACCCTCGCTCCACGACCCGAGCTAAAATCCACAGACACTCGACTATTTGCCTACGGCAGTCGAAAACCTCTACCAGTCATCGGGAGGTTCCGCACCACGCTTGAGCATGGTGAACAGAAGTTGTGGTCGAAGATCTACGTCGTCAAGGCGGGAATTGAAAGCCTGTTGAGCGGAGATGCGGCTGAAGACCTGGGCGTGGTAAAATTCATATGCCACGTTGACGACACATCCGAGGTCGAGAACTTTCTCAGGCAGCACCCCATGCTACAGAGGGGGATAGGCTGTCTCAAAGGAAAGACCATCAAACTACATATTGATCAGTCAGTGCAACCACGCGCAGTAAGACACCGACGGACACCTTTCCACATGAGGGAACAAGTCGAGAAGGAGTTAAGGTCACTCGAAGCCGCTGGTATTATCGAAGAAGTCACGGGACCAACACCGTGGGTTTCCCCGATGGTGGTCACCCGGAAGCCCAAACAGCCAGGGAAAGTTCGGATCTGCATTGACATGCGCCTGCCCAATGCAGCCATAAAGAGAGAGCGACACATAACGCCGACAATCCATGAAATCATCACTGACCTCACGGGATCGTGTGTGTTCTCGAAGGTAGACCTAAAGGCGGGGTACCACCAGCTGAAGCTACACAGAGAATCGCGCTACATCACTACGTTCTCAACCCATTTGGGCCTGAGGAGGTACAAGCGCCTGAGTTTCGGCATATCGTCGGCCGCGGAGGTTTTTCAACAAACCATCCAGGAGGTCATCAGAGGCATACCAGGGGTACTGAACGTGAGCGATGACATCCTGATACATGCACCGGACATCAAGGAACACATCGTGAGACTGAAAGCACTACTGGGCAGGTTGGAAAGCGCCGGACTCACAATCCATCGAGAAAAGTGCGAATTCCTAAAACCAGAAATTACGTTTTTTGGATACCGGTTCGACCGCACCGGCATATCGCCTGATCCCCAGAAAGTGGCGGACATACAAGCTGCCAGCCCCCCCATGACTCCCACCGAGGTGCGCAGTTTCCTGGGTATGGCCACCTACTGTGGCAGATTCATTCGGAACTTAGCAACACTATCCGAACCACTGAGGGAGCTAACAAAGGCCAGCACCAAGTGGGACTGGGGACCCGAATGCCAGGAGGCATTTGAGAACATAAAAGACTCCCTGTCAACGGACACCAGGATGGCCTACTACGACACGGACCTCCCGACAGAACTATTTGTGGATGCCAGCCCAGTCGGACTCGGAGCAATCTTGATGCAGGTCACGAAAGAGGGTACAAAAAGGTCGATTGCTTATGCATCCAGGGCACTCACTGCAACGGAACAAAGGTACTCCCACATAGAGAAGGAGGCAATTGCCGTTCTATGGGGATGTCGACATTTCCACATGTACCTATATGGGCGCAAGTTCACGGCGATCACCGACCACAAGCCCCTGCTACCAATCTTCATTGGGTCATCGGCACACCCACCAGCCAGAATCACCAAGTGGCTGCTACACCTCCAGCAATATGATTTCGAACTTGTCTACCAACCGGGCAGCGGCAACCCCGCGGACTTCCTGTCGAGACACCCACGACCAGCCACCCAGCAGGAAGTGTTAGTCGCCGAAGAAACGGAGGAGCACATCTGTCAAGTGGTCCACACCATGAGGCCCAGAGCGATAAACATCGAGGACATTACGACAGAAACCCAGAATGACCCATGTTGCGATCTGGTAAAGGATGCCATCTTGTCAGGCAACTGGAAAGACTTCATGTCGCATACACGCAATAGAACCGAGGGGGCCAAGGCGTTCCTAGCAGGCATGTTCACGGTTCGACAAGACCTCTCGATCACTGAGGAAGGGCTCCTGCTAAGGGGTGACCGCATCATCATACCCCCAAGGCTGCAAGACAGGATAGTTGCCCTAGCGCATGAAGGACACCAAGGGCTTGCAAGGACAAAGGCACGGATCCGACACAGGGTTTGGTTCCCTCACATTGACGATCGAGTGGAGGACTTAGTGAACACATGTCTACCCTGCCAAATAACGAGTGGACCCCCTGACCCAGAACCGATCCTATCGGCCGAGCGTGGCCGGGCACGATGGGAAGCGATCAGCATTGACTTTTGCAAAATCAGAGAGGGGCTACATCTACTGGTGGCAATCGATGACCACTCACGATATCCAGAGGTCGAGATACTGGAGTCCACCGCCGTGGAAGTGGTCATCCCGGTGATAGAAAAGATGTTTGCCACCCATGGTCTGCCCACGACCATTAAGAGTGACAATGGACCCCCATTCACAGGGGAGGAATTCAGGTCATACCTACAAGAACTGGGCATCAAATACCACCATATCATGCCAAGGTGGCCGCAAACTAATGGGGACGTCGAGCGTTTCATGAGAACTATCAACAAGGTACTCCGAGTATCTAAGGCAAACGGCAGCCCATGGAGGATCGACCTGTTCCGTTTCCTAAGGAACTATCGTGTCACCCCCCACAGCACCACGGGCATACCACCCGCTGACCTTATGTTCGGAACTGTCATCAACTCGTCGATTCCCCATCATCCAAGCAGAACCCCTGACGACATCGACCATGCACGTGTGGAAACGAGGAGAACACGTGCCAATGCTCACATGAGCGCCAAGAGAAGAGCAAGGCCCTCGAACCACAGAGTGGGCGACCAAGTCATCATGTTGCGAAACCCCACAAAATCCAAGATGGACACCAGGTATGACGAACTGCCATGGACTATCAGCAACCGGCGTGGGACCATGATAACGGTCACACGGGGAGGTCGGGAAGTAACAAGGAACGCCTCCTGGTTCAAGCCCGTGCCCCAGCACCTCTGGACGGATGGCGAAGGGCACCACGACGACAACGAGCAACAAAGCAGCGACGTGCCGGCGCAAGACCCCCAGGAAGGATCTGCGGGGGATTGCAGCTGGCAATCACCGAGACTACCCAGCAGTGAGGACACATGTACTGAAGGTGAGCAGACTGACGAGCCGAGCGGGGACAGCCCCCAAGCGAAGCGGTACAGCCTGAGAAAGGCCACAAGGCCGCCTGCGAGGCTGAATGACTATGTATGCTAATCTCCCCAGCAGTGGCAGAAGTGTTATAGTTGAGCATGCGGTTTACGTTTATGTTGTTTAGGTCATGTTGAAATAAAGGAGGAATGTTATATCCGCCCTACGTCCCGCAGCGCGGTGACGTAGGGCATGTTAATAAAAGCCCCGCCCCCTGAGTGGAAGGCAGTTCCGGGCGAAGCTGAGCCAGCGTGTGTGTGTGTGTTTCTTTGCGCTCCCCTGCCAAGGCCGCGCCCAGGCCATGCGGCCTTCTTGGACCGGAGCCAGCCCCTCGTGCTGGGCCTCCAGCACAACGCAGGACATAACAGTGGATGGCGGAATTACCGTCCTACTCCAAGGTGAGCGGGAGAGGTAATTCCCCATTCACCAAGGCACTTCCCCCATTCCCATTTTTGCCCCCATAGGGCTCAATGGGAATGGGGAAGGCGCTAATTGCGGTACCGTAATTAGCACCAAGGTCCCTTAGCGTGCCCGTTCCTTAACGGCTGATCAAACCAGCTGTTAAGGTTGGGTCCCGCAAAGAGACCTCGTAGTAAGGCGGTAAGGCTTTACCGGTACCAGTGCCCTTACCGGTACCGGTAAACCCTTACCGCCTACCATGTAATGAGGCCCCTTGTAAGATGGAGTGCAGCAGAAACCACTGCCTGGTATAGAGCTTTGAGAGCTGGAATGAGTGAGTCCACAGACAATGTAGAGGCATGGAATGCCCTTCTCCTGGCGTTGTCCCACCCATCAGATGACGAGCCCCCGTGAAAATTAGGATGTTATGTTATTTTCTGTTGACTATGTACTTAGCTGGACTTTTGTCCAAAAGTGACACCCTTGATGATCCCCATTCCCCTACTTACTCGAATTGGTCCCTTTGTTTAGAAGGCCCTGAGGTTATGGACATATCATGGATGCAAACTGACCCCCCTGACCCTTCCAACTAATAGCCCAAGGAATCTAGGATGCCCTGTTTTTGTTACGTTGGCAACACCTTTCTTTTTGTGTTACAATTTATGTTTTGCATGCTATGTCATTAATAGCGTTTCTGTCTTCGTTGCTTTTACGATATTGACTGTGTATATAGTATTATGATTGCTTATACCAATAAACATAGTTTAAAATTAATAAATTACTGGGGGGCGGGAGGGAGGTTTTGGCGTCACAGGTGCTTAAGTCATTTTCAGATGCAGGACTTATTTTTTATTGGTCGTGGTAGCTTTATTACAATTTTAGAGATTGACCGGCAGGTCACACTTGACGCGAAAGGTAGAAGGCCTCTGCAGAGCAAGAGACCTCTAGGGAGCGAAGATGACAGAATTCAATTGGAGTCACCAGGGTCAGGCATAACAGGTGATTTTTGATTTGATAACAAAAGAGCAGACCCTGCATGGCTTCTGTTGGGACTGGTAGGTTGAAAATGTAGGCAATTTATAGCACAAGGTTAAGGGCTTCCAAGTTACAAGGATGCACTCATAAGGGCGACAGATGCAGGAAATAGCTGGTCAGTCCACCAGGTGGTGCAGGCACCTTTCGGAAGGCTCAGCAGTCACTGGTCGTCGAGCATGGGTCGAGACTGGTTGTCCCCACAGATACAGGGGACAAAGCACCGATGGGGGCCTTCTTGAGATCAGGACAATAATGGACAGTCACTGCCCAAACATTATGCTCAAATGTGGACTGTGACCAAACAGTCCTAGCCCCCACTCCCGGCCATACACCCAGAGGGGCACTTTGCCTAGAAAAGCAGAGGCTTTGCCTGGGAAATGGTTTTCCTTATACACCAATTCCAGACCTGAAAAGGCAGGATAAGGAACAAGTTACTTACCTGTAACTGTTGTTCTCCAGCATGGGTCTGGCATGGATTCACATGCTGATGCTCATGAATATTCCCCGTCGTCAGGCTGGGAATCCTAGGTAAAGGAAAAATCAGTATCAGTTTCGTTTCTGATCTGTCTTTCTCAGTAGTAACCAATCACTGGTCTCTGGGTCATACTGCCCTCAGCCAATGACTGCCCTCTCCCTAAGCCCCACCTCTGGCAGCCATCTTCAGATTTGGTAGCACGCAAAGTGGCAGTATGACCAAGTGAAGGGCCGCAGAGGGGTAGGAGGGAGGGTTTGCATGTGAATCCATGCCAGACCCATGCTGGAGAACAACAGTTACAGGTAAGTAACTTGTTCCTTCTCCAGCATGGGGTCTGGCATGGATTCACATGCTCATGAATATAAGAATACATAGCAGTATACACATGCACAACCAACAGGAGGTGGCAAAGGCTCAACATTAAGCATTACATAAAAAAACTCAACATTAAGCAATTCTTACCTCCTCACCAGGCTCACCTTAGGCGAACAGGTTGCGCAGCACCGCTTGGCCGACCCTGGACTCCTCCCTGGAATCCCAGTCGACACAGTAGAATCTCGTGAAGGTGTGCGTCGACCTCCACGTAGCAGCCCTGCAGATGTCCAGCAGGAGTACACCAGGCAAGAATGCAGTGGTAGCAGCGATAGCTCTGGTCGAATGGGCTCTCGGACGGCCAGGCAACAGCTGGTTTGCCAACCGATGACAGTGTATGATGCAGCTGGAGAGCCATCTGGAAATGGAAGCCTTCGTGAGAGCCTTCCCTTGGTTCACAGGTCCAAAGTTCACAAAGAGCTGTGATGTCTTCCGAAAACTCTTTGTGCGGTCCACGTAGAACTTCAGCGCTCTAGCCACATCCAGCGAGTGCAAAGTCCTCTCGGCCGGTGATGAAGGCGATGGGAAGAAAACAGGTAACACCAAGGGCTCGTTGAGGTGGAAGTCCGACGGCACCTTGGGCATAAAAGAGGGGTGCATCCTCAGCACCACCCTCGTGTCGTGAAAAGTCAAGTATGGAGGCTTGCAGTATAGGGCCTGGATCTCTCCCACTCATCGTGCGGAGGTGATGGCCACAAGAAACGCAGTCTTCCACGACAGGAACTTCAACGGTGCTGAATGCAGGGGCTCGAATGGTGCCCCCATGAGCCTGGTCAGCACCACGTTGAGCTCCCACGCCGGAGCAGGGGCCTTCACCGGCGGGAACGATCGGAACAGTCCCTTCATAAATTCCTTCACTAGGCGATGGGACCACAAGGACGCCCGTCCTGTGGTTCTGGTGTATCGGGAGATCGCAGCCAGATGTATCTTGATGGAGGCATGAGCCAGTCCAGCCTTGGCCAGCGACAGTAGGTACGGCAGCACTTGAGGGGCCGTAATCCGTAGAGGGTTAATCTTCTGTGCACGGCACCAGACAGAGAACCTCTTCCACTTATGTCCGTAGCACTTGAGAGTTGAGGACGCCCTGGCCTTTGCAAGGACCTCTCTGCAGTCAGCCGGGATATCGTACCCTCCAAACTCTAGTGCTGCAGGAGCCAGGCCTGCAAGTTCAGCGACTCCGGGTCGTGATGAAGTATGGTGCCTCCTTCTCTGGAGAGAAGATCCACGTCCGTCGCCAGCTTGATTGGTGGGGACACTGACAAGTCCAGAAGGTCCGGGAACTAGATCTGCCTCAGCCACGCCGGTGCGACGAGGATCATCCTGCACCGGGACCTCTTGAGCTGGTTGATGAGTCGGAGCAGCAACGGCAACGGAGGGAACGCATATAGGAACAGGCCCTCCCAGGGGAACGAGAAAGCATTGCCCATGCTCCTCGGCTGGGGAAACCTGCTGGCAAACCTCTGGCACTTGGAGTTCGTCGCCGTCGCGAACAAGTCGATCTGCGGTTTTCCCCATCGTCGGAAGAGTTGATCCACTTGATCGTGACATAGTTCCCACTCGGGGCACGAGCGCAGCTCTCTGCTGAGTGAGTCGGCGATGGTGTTCTTTATCCCTGCCAGATGAAAGGGCACCAGAAACATCCCTTGGGCGACGGCCCAATGCCACAGATCCTGGGCTTCCTTGGAGAGGGCTGGGGATCTGGTTTCTCCTTGCTTCAGGATATAGAACATTGTGGTGGTGTTGCCGGTGAAGATTCTCACCACCTTGCCCTTGAGGGACGGGAGAAAGGACCCGAGGGCCCAGAACACTGCACGGAGCTCCAGGATGTTGATGTGGAGCGTCTTCTCCTCCGGCAGCCAAAGGCCTCTCGCGTGAAGTTCTCGGGTGTGCGCTCCCCACCCTTCCAGGGAGGCATCTGTCGTCACCGTTATCTGGTGGGATGGGGTCTGAAAGTCTGTGCCCGCTGTCAGATGAGCGCGGGTGCCCCACCATGGAATAGCTCGTCGGAAGGTCTCGTTGAGCAGGATCCTGTCCTCGAAGCTGCCCGTCGCTTGGATCAAGCGGGCGTCGAGGAACTCTTGCAGAGGGCGCATCCAAAGCCTGCACAGGCCCACGAGATATATGCAGGAGGACATCATCCCGAGGAGAGACTTGACGGACCTCACCCTGGCCACGTCCGTGGCCAGCAGACGCTGCACCTTGCCCAGGATGGCCTTCGTCCTTTCCTCCGACGGTGAGGCCAGACGTGCCACTGTGTCGAGCTTAGCTCCCAGAAACAGTACGACTTGCAATGGGACCAGGTGGGATTTGGGAAAGTTGATGGAGAATCCCAGGTCCGTGAGCAGCTGGACGGTCTTCGCTGTCTGATCTACGGCGAGCTACCTTGTCCTTGCTCGGATGAGCCAGTCGTCCAGGTAGGGGTAGACGTGGATCCCCTGCAGGCGCAGCCGCGCCGCCACCGGTGCGAGGCACTTGGTGAACACCGTGGGTGCCGACTTCAATCCGAACGGGAGGGCCTTGAACGGGTAGTGCTGTCCTTGGAACACGAACCTGAGGAACTTTCGGTGTCCTTTTAGAATGGGGATGTGGAAGTACGCATCCTCCAAATCCAAGGACGACAGGAAATCGCCCTCCTCCAGCTGTCCCAGCACGTGCTGGAGGGTGACCATCCAGAACTTCTGTGCCTTGATGTAGTTGTTCAGTCGTCGCAGGTCCAGGATGTGGCGTCATCCTCCTGTCTTCTTTTTCACGAGGAAGTACCTCGAGTATACTCCGGAGCCCTGGAGCCTCTTCGGGACGAGCTTGATGGCACCTTTTTTGAGCATCGCCCTTACCTCCAATAGCAGTTGAGGGACGTGATTTTCCTTCCTGGCCACGGGTGGAATGCGGGGCCTAGGGCATCCAGCACCCAACGGTCGGTGGAGATGGACTCCCACACGCTGACAAACTTTGCCAGCCGGCCTCCCACCGGGGTGCTTCGGTGGGGGCCCGACACGGCTGTCGGTTCAATCTTGCTTCGAGGCCGCCTTGCTGCCTTGGCCTCCCTGGCGATGACGGCGGGGTCCACCCGACTTGCCTCGTCCTCTATAGGCTTCCTGCGACAAGGAGCGGGCCGCTTGGCGGTACGTAGAGGAGCCACCGCCAAATCCCTTGGAGACACCTTGCTTGCCTCCGGTGCTCCAAAAGGACGGCCTTTGTTGCCGGAGAACGCTTAGGGCCTTAGCTGTCTGTGTCCGCCTTGATGGCTTGGAGGGACTCATCCACTGTTTTCCCAAACAGATTGTTCCCGTCGAACTGCATGTCCAAAATCTTGGCTTGTACGTCCTGGCGGAAATCCGTCGCCTTGAGCCACCCTCGTCGTCTAAGGCAAACGTCGTTGCCTAGCTGGCGGAAACCGGTGTCGGCAATGTCCGTGTAACGCTCACCTGATTCCCGCAGAGGCGCCGGTCTTGACTGGGTGAATGCCGTATCTTCAAAGGTGATGTGTAACACACGGTTGGCTCTTTGGGCTGGACCTCTGTGCACTGTATGTCTGACTCGAAGAGTAAGATGTCTGCAGATAGAAAATATGGGATTAATGAACTGGGGTTATTGGGTGCCTCTCTCCTCTTCCCTTTCTCTTCTCCTGTAGAACCCCAAAGGTTAACGCCCTTAGGTAAGTGAACGCCGAGCTCTCCATCTGCCTCGGGGCAGGGTGCCGTGACCAGTTTCTTCACTGGATAAGGGTGCAGGCCTCTTGACCTCAGAGGACTGCTGTCCGTCGTTAACTGCACGAACGGTAAGTTCTGGGCACTTCAAATGTCTTAAAAGTCTTTTGTAATGATATCTCTTGTTTTGCAGGGTTCCGGCGATGGCGGATGGCGGGCTGATGAGAGTTGAGGATCGAACCCGCGTGAGGAATAGAAGCGCCTGGGAGCACGTAAGTAAGCGCTTGTAGCCTGCTTCACGATGCGCACTAACTGTCCCTTTTATCTTGCAGGTACAAGTTCGGAGCTTTAGAGAAGCTGAAGTGTGCTGGAATACCCACTGGATTCGGCGTGGGAAGGAGTAATAGCACATGAGTAATAAAGTTGCCCAATGTCTTTAAACGCACCTTCTTTTGTCTTTCAGATGCGGGATGCAGCGCCGAAGGCCTCCGGAGCGTGCGAAGAGCCTGTAAACTTTTGTCTTTCAGATGCCGGAATGCAGTGCGAAGAGCTGGTAAGCTTTTGTCTTTCAGATGCCGGAATGCCGTGCGAAGACCTCCGGAGCATGCGAAGAGTAGGTAAGCCTTTGTTTTTCAGATGCCGGAATGCAGCGCGAGGCGTTGGTGACAGCCGATGGACCAGGTAAGAGATGCGCTGCCACTGAAGACCGTAGTGCTAACCTGTTCTTTCTTTGTCTTTACAGGTGCTGCTGAAGACTGGATTCCAGGATGGTAAGCCTTTGTTCCCTTAGGCCCAGGATCAGAAGCAGAGGACATGATGAGCGTTCTGCTGCAGAGAATGCAGAATAACGCAAAGCAAGATTCATCCATCGGGTGTGGTTTAAATAGCCTCCTGTAGTGCTTAGGTGTCTCCTTCCACAGCCACGCCTAGGTAAGAAAAGAGTTCCTGCTTTCCAGAAGAGTTCCAGTGTTCTGAACCTAGGGAGTGGCTCCTGCCCCACCCAACAGGAAAAGTAGTCCCAAACAGAAGAGGATCAGGGGTTCAACTGGCAGGTAAGTAAGCAGCATGGTCTGCTGCAGGTAAGTCCACCCAAGCATTATGAGCCCGGCGCTTCCAGCGCTGGGACTGGACATCTTTATGAGCCTGGTGCCAGGACAGGGTCCAAAAGGTCCCAATTGGGACTGGCTGGCACTCGGAACCGGGGTTATGGGTCTGCTTCCAAGGGAGTCGGGCAAGTCCTGATCTTTTGGAAGCAGAGATCATGACAGTCCGTTGCCACCGTAATGGCGTGGTCCGATGCCACTTTGCCTTCTTGCAAGATCTCCAGGGCCTCGGCCCTCTTGTCATCCGGTAGGAAGTTCAACAGGGGGGCGATCTTGTACCATAACTCCCTGTCGTAGCGGACCACAATCGCGAGGGCGTTGGCCGCCTTAATCGTTGTTGCCGCCGACGAGATAACTCGTCGTCCCATTGCGTCCAGCTTCTTTCCTTCGCCGTCCGGCGGGGAAGTTGACATTGAGGCCGATGCCCCCCGGCTTTCTTCTTGGCCGCCGCTGAGACGACCGAGTCAGGGGTCGGTTGTGCACAAAGGGGCCGCGTCGGGGACCTGGTACTTCTCGTACCAATCCCTCTTGGCAGGCGTCGTAGACGGGTTCTTGAGAAGGGTGAGACCCTCATCCCAGATGTCATCCATCAGAGGCACGGCGAGCACTGTCTTCCTCTTGGCCTCGTGCCGTTGGTAAAGGAAACCTTCCTCCTCCTTCTCTTCGGGGCAGAGCTGAAAAAGCTTGGATGCCCTGGCGATCATTGCATGGAAAGATCCGATCTCGTCGGGCGGGGAGGCCCGGGCTGGGGGCAATGGGAGCTCCGTCCCATCGTCACCGCCATTGTCGTCGGTACCCGTTGTGGCCGTGTCCGTTCCCGTGTCATCCCCAGGGATGGGGGACGTGAGTAAAGGCTGAGCAGGCAGCGAGGGCTGAAAAGGCGGGGCTGGATGGATCTGTCTTCTCTTGTTCGGGGGGCTTCCCGCCGGGCCTGGCTCCTCCCTCGAGCCTGGTTCCAGATCCTCCGCTGGTGGTAAGGGCAATCTCGCCCTCATCTCCGAACATAAGGATTGTATCGCCAACAAAATGGCCGCGAGTTATCCTGCGGCTCCGGAAGCGGCGGGAGCGACGGGTGACTAGGACCCTCGCCGGTGCCGCCGTCACTCTCGTCATCACCTTCGTCGGGATCCCTCCCGTGGGGACGGGTCTCTTCGACGCTCTCCTCGAGGCCCTCTAAGACTTCTACCAGCTCCTCCTCGGATGCTGTGTCCGTGTCCACAATGGCCACCGGCCCCCCGCCCCCTCTTTTTCCACCGGGGTCTTCATGGGGGTTTTTTCGATGGGTCTGAAAGAGGCTTCCCTCCGCAGAGGCAGGGAGACTCAGGGCTCTGAGGTCGCCTCCACTGGTGTAGCCTCCACAGGCTGCGCCAGGGCCGCCGCGACTTCCTCGATAGAAGCCTTGGCCGAGTGAATCAAGGCCTTTACCACCTTGTGTGGGCCTGTGGCCTTCACCTTGGGGGGAGGGTCACTGCCTCGCTCCCCCTCGGCCGGATCCTTCGAGCTTACGGGGCCTCTCCAGAAGCTTCGCCGGGTTCTCGACCTTCCTCTTCCCTGAGCCAGAGCGTTGGCTTGTGGTTGATGGCGCTGGAGAGGGTGCTCCCTGCCTGGCAGCCGAGGAGCCCAACCGTTCGGCGCTCCCAGTGCCCGCGGACTCGCAGTGCTTTGCCTTCTGTTGGGCCCCTGTCGCCGGGGCTTTCTCACAGGACTTAGAAGACCGCTCGGACTTCTTCTTCTTCTCACCTGACGGGCTCTTTCCTTCCAGCCAGTTGGAGAGACGAAGGTGTCAGTCCCTGATGGTCCGTTCCAACATGTTCCTGCAAAATGCACAGTCCTTCTCCACATGCGTTTTGTCCTCATGAAGGCAGTAGAGACATTTCGAGTGCTCGTCCTCCTTGAACACATTCTGCAGCTGGCATCCAGGGCAAACCCTGAACAGCTTTCCGGGCGTCGAGCTTCCTTTCTCCTGGGCCATGTTCGGGTAGGCCGCAGAAACTTCTGGAATCCTCCAAGAAGTGTAACTCGACGAAATCTTCACCCTTGAGGGGCGTAGAAAAATCCGACACGGATCCCCGTTAATCGGATGTAGAGACGGTGGAGCTTGAGGTTCTGACCGAAAAATGAGAAATTCTCTTTGAAAAAGCGCTAAAACGCAGCAAAAGCTTGAGAGCTAAACACGAGGACTACCAACACTTGAGCGTGCGGTAAAAATCTGAAGATGGCTGCCAGAGGCGGGGCTTAGGGAGAGAGCAGTCATTGGCTGGGGGCAGTATGACCCAGAGACCAGTGATTGGTTACTACTGAGAAAGACAGATCAGAAACGAAACTGATACTGATTTTTTCTTTACCGAGGATTCCCGGCCTGACGACGGGGAATATTCATGAGCATGTGAATCCATGCCAGACCCCATGCTGGAGAAAAAGGTAAAAGTCTTGTGGCACAGCTATTTTAGAGTTTGCGGTACTCTATACAGCATTATGCGGTAAAATGTAAAAAAGAGCACAAGTAAAAAGCACAAAACACAGAAGAAAAATATCTGCTGTCATCAGCCCACTCTGGACACATTGTAATTTTAACCACAAAAGCTACAAACGAAAAAGTTATAAGGATACAAAGGATCCTAAGTGAACTTCACTTGTGATATGTGCTGCTTTCAAAAAACAAGAAATCCGCTAAGGCAAACAGTCTCCCAGTACTGATAGTCTTAGAGACTGATCAGTTTCTCCATAAAAATGGGGACAAAGCGAGGGAAATAAAGTGGAGGGCTTTACTTACCCCCAAAAGGTGAAGTCAGCAGTCAAACAATAGCAACTAGAAAGGGTGTACCTTAGAAGTCTATGGGAGGAAAGCAGCAATGAGGACATCTTTCCTAACACTACGCCATCATTGAAAGGCTGTGAACAGCCCAGGTTGTACTGCATACACAGTAGATTGGGTGATTCGAGTTAGGCTTTCTTGCAGATTTAGCTTCGTCTACATACCTGTTAAGATTGAGAAGATCTACTTTATGTTCATTTTGGATCTTGCAGATATTGCCATGAACGCGGTTTGTGTGTTCTTGGGAGATGGCAAGATTGAATGAGAGGTCCCTATGGAGGGAAGGGTAAGTATGCAATCCACAGGAATAACAATTTTTGGAATGATCACTTGATGTAAATGTAGCAGTTTCCATCTGCCTGAGGTGAACTGATTTTGATGATCCGGGGATGGGAGGGAGGGGGGTGAGGTTACTTTTCCTAGGGGGAAGGCAGGGTTTTGAGTAAGATACTGTGTGCTTCTGCATTAGGGCGGGAGATCTCTTAATTGCATTATTGGGTTGATGTTAGGTTACCTCTAAAAGACACCAAGGTAATGGAACGCAGTAGCAGACTGTCCAGAGTTAGTTGAGAATGGTGCTTGTGGAACAGGTAGAGTGTTAACAGGTTTGGGCTCAACAGCGACATGGTTTGGTCTGGGGAAACAGAAAATCCTTTGGTTCCTGGGAATTGCTCTGGGATTTAGAGCAACGTTAGGCCAGATGATGAATTTCCAATTATTTTATTTTTTTTTTTATTGAAAAACTACAGTTTCTTCTCCTTTCTTCCTCCAACACCAAGGTGGAAGTAAGCAAAGAAAAGAAGACTTTTGTTTCAAATCGTGTAAACTTCCAATACATATTATTGTTACAACATCATCAATATGTCCTATTATGCTTTCCACAAGGATCTTCTGCGCAACCTTGTGACATATAAGGCACTTAATGATCAAGCGAACGGACAAACAAAGTCAAATAAACAGTCGACATGTCAATTAATCAATTACACACTTTGAGCATCGACTCAACGCCCCACTTGCTTACGGGGGACATCTCAGGAGAGCGTTCACAAAATTTACAACCGCACAGACATGTTTAATGTTTTGGCCTGAGGTTATCAGGCACCACCATGAGTTCATATCATCGTTTAGCGGGGCATATACGCCTAGGTGGACAGAGCGTAAGTTAGCAATTGCTGAGCATCTTATAGTCAGATGTTTCAGTGTTTCAACCGATTCCTCGCAAAAACGGCATAGATTGTTGTTTATAGCAGGCTGCCGTCTTTGGAAAAGAATTTCTTTCGTACTCAACGTATTTAAGCGGAAACGAAGAAATTGCTCTCGATATTGGCGATTGTAGCACTGCAGGAGGTAGGGTTGTTGACAATTTAATTTTTTCTGGACGTTACCTATCTTATTGGAGAGATCAAGATTTGAGTATCTTTCCACATTTATAATCCATGCCCAGGCTTCAAATTTACTTTTTGCCACTCTTGGGCGTGAGAACAGGTCGAAATAATTGATGTCCGCTGCTACGATCCACTCTTGCACTCTTGAGCTCCATTGTGCCAACAAGGTACTACTTTGCGAATCGTCGGGGGCGGTGAGTATTCTGTATGCTGGCGCACCACCCACTTCTCTCATCTTACGCCAAAGTAAGATGGATTTCCAAACTACGTTTGAGAAAAGAGAGTTTAACGAAAGTTCGTGGCGTATTGCAGTAATTGGAATACAATTTGGGAGATTAAAAACCCGTCTCCAAAAAAGACCCTCTACAGTATTCCAATTTTGTTCACTGATGTTCCATCCCGCCTCTGCCCCAAACGTTAGAATAGGAACAACCTTTTGGCGGTAGAACGTTATCACCGGCGATAATGAAAATTTACCAAAGTTTTTATTAATCAGGGCTGCTTGCAGTGCCAGTCTTACTGCTTTCAGTTTCAGCATATTTAGCCATTGAACTTCCCTGATTGAGCTGTTAAATTCGATGCCTAGATAACGGATCGAATTAACAGACGTTAGTTTTTGACCACCTACCGTCCATTTAAAGGCACGATCTCTTCTACTCATTAATGAACCAATCGACACCATTTTGGTTTTGTCTGGGTTAATGGCCAATTCATTTGCAACTATGTATTCATGCAGACGGTTTAGCAGACGTTGAAGGCCGATTTGTGTTCTGTCAATCAGCACGAGATCGTCAGCATACGCAATATACCGAACTGGAGTTCCGTTTAGTCGTGGAGGAAAACAGTGTGCTTGCTCCAAGAAGAGTGGGAGATCTGCCAAAAATAATTTGAATAGATCCGCGGCCAATGGGCAGCCTTGCTTAACACCCCTTGTCGTTGGTATGCTGTCGGATAATATGCCTTGTTTGTTGAGGCGTACCCTGAAAGAGGTCTCCGTATGGAGTGCCATTATTGGGGTGAGAAGGGCCATAGGACATTTCCATTTCAATAGTTTGGCCCATAGCATCTGCCGGTTGACTCCATCAAAAGCTTGCCTCATGTCTATAAAGGCTAAATGCAGTTTGGTTTTACTCTGTAATGCATGATATTTCAAAGCTGTCAGGATCGAAAGATTAACTTCAACACCTGTACCCTTTGAAAATCCAGTTTGCCGGATGTCCATGATCCCCGCCTTTTTAGCCCAACTCGCCAATTTACATCTCAAATTGGAACCAAAGAGTTTTCCAATGGTGTCTAATAGGGCAATAGGACGATAGTTTTCGGGTGTGTCCCAACAGCCTTTCTTGTGAATTGGAATCACAATTGCTGTTAGCCATGATTTAGGCAAGCACTTTGATTTTGCGAAACAAACACTCAATGAAAGGTGCCCAGATCTCTGGATTTTTTTTTAGTCTGACGTTACTTATCATATCTGGACCAGCAGCACAAGAGTTTTATAGGGCCTTAATAGCGTCAATGATGTCTGACAGCGACATCTGGACATCCCAGGAACCCATTCTATCCACTGATTTCCATTTAGGAACCTTCAGCACGCTGTTGAATACTGACCCAAAGTGTTTGCACCAGGTATCCCCTGAAATTGTGGTCTGCGTGGAATTAGAGCCGTTGAAGGGGCCTTTATTTAATATTCGCCAGATGTCACGTGTGTTTTTAGTAACCATCAGGTTCATCATGATCTCGGCGGAATCTTGTTCTACAATCGCTTTGTGGGATTTCAACCAGTTTCTGTAGGTAGCTCGTCTGGCCTTCACTTTCTCCTGCATTGTCTTGGGTGATGCATTTTTTTGCATTTTTATTTTGCGGACATCTTTTCTTAGAGCTTTCTTATTAGCATCCAGTAATTTACTAAAAGGGTGGGTGTGCGGCTTATGTTGCTGAGCGTTGTCTTTGATCGAGGTGATATGATACTGTAGCAGTGGAGTGTATTCCACATCGTCATTCAGATCACTTAGATGAGCCGTTAGCGCACGGATCTCATTTGCGCTCAGTCTCAATCGATTTCCACCCATATTTACTTCGACTGCTCCTCGGTATGGGGACAAAGTATCAGACACCGCCAAAAGACATTTCACTTTCAACAGCGAATGATCGCTCTTGGTCGTTGTCAGTGAATGCAGTGTCAGAATCTTTGGCCCCAAGTTACTGGACACCCAGAAGTAATCAATTATACTGTGCATGGATTCACGATGCCAAGTGGCCTGAGCTGGAATATCACCACGCGCATTGCCGTTCAGCAATACGCAGTCAAACGTCTCCATAATATCTGACCAACGTTGTTCTTTTTCGCCTAAGTCGACATATGGAATCTGGCTGTATACTTGATTGGGAAGATCGTAATTAAACCACGAGCCGTTGAGGTCACCACAGCATATGATGCTTAAGTTATTATGTTGCCTGGCTGCCTCTTCCATTAGACAGCTGATTGCTGTGGTAAATTCTGTGACATTTATTTTGTCCGGATTCCAGTAACAATTTATAATCAACAGAGTTGCGATTGTGTTTGGAGTATCTGAACATGCTTGCATAATTAGGCCTTGAATGTAGGGGTTGGGATTACGACAGATAGGAGTAGACCATACTCGTGAGATTCGAACCATTGTTAAGAGTCCTGCCGAGGGTCGGCCCTGAGTATTTTGTATTGCAGGATTGATAAAAGTATTGAAGCCATCTCTGATTGGCGCATCGACTAACCAGGTCTCCTGCAAACAAATTACAAACACATCATCCAATGGGATGTCAAATTCCCGGAACAAATGTTGAGAGCCACGAGTGTTCCATGATAGGATCGAGCAGCTTTGTTCCTGTAAGTTCAATCATGGCTAATCCTGCTTCGACTGTCTCTGCCGCCCCAGCTGATTCTCGGACCGACGAGAGTCTACTTGACGTGTTTCAGAAGACATACTGTGACGAACTGATATCACAGCTGTTTGTTTTTTCGATTTTGAACCAGAAGTTATTTGCACCGGATTTGAACTTCTCCTGTCCACGTCTGGTTCAACTGAGATGTCAAAGCCGAATAACAGAAAGTCTTCAGCTGCCTTGAGAATGGTGTTGCGTACCCCAACGGCATCAATATGAAGGAGCACCGCGTCAGAGGCGCTTTCTGTCACATACTCGACTATTTTAATGTCATCTGATTCAATCAGTCGAAGGAGTGGAATATGCTTGAATAACCGCAAAACGTTTGCACGGTTGAGGTTCAAGTCATTGTCATCCTTAAGTATGTTTTGCAATCTCAACTTACATCTGTTGTCCTTTGTGCGGTGCAGCAGCTGCTCTTGTGACCTCGGTGGGGAGCAGCGCTGTTTGCTACGTTGATTATATGTGAATTTCGGATTCAGTTTTGAAGAAATACCCTTTGAAGGCATGACTTCCTTTTTCATAGTAGAGGCACGGCGACCTTGGACTGCTTGCCACTCTGAGGTCGGGGAGCTTAGTTTTCTATTGTCAGATTTCATAGGGAGATTGAAATCTAGTTGCTGTTCTTCCATATAATGTTGCGATGTCTCCTCGTCGCTACGATGGGAATATATAGAAATGTCACACAAGTCATGAACGTCAGCTGCCGCCATACTGGCCGACGTGTTATCACTCGAATTTAGACGTCTACGCTTGACGCCGTGGTACAGAGATATAGAAGGTTCGGTATGCTGTGATGGGGGGGGAACCTTTGCTCCGTTTGATGGGCGCTTGAACAGCCCCGGCTTTGGTGGAGTCGACATGTTTCTTATAAAGCTCTTTGTTGCAGCATGAGTTGATAATTTTGTTTTCTTGGTTGTAGACGTCGTTTTGGTGGACTTCACTTTCTCCTTCAACTTGGCTGTGCAGTTCGGTGCAAAAGATTTAGCCGTACCTACAAAGATGCCAAATGTGGACGGCGCTCCATCCTGGGAAGGAGCTTGTGCTGTTACTTTATGTGCCTGAGTGACATCAGCTGAGGGTACCATTGCGGCACCTATTGGAATGTCTATGTCAGAAGAGACATGTAGAAGGACGCAATCAGATGAATTAGCATCACAGACCGCAGACGATGGTTTGTCGCTGTGGCAGCACATCGGTTTATGTGTTGCACCAACCGTTAGGTCTGTAGTTGTGACCAATTGTTCGATAGTCTGCATCGTAGGCCTAGACCCTTGCTCAAAATTTTGTAATGGGGCGGCACATTGTACATCAGATTTGGGCCGGTTGGGACTATAGCCGGACTTTAACAGAGGTACTAGTTCGGACAGTACCTCTAAGAGACATTTTAGCTGTAAGTCATGTCGATCTTGTTGCAGGCTCACTAGATCATTAAGACGAGATTGCCAGAATGAACTTGTGTCTTTCCCGTCTTGAACATCGAGTTGGATAAGCTTGGTAAAAGACTCTATTTGATCCAATTTCGTAGAGAGATTCAGAATGAGAGCGCCTTGATCTCTTAAAGTCTCATTTAAGGTCTCATACAGCTTTACGAAGGGAATCATCGCTTGAGATGATGCAGCGAGAACATTAGTGTGTAGTTGAAAGGCTGCACCTGCAGACAGGTTTATTTTCAAGGTCGGTGTTTTCAAAAAGTCTTTGCCCGGAGTTTGATTTAGTAATAACTCATTCACAGAAGTTGTGCTTTTTGCCGGAGTAGCTGGCGCTGTGGATGGAGCATTCATTTTTAGCAGGATATCAGTTGCGTTGTGCTTTTTTGTAGTGCTGTTGTCTTCAGATAAGATCACCGTTCCTAAAGAATGGCGAACTGACCCTTGGTCCTGCGCTCCAGAACATTCCAGTCGTGATTTTGATAATAGCGGCGCTGACCTCAAGGAAGACAAAAGCACCTGCTTTTTCTGCGACGGGCAGGACGGACTGACACTGCACTTCGTACGGTCATTGAGCGAAAACTGCAGCAGAGAAGTATCGTGTGCTATCTTGTTTTGGGCGGTTTCGCCAGCAGGCTTGTCATTAGGGGACCGTGTTGAGGTAGTGCAGGAGTTGCTGGAAGGCGTTGGATTCGAGTCTTTATCGGACATTTTTAGCCTTTCAGGGGCTTTGCTCAAGGCACTATCGGCCCATGTCGTCAGAGTTGACTTTTGTGAAATTAACGGTGCATTGAGCTTAAGTTCAAAGTGATCGACACCTTCTGTGCTTTTTAAGCATGGCACTGAACTTTCTGGAGCCACCCCAGATTGCTCCAGCGAGGCCGTTCCACTTTCCTGATGTTCACTGAGGACACTTAAGACTCCAGTGCTTGCGGCACTAGGGACGGAGTCAGTCAGGGAACGACCTCCCATGGAGTTGACGATCGTCTGCATTGGAGGGGCAGCATGTTCAGTAGTCTTTAGTCGCATGGTTGAAGTATGTGCTCGAACCGGCGAGCTCTCATTAACATTGAGCTTTTCCTGTGTGGCCGAAATCGCATTTATTATTTCCGCATCCGTCAAATCAAAAGGCGAAAACATTTTGAAAGGATGAGAGTGCGTGGTTGGGGCCACTTTTGATAGCACGTGCTCTGTTGATGGCGATTTCGGCAGCGGGAGTGGCATCGGCACAAGGTCATCAAGTGAAAGCATAGATAGTGGTTTTACCAAGGGCTTATGTGTGGACGCGCTAAGCGTATTATGGTCCAGACTGGTGCTTGCAGACACCGCTGTATCAATGACATTGACCGCACAGCTATCATCCAGGGGGGCGACGTCGTGATGAACCTGTGCAGTTGTTTGTATCAATTGGGTTGGCGCTGCCGCAGGATTCGCAAGCGCTGAGGGGGCCGCCTTCAAGCAAGTAGTCGGCTTACCTTGTGTCTTCTGGCCAACCACTGCATTGTTTGTCAGGGGAGTCCATGGATTAAGCATCCAACGCTGTAGCAAAGTCTTATGACGTGTCTGAGGCCCCCCCAACGCAGGGGCCTTCTGCATTGCAGCCATCGGCCCTTGAAGGTAGAGTTGGTCCCAGCCCTCGGACGCCCTCGGGCGAACTGGGCAAACTGGGACTCAGCCGGGACTCCGCGCCGCGCTCCGCGCGGCAATGCAGTCTTTATGCAAATCCACTAGTAGAAGCAGAAAAGGGACTCACAAGTCGCTGCAGCTCCTCACAGTGTTACACACACAGAGACTCTGGGCAAACTGGGACTCAGCCGGGACTCCGCGCCGCGCTCCGCGCGGCAATGCAGTCTTTATGCAAATCCACTAGTAGAAGCAGAAAAGGGACTCACAAGTCGCTGCAGCTCCTCACAGTGTTACACACACAGAGACTCTGGGCAAACTGGGACTCAGCCGGGACTCCGCGCCGCGCTCCGCGCGGCAATGCAGTCTTTATGCAAATCCACTAGTAGAAGCAGAAAAGGGACTCACAAGTCGCTGCAGCTCCTCACAGTGTTACACACACAGAGACTCTGGGCAAACTGGGACTCAGCCGGGACTCCGCGCCGCGCTCCGCGCGGCAATGCAGTCTTTATGCAAATCCACTAGTAGAAGCAGAAAAGGGACTCACAAGTCGCTGCAGCTCCTCACAGTGTTACACACACAGAGACTCTGGGCAAACTGGGACTCAGCCGGGACTCCGCGCCGCGCTCCGCGTGGCAATGCAGTCTTTATGCAAATCCACTAGTAGAAGCAGAAAAGGGACTCACAAGTCGCTGCAGCTCCTCACAGTGTTACACACACAGAGACTCTGGGCAAACTGGGACTTTCCAATTATTAAAGATGTTTTTTAAAAATATTGCATGGAGCAATTTAAGAACCTGATCTCAAATAAGGGAAATTGCATAAGAGTTCATGTTTATTGAGGTTTTGTGGGTGGTTGCAATCAAACTCATCAAGGATGGATGAAAACATTGCCAAGATGTCAGTCGATTCACGAGAATATGCAATGATGATCCATGTTTTGTGTTATTCGGGTTATGTGCTTTAGTGCTCATTATGAGGGAAATAAAAAGTAAGATTGATCAAGCATGGAGCCCAGAGTCCTCATTGAGGTATTGAGTCAGTGTCAGCTTCTCGCTCTTTATTCCTAGTCCTCTAATACTCCTTCCTGAGCCCCCTCCTCCCAAAGATGCGTATACTCTTCCTTGATGCAGGAGGCTGGATTACAGGTTTTACATAAAGCAGAGACACAGATTAACACTGCATAATTCTCCCGTAGAACTCGCCGAAGAAGATCATTTGAGTTTTCTTCATGCAGAGTGTAACCCTTCAGAGAACAAATGGAGGTGGAAGCTGGACTATTCGAGGCAGCTTGCATTCCAAGTACAAGTAGTTTTAATTTCCGTATTTAATATGAACATTACTTACACAAAACAAACCAGCACACACTCACTTTCTAAAGCCCATTAACACTATTACAAATTTTAGTTGTACTTTTACCTCCATGCTCAGAAAACCTGGGGTTGGAAAGGATCATCTTGCAAAACTTGAGACCATTTTTATACTGCTTTTGTTCATAGCATTTCTGAGGAGAAAAAAAAAGAAGAAATTTGAAAATCAACTTGCATGTTTACAATTGCAGATCATTTTGCATGCATAGGGACATCTTCTTCACATAATAGTAACGAGAGACACAACATACTTTGCTTCTTATTTGATAGCGACCCATAACCGATTCGTCACAGTAGAACTTGAAGAATGCTACATGGAATGGCTACTTACTTTAAAAATAAATTGTTAAATTATTTTCTAAGAACACACTATAGTCATAAAATAAAGAAAGGAGACTGAAAATACTATTCACTCTCTCTGACCCTACACATACCAATTACAGGTTGTGGGAGTAAACAAAACGTCCATGGATGTAAGACATTTTAATTTTCATAAACCTTAAAACGTATTGGTTCACTGTGGTATATAGTGAAAATTGATCAAATAAATAAAATGCATTCATAAAGTCAATAGTTTTGGCTTTTGTATAGTGGAAAGCTCATCCAGAGTTAAAGGGGAGCTGGTTGACAAAGTAATTGGGGTGGGAGGGCAAAGTCCAGCATGGGGCAGTAAGTCAGGTGGAGTAGGATCCAATCAGCAGCGGAGACAGACAACCTTCAGTAGGTCAGGATCAGCAGCCAGCAGAAGGAACTGAAGAAGTTGGTGATCCAGGCCAGAGCAGAGCACCTGCTGTGGTGCGGGGACATACCAAGGTCCTAACAGGGGAAAGCAGCTGAAAGCCGGGGGACTGTAGCTGAACCTTTTATCAAATGTGCAGGTCAAGGGGATCACTGGGGAAGTGGTGGCGACCTGAGAAATTGCAGAGCATGGAGTGTCAATGCTGTAAATAGGATGGAGGTCAGAAGTAGCTTCCTCTCCCACTACAGCCGTCTGGGACCTAAGCAGCCCTGCGGTCAGGATGTTCCTGAAAGAAGTTATGCAGAGGCACATGGTGTCCTACTGGCCAGTGGGAGGAGGAGCAATCACTATAGGAAACAACCGGGAGGGGGCTGCTCACAAAATGCCATAACAACCAATGATAGGGTGACAGATGGTGGCTTCATCTGTTCCACCTTAGACGGCGGGTGGAAAGTTAAGCATTAGGCCAGGTACCAGTCGTTTTTTAATACCGTAAAGAGTGGTGTCTGCAAACAGCCGCTGGGACTGACAACCCCTGGCATTCCAGCTATGCCAGCCTCTGACCTTTCCTAACAGGCACAGTACGTACGTGGCAGATGGCAGTGGCGTCAATCTACAGGCTGTCCAATTGTTTACTTGGGGCAAGGCACAAAGCAAGGGGGAAGAGGGGAACCCAGGAGGTAAAGGGGAAATTCGCTCAGAAATGTTATTGTCCCAATCGACCGGGCATTTATTTTTAAGCATAATGTAATCGATCTAAAAAACATTTCCTATGCATTTTACCTTAGTTTTCCTCACATTTACACATGTGAAAACCATGGGTGGGCACCGCCATCTTGTGCTAATCTTATCTGTTGATACATCAACATAAATTCAAGTGCCCTCACGGCAAGATCATAAATCACCTGCCCCTCAATCTGACATCATTTGTCCAAACGATATGCTCCACCTATTTTCATGACGTTCTTGGCCAGCGTAGCCAAAAATACCCTGTCATCACCCACACCATAACGTTACCTAACGCAGAACCAGGAAGATAAACACACACATCCTCCCAGAGTGCAAAACGTTTCTTTCTTTTCACAGGTAGAAGAACAAAACATTTTTTTTAAGAAAACAGCAATAGTCTGCAATGTAACAAGTACTTTTATTTTTCACATAACGCTCAAAAGAGAAGATTCAGTCCAAGAAAACATTGATATTGTTCTCCAATACAAGTTATAGCTAGCGAACATTGCATGCTTCAAATGTTTTATATAAGTTCCTAATAAATCGCATATTGCGCTCAGCAATCGATTAATCCCTGTGTTTCATGTCTTCTATGTTCCTTGTGTCCGTCTGTTGCATCACTGATCTTTATTGAACGCACATGGTGTTCCATTAGTCAGAAGATGATGAGTCGTTTCACTTTTCAAACGCAACGCTTTCCCATCAGCTAGTTTTTATATCATAAACGCTGTCAAGTTGCTCCTTATTGCTGCTACCGCTAAAGGACAGATTGGTCCCTGGCGATCGTCACACATAATGGTTATCAAAGAAGCGTTGCTAATGATTATTGTCCAATGGTAAATGAAGAATCCATCAGACGGGACCTGGAAACTATGGCATGCGCAGAACGGTAGAATGTAGCTATGAAAATGACAGAATAAAAGCATACATTTCAGTAGCCGTTTTTTAATTGAATATACATATTAAAATATGTTAGCTAACAAGTTACGTTAAAATTTCAGAACCAGACTAAAACGAAAGAGCAACACCCACACCACACAGAATTAACACAGATGTCAAGACATGGAGTAGGTCACACCACAACATGCAGGGACGTGCACTGAAGTAGACAGACATCCAAATGGGAGGGAGACCCAGAGGCACCAGTTCCCATAGAGGGCCCTACTTGAAATTAAGGACACACATAGGAATGTCTTAGGTTGAACCACAGACAGAGGGAATTATAAATTAAGTGGAATGAGCAGCGAGGGAACAGACAACCCCCGGGACCCAGGGCGCACAAGGGCACACGGAAAAAGTTCAGACCCCTGACACCCCTCCCAACTGTGCCCAGGGATGCAATGGTGACTGCACACCAGAATATGCCAAGGGACAAAGCGGTGTAGACATCATTAGCCTGAACACAGGTTGTGGGTGTGGTTGTTCGAGGAGTCATCACCACAATATATCCCAGCTAAAAAAAACCTACTCTGCACAGAATATATGATTGAGCAAGGCACAACAAACCGCATGTGCAACACTTGGGAAGTTATAGTGTGCAGTATAAATATCCTTCAACATAAGAGAACGTGCATTCTTTTTGTCAAAAAGTAAATGTCCGTCACATAGTTTGTCATCTTGTGCACAGCACACATGCCATTTTCAATCACCCAAATATATAAAGTTACGCTTACATAATATCAGTGTGTTCCATTCTCTCGATACCACGCTGAACAACCGCTCAGAACAACTGATCTCAGACATGGAAACTAAAGTTTTGTGTGTCCATTTTCAATATAGTCAATGTTATCAATTCTTTGTGGGTATTAACCACATTGTGTCCTTGAAACTGTTAGTGCGTTTCATTCAAGGGCAAATAACAATGCCAGCCTGTATTTAGTGAACTAAGCCAGTGAAGGGGATGGTTACTTTTTGGAGAAAGAATGGCACAAAAAAAAGGCAGACAGCAGAAGACCTTGCTTCAGACACGTGGTTTGGAAGGACAGTTAAAAACAGTGATTCATAATATGTGCCGCAAGAGGAAAGAGATCATACACCATAAAATGATGTATTGCTGTTACCTCCTGGGCTATTTTGGCGCTGTAAGAAAAGGAGATCCATATCCCCTTCTTGCTCGTCCCGTATGTCCTAAAGCATACGCCTACTCCTAGTCTCCTATAAACCTTCCGACCTTCATTACTAAGTCCCTGTTCCACCCTCGATTTGTTTATTCGCTATCTGGAATATAGTGTACGCATCCTACTATAATTCCTCATGTCCAGTCATGCTCACTTGTGCACATGAAGCAGCCCCATGTACCATCAGGCAAGACTGGGTGAGATTGCATACTCACACTATAAATGTACTCATACCTATTGTGTCTCTAGCCTTTTGGCGCACTTGAAGGCACCCCTTCTGCCATCTGGGATTTCAATGTGGTGTATTTATTTATTTTTTATTTAATTTTATTGAGCATTTGTAAGGCGCTTTCCACAATAGAATTATGTTTCAAAGCACCACAAGGCTAAATGGGAACGGAACATGGGAAATAATATCAATGGCAAAACAGTAATATAAAGGAGGAGCATAGGGGTGGGAAAGTGCTGGAGGAGGGCCCGGGAGAGACGTGCCAAGGAGCAGAACCTCAGTGCTAGTTCAGGCGGCTCTCAATTCAGTTATGTGGAGCCATCAAGCAGGGGCCTGCAGGCACTGCAGTGGGGGGAAGGGTGCGGGAATTGACATGTAGGATGGAACTGGGACCCTGTGAGATACATGATGATCAGGCCACCGGTCACAGCGGCAGTGGGGTGATTAGCTGTGAAGGGAAAGAGGTAGAGAAGAGCTGCGTTTTTAGCAGTTTCCGGGACTTAAGGAGGTGCAGCTGAAGTCTGAGAGAAACAGAGAGGCTGTTCCAAAGATATGCACCAGCCGATGAGAAAGACCAGCCTCCCACCCTCTGCTTGGAGAAGCGTTCATTTTGAATGTGTGCATCTGGGATGCCATCCTTTTCATCACTGTCCATGGCCCTTTCTGAAAATGTTTAGTCTTTGAGGAAAGCACCTCCACTTCGTGCAGATGAGAAAAATAATTATCACTGATCTATTACTGATCAAACTCATTACCTCTGCATCACCATATCCACGGATGACATTCCACGCGTTTACCTATGCTTCCATCAAAGTTCAGACCAATGTGCCATATGCCTGAACAATAATTGTCAAGTGCACCGAGCGTTGTTCGTGGGTAGTCCCCATCGGTGCAATTACCATCAAGTGCACAACCAATTCTTTTGTCTCATGTAACATAAATGGTAAATAAATGTGATCCACCATGTACATGTGAACCAGGGCAATGGCGGGTGGCGAGTTGCAAGCAAATTGATCAACAAACTATGTTGGCTAATGCAGTTGGGCTACTACGTACAAACATTAGCACCCCTACCACTTACGCCTGGTAACATTGCATCATTAATATCAACCACACGACTAATAGTTATAGTTCCATCGATCCTTGTTTATATTTTAGTTTAGGATGTTTGTAATGTGCCTATACAACTAATGGTGTTCCAAGGTCCACACCCCACAGACAAGAGGTGTGGGGGGAGGTTGGGACAATGGCTAGAGATAATAGCGGTCCTACTAAGACAACCAGAGGGTCAGACAGATTCCAAGCCTACAGATGAGACATTTGAAGGAAAAGTGGGTCTGAGTGGAAATGATAGAATCAGGCACGCATTCAGGGAACAAAAAGGCCACTCTGCCTCTGGGCCGGTTAGGTAAGGGCTTAGAGTGGATGTTGTAGCCCTCAGTGAGGGGTGTGTCAAAAGCAGCGACAGAGCTGGCAGTGAACCACATCTCAGAGGAGGGTTTAACAGCAGGTCGAGAGTTGAGATAGCTTGATGAATCCGGTTGCCTCCTTTGAGGCAGGGGTACAGGGATGTGGTACGCCTGTCTGTGGTGGAGAAGGGGTAAGAGGGGAGGCAGACAGAGGAGTGGCGGGATCAGTGTAGAATATGATGAGATGAAAGACCGATAAGTAGGAGGTTGGGATGAGAGCCCTGGGCCATGACAGTGCCATTCTGATAGACAACAGTACTTCCCATCCGGTGCCACCATTAATGGGCGACGTAGAAAAAGGGTAGAGGACATAGACCATGTGGGTAGTCCATATGTCCAGGGAGGGAGAGCCAAAGAGGAGATCTGTGACAGTCTGCCTGATAGCAGCATTGACATTTTTAACAGCGATTGTTCTGTATTCACGATAAATTCGAACAATGTCAATATTGCATCTTGCGTCTGTTGTATTGTAAATATTCAAAGAGGTGATCTCATTTTTTACAGATAATTTGTTATTTGTCGTAATGAACATTTTACACAGATGTTTTACAAACATGTAGAGAATCGAAAATCATATGCATATATAATTTCAATCAGAACATTTGTTTCTATGATTTTGAAATAAAACCACATACTTCAAATAATCACATTGTCATTTTAGGTTTTAATGTATATCAAAATCAATGACAGAGATAAAGAAATATAAAGAAAGGAAAGGTAAAAAGAAAACATCAATGCATACTTAACACGAGTACATCAGCAAAAATAAATGCAAATATTGAACATTAACCATCATGTTTATTTTCGAAAACGTACATTATATTCCATAAAAACAATACAAAATAGTACAATGCAAATATATTACAATGAGGATATAATATATAAAATGTCTAAAAAACAAAAGTGCGCGTCCTGACACATTAATAGCTATACCAATTTGCTTATGTCATACTTTCGGAGCATACATTTCCTCAAATAAAGTGCTGATTTTAAGTATGTAAGCAAGGACCAGCCCATGCGACGCGGGTCAGCCCACAATAAGTATATTAGAACAGGCTGATATTGCACAAAACCCATTTAACGCAATAAGGGCCACAGAACAGAACCTCTCACTTTCACATATGCGGGACAGAAAAAGACCAAATGTGCAAGGTCCTCATGTGGCGCATCACACAGAGGACAGGACCGATTGGCATCCTTCCCAGACCAAGCCACCACCACTGCCCGTAACGGGACAGACTCAAACCGTGCCCTAGTTATAAGCACACGGTCTGTCGGAAATTCTGCCCACAACAAATATTTCTGGACGCCAGGGGACATGGTCATTAGCCCTCTGTTCTTGGGTTTCAGCAGCTCCACTCTTCCAATATTACTACTCACGTACTCGTAAAAGCGGGCAGTCCACAGTTTTATCTCACCTCGGGAGAGCGCATGGCGGGGAGGGAACAAACGAGTGATATTAATAGCCATTAATTGATTCATGACACGGCACAACCATGAGACTTTGCCATCAACATCTTTACTAATCCTATAGGTAATCAGTTCATGTGTAAGAATAGCTCTTTCACAAGAGCCCGGTTCTGGAAAATTGTGGAGGGACCACAAATAGCATATTGGTGGATAAAAGTGTGGGAGTTGCTATGCCTAGAGAAATTTACAGCCATGCTCGAAGGGAAACTTATAAAAACTTGGAGCCATTCTTGGAATATGTTTCTGATAGAGAACATATGTACTTCCAACCGTAACTGATGAGACACTTTATGAATTCCTGATACTTGATGCCGACTTTATGAATTGATGGCTTGCCGACTTGATTATTTTTTTTTTGTCGTCTCTCTTTTTCTCTTTTTCTTCCTCGTGCTATGTTTGCTTCCTTCCTCTCCTGGTTATACTTCCTCTCCTTGACATTCTTGTCTTTAAATTAATCGCCCCTTTGTCAGTTATTGTTGAATAATGAATTTTAAGACTATTTGATCAATTGACAAAGTTAAATGAGTCATTGGAAATGGATGGAGAATGAAATGAGAAGGAGAACGAATTGTTATGTATTCTTATATGTTATGCATTTGTATGTTGAAAACCAATAAAAATCATTAAAAAAAAAAGAAAAATTAAAAAAAGAAGAAGAATAGCTCTTTCATTGCCCCAAAGCCTAAGCCAATGCCGGCGGGCGCCAAGGAGACCACATCCCCGATTGGCCTACAGCCCAGTTCCATGTATACTACGGAATTTGGGGCAGACGATGGCAGGCCCAACAGTTTCTTGAAGAAATTATTCTCTACTATTTGGACAGCATTAACATTAGCGTAACCCCACAACTCCATTCCAAATCTGGCCACTGAGGCCGCCTTGCATTTATACAGTTTGAGCAGTAAGCCAATTGGTCTGGTTATAAACATGGTCATAGCCCTGGCAACCCCACCCATAGCCTGCTTGAGCCGCACAGCCTGCTTTATGTAGGCGGTGGCAAAGAAGCTGGCAGAAAATCTGACCCCCAAGTAGTCAAAGTGATAGACCCTGGGATCACGCTACTTTTGCAATGAATGGCTCTAAATTTGACCATGCGCCTTCCCTTCCAACAAACCATTACCGCTGACTTTGCTGCATTTACCGATAAATCTAGCCCATCCATAAAAACAGCATAGTCAGAAATGAGGGACTGCAGAACTCTCGGGGTATGCGCCATCAAAACAGAGTCATCCGTGTATACAAGAACCGGGAGAGACCGAACACCTATCCTAGGTACATCAGGAGAAAAGGTTAGGAAGTGTTTATAGAAGCCATTAATATACAAGCAGAAAAGGAGAGGTGCCAGGACACTGCCCTGACGCATTCAAATTCAACTGCAAAAAAACCTGTGCGGTGTCCATTGGCACCACTCCTGACGCTCGCCTGCGTCGAATCATGCAGTCTGGCCAAAAGACTCTTAGCCGGAGGGCAGTTCATGGACCTGGGCACATTCCACAACTTTGTGCGATTCGCCTTGTCAAAAGCCGTGCTCAGGTCCATGAAAAGCCAAATAGATAGGCATTTCCCTTACATAAAGCGAGTATGCAGCCACCAGATAGGGTTTAAGGACCTGCTCTGCTATGCCCAACCCCAGACGAAATCCCAACTGAACCTGAGAAACAGCCCCAGTACTCGTGACGCATTCCCCGAGGCGGGCCAAAATGGCACAATCCAGGATTTTGAAAAGAGTCTAAAAGCAATATAGGTCTATATGATGCAGGAGATGCTCAGGGCGCCTTTTTGTATATCGGCTGAATGATCGCGCTAGGCCATGAGGGGGTTATTACCCCCACCTACCGCACATATAGCATTAAAGCCCTGGGCCAGTATAGGGGCCCTGAAATCAGGGGCCATAATAAACAGATCTGCTGGGACATTATCTGGACCCGGCGCTCAATTACAGCATTGACAACCTATAGCTTTCTTAATCTCATCCACCGAAAAACGTATTCTTGTCTTAACGCCATCAATAGCCAGACACCCTTGGCTATTGAACATTAACATTCCAAGTGTTCTACCATTAAATTATTGCTTTAATCAATACTGTGCCTGAACATTGGGTGACATATTGAAACTTGATTGTGAAAATATTTTGAAGACAGCTACAAATCATTTAAATCTAAAGTCAACCTTTCAACCAGTTCAATGTTCTGTGGCATAGTCCGGGCCCTGGAAACAAAATCTGTAGCCATTCTGTGCGTATGCATGGCCAGCACAGTCAATGTCAGATCTTTCACAAATTCAAAATACATTTTTTGGAATATTGGCTTGGCCACCCACTGTTTGATTTGTTTTGTAAACGCCATGTTGTAACGAAGCATCCTGAAAGTTCCTGCAGTTTTTACTTGTTCCCTCCCAACGTTCCCATTGTGCGCAAGTACAGCCAGTTTTGCTCTGGCCGCCATACAGTCTATGCCGAAATGCAACCTTTTAGGCGTGTACTTTAGGCACATATTATGGAGCAACTTCAAATCTCCAGTGTATCAGAATTCGGCGAGTCCCTTCAGGTCCCTTGAAAGTGTTTTTGTTGTACACAAATTCTGCATGAGGAGGGGAACCCGACACCAACCACTTCTTCTTACGCTCCTGCTCCTTGCCATGTCCACATTCGTGGAAATGTTGGTTTTCTCTCCAAGATTGTACGTTGGAACAATGGTGCATCAATGAAGGCCATTTCTCAAGTAGAATTTCTACAGGTCCGTCGCACGTTTTTGAGCTCAACCAAAGATGGTTGCTGATAGACAGACCACTTTAAAATGTTTTCTGAACCCTTTTTTTACCAGCAGCTGTAATTTTTGTAGAGATAGATTTTGCAATGTGCCATACATCAAACTGATGATGTATGTGCAGGAACTGCTCTTGAATGGCCTTTGCTATTCCAATGTGCCTGTCAGGTCTATTTGCATTCCCCTGTATTCCAGAAGTTCAATTGATTTAATGAAACCATGTTTCTCCATGGCAACAGACGATGTACATTCAGACTGCTGCACAATGACCAAACTCACTATTTTTTTAACTTTCCATGTCTTGAAAATGGCAAGTGACGTATTTAGCAGAAAATCCTGGTCAGTCACATTGTAGTCGCAAACAAGCCTGACCCTTTGCCAGCGACTGTACTGTCCCATTGATATCTGAGTTTCCAGGCCTGGCTAATGGTGGGGAACAAGAAATCCTTCTGATATTTGTAGTGCTGGGTTTTAGCAAGGAACTCAAGTCCCACAAATTGAAAGAAACCTGAACGGTGATCCGCTGAACAGCAAAGCAGATGAACACAGCACATTTCCGGCATACACTTTTCCAAGCATAGGCTGTGTATGGGAGGACAGGTCTTTAGGACTCCCCTCCCCCACATTGCCCACCTACGTGAGGCTCATGAATCGTCGGCAGCCCCCTATGCACATGGGCCCAGGAAGCGGGGTGGCTGCGGATCAACACATGAGGCTGCACGGCTCGCCTTGTAGCATAACAGACACCGTTTTATAACATACCTAGACTCCATTTTGAGTATACTGAACCCAGGCCTCAGTAGAACAGTCTACGTGCAGAAGCTGCAGCTCAGCCCCCACTTGACTGCGCACAGAGAGTCCTGCACTTCCCGCCAGCCTCCTCCCCATGGCAGATCCGCTGAAGGCCCGTTCTCGCGAGCAACTAGATGCGAACAAGTAACAAAACAAACACTGTATCACTTACCTTCCGCAGTACATCATTGCCCTGGAGGTGACCGGACTTTTAGTTGGGGTCTGGGAAATAAAGTTGTCCCTATCAAGTGTACCCCGACCCTGCGCTTGTGATATATGGTGCTCATGACCCCCAACCCAGC